>NW_011888867.1:191354-203378 GCF_000151845.1 Pteropus vampyrus
CCAGCCCCACTTGTCCTGGTTGAAAGTCACTCCTGGAGCACTTCCTCCCCAGGCATGATGACCCGTCCTAGGCGAGGCCTGGGCCTGTGGTCAGGCAAGGCTGTGGGGAACCCAGGAAGCATCTACAGGCACCTATACCCACACTCCCCTTACCTCCCTGCACGATGGTGGCTACTGCAGCACCTAGTACATAGTAGGTGCTCAATGGACAGCTGCACAGCTGCCTGGTTCCCCACTGGGTAAATGGCCTCAGTTAAAGTTCTGATCTCATTAAAATTAGGACAAAGGAAAATGTCCATTAGCTTCAGGTTGGGTATTGAGTATGTCTCAAGCCACTAGGCCACTATCCTCTCCACATGGGTCGAAGCCAAGCCAGCCAAGGGAAGCTGAGACCAGGGCCCTGGGCCCTGAGGCACTACATCTCCAGCTCCTGCACCCTTGGCTGGCCTGGCCTCTGCTGCTGGGTCTCCCACCTGCCCTGGGGTCTGTCTGTACCACCTCCCTCCTGGCTATCCTGTCCCTGGTCTGATCGGCCTCTCCCAGAGTTCAGATTAGTGTGGCAGCTGTTTGCCCCCTGGGTGGAGCTCCACTTCTCCCCGGCCCCAGCCAGGCCCACTCAAAGCTGGGTCCCCTCTCACTCCTGAGCAGTCCCAAGGACCCTGTGTGACCCTCCACTTTGTCAGAGAGGTGATCAGCATCTCATTGGCACCTGCCCGAGTCACCTCCCTGCTTCTTCCTGTTTCAATATTCACACCCACCTCCCCTGGCCCTCAAGGGTCTGAGCATCTGAGTTCCAGCTCTCGTCTCGTCATCGTAGGAGAGGACCCAGGGGAAGGTGGACGGGCTGGCTAGGCCATTCTGACCAATGACACACTTTGCCACCTGCATCAAATAGATGGGCACAACTCTGCAGTCCCTGTTACCTCAGCCCTTTCGAGATGTCCCAATGTCTCGATCAAACCCTACAGGCTGGACTGTGGATCCCTTATACTGATTGATCAAAGGGATTGAGAAGATCACCCAATGCATTCCCACTACGTATCAGCTTTGTGTCAACCCCGGGGTTACAGTGAACGAAACATACAAAGTGTCAAGGAGCTGATGTGCTGAGGTCAGTGGAAGAAGGAGGTCTAGAGGTAGACCCAGACAATAAACAAGCAAACCAACAAATCATTTCAGGTCCTGACAAGTAGTCTACAGAGGAAAAAGGCGCGGGATGATTTGACAGCATGACTAGCTGGGGAGGGGGAAGTACAGGACAAGGTGAAATCTCTGAGGTCATTACATAAGGCCTCAGCCATGCTGGGATCTGCAGACAAGATATTTAAGCAGAGGAAAAGGGAGCGGCACGTGCAAAGGTCCTGGGGTGGGAATGCTTGGGGCGTGTTTGGGAGTAACTGGGTGTGAAAATGGAAGTCTTTCAGTCTCAGTTTTGGATGAGGCTCAAAGACAATAGATGCCAACCAGGCCTGTATCCCTAGATGAGGCGTGAGACCCGCCGAGCACGATTTGCAAAGAAGGTGATGAGAACTGGCCTTACAGCCCTTAGCTCATCACCCATCTCCAGCTTAAAAGAGGTTAGAAAGGCCGAGAAAGGGCTGGAGATGAGGAGGGGAGCTTCAGGAAAAACGGTGGGAGTTCTGAGGGTCCCCCCTACCAAGAGAGAAGGGCGGGGTGCCTGCCCTGCCTTCAAGCACAGGAAGGGAGGGGAGGTCTTCAGCAAGACCACTTAAAGAGCTAGGTACGCATCCCCTGAGTGCTTGGGCAGTGGGGGCACAGCAGGGACAGGAGACCTCAGCACAGAGTAGCTGGAGACTCATGATCAAGGCAGGGGACTGGCAAAAAAGCCACGAGGCAGCCAAGGGAGCTGCAGGCGGGGGCGATTAAACTAATGTGGGTCACCGGGGGGTGGGGCCTAATCCAATCTGACTAATGTCCTTATGAGACAAGGAGCTGGGACACACAGACAGACACCAGGGGGCACGTGCAGAGGAAAGACCTGAGGACACAGAGAAGATGCCGCCTGCAAGCCAAGCAGAGGCCTCGGGAGAGAGGGAGAACCGACCTGCTGACACCTAGATCCTGGATCTCCAGCCTCCAGACCTCCGAGAGACTAAACGCCTGTTGTCTAAGCCCCACCCCCATCCGTGGTGTTTTGTCACAGCAGCCTGAGCTGACCAAGACACTCCACCAAATCCGAGGAAGGAAGGGACGAAGGGGAAGAACAGGGCAGGACAGATGGCAGACATTCCCAAACTACGAATGGCTTTGCCAAGGTTGTACGTCACAGGCTGAACCACAGGACAATGAAAGCTCCGTCACCTGGAAATGAAAGCACCCTCCTCGGCCAGTCATTCAATGCCCCAGATCCACTCCTATTACCCGCCAACCCTGCTGGGTCGTTTTTTTTCTTGGCAGAACCGCCAGCCAGCCTTCTAACTCCTGGGCTCGGCTCTACACCTTTGCAGAAGCCATGACCTCTACCTAATGCCCTTCCTCGTCCACTCCTACCCTTTCTCCCAGGCTGGGCCCAACAGCACCTCCTCCAGGAAGCCTTCCTGGGCCCTCCTCTGCACTTCCAATTCTAGAGCTGAGGCTGCCTGTGCTGTGACCTTCTGCATTCTAAGGGTCTGACAGTAGGCTTGGGCCTTGGGTAAATGGAAGGACCAGGAGGCCTGGAACCTTCCTCCCCAAATGCACGCTCATGGGAGCTGAGCATGGTGGACTGTCACAGCTGACGGGGACTTTGGAGACCACCTGCTCCCACCTTGCCCTTCACACATGGGGAAGCCGAGACCTGGAAACGGGAAGTTGTTGGCCAAGGTCACAGGGCTCAGGCAGCCCCAACCGGTCCCAGAATCCCCATCTTCCAGCTCAGCGCTCTGTGCATGGTGCTATGCTCTCACCAACCCCAGTTCCGTCCCCTTGACAAGTAGAGTTTAATTATTTATGACGGCGCTTTATAGCCGCGGGTGAACCCACCAGAACATATTTTGTAAAAGTAATGAAGGCTCAGTAATGCGAGACCTCGCTGGAGCTCTCGTCACTAAATCTCGGCCCGGGAGTCGGCCAGACTGCGGAGGCCTTTTCTCCCCTTCTCTCTTGCGGAGAATTACAGGGTTTGCACCTTAGGGGTGGTTGTGGGACAAGACGTAAAGAATTGGGCACCATGGAACCAGAGTCTGAATCTCCCAAGTGGAGGTCAGAAAGGTGTGTCAGACACCTCCCTCAGAAGAGTCACACTTGGGGCAGGAGGATGCTGTCACAGAGTCCCCACTGTGCCTCCCACACTGGGAGGGCAGAAAGACACTGAGACGAGAGTCAGCAACACATGTCTCTACTCTGCCTCTCGAGGCCTCAGTTTCCCCATCTGTAAACTAGGATTCCAAACTTTTCTCTAGCAATAACAAGAGAGAGACAACAGGCTTATTCCAAGAAGTCACCGGTGCTGCAGGCTTCCCGTAGGCTCCCACTGAATGCTTCCCACAGCTCCATTAGGCAGGTTTAACCCCAGCTTGCAGATGGGGCCGAGATAGCTCAAGCGACTTATCCAAGGTCACGGTGCTGGAGACTGGCAGTCAAGATTTGAACCTGGCCTTCAGACTTCAGAGAGCACAACTTTAACCACCGCTTTGCGGCCTTTGCACTGACCGTTTTCAACAGGCCCGGCATAGTGATGGGCACTGCCCTGCTTTGGCTCTTTATATCTTCCCAAGAATAGTGAGATATGTCTTCTCATCCTCACTGATAACCCAGATTTGGGACCTGGGTCTCCCACCTAACAACACAGCCTCAGGTTTCTCCCCTCAGCTTTCCTGTGGCCCTAGGACTCTGAGATAAGTTCCCTGGACTCGAGTAACCACAGTCAAGTTAAGAGATATAAATTTCAGCCTCCAAAAACACCTGGGAAATAAAGATGATGCCCCCAACTCATTGCATGCAAGCACAGATTGAGCTGGGCAGGTGATGGCATTTTGAGGCAGACTGAAGAGGAAGGAAGAGAGATGGACCGGCAGAGGGCATGTAAGGTGGATAGAGGCGGTGGAAGCTTTTAGATGGAGGCTATATCTGGAACATTCCAGCATTTGAGAGGAAGGATGACAGCTTTAAATGATGGGATTTGAGATGGGAAGCTCAGGTGGTGAGATTGAGGGTCTAGACCGTGAGCACCTCATAGACAGGAGCTATTTACCTGTAAAGCTCCAGTGCCCGAGATACAGTAGGTGCTCAATAAATGGAAGTGTGGGTTGTCCAATAAGATGAACTGATTCGGACCTTGTTCTAAGACTGGTAAGTGGGCAACCTTGCGTGTATTCTGCCACTTCTCTGGGCTTCTTCCTTATCTCTATAATCAGACCCATCTCCCCATGGCAGAAAGTTCTACCAGGCAGCTAGCTACCTAACACATAATCCTGCATGCCAGAGGCTTCCAAACCTCCTAGAAAGTCAGTTCAATAGATGCACTCACAAGATCACGCCAATATGTAGCTCAATGCCAGAAAATTCTGCAAGCTGCTAATCTACATGCATCCTGCTGGATGTTGGAGCCACATGCTTTTGCTCGGTCCTCAGGAGCAGGGGTCCCTAACCTCTGGGCCACAGACCAGTAACGGTCAGTGGCCTGTTAGGAACTGGGTCATCCAGCAGGAGATGAGAGGTTGGCGAGCAAGCAAAGCTTCATCTGTATTTGCAGCCGCTCCCCAGCGCTAACGTCACCGCCTCAGCTCTACCTCAGATCATCAGGCATTAGATTCTCAGAGGAGCACTGGTCTCTGGTGCCAAAAAGGTTGGGGACCGCTGCTCAAGAGAGACGGAATTGCTGGCTGCCCATTATCTGTGTCAATTACAGGCCTACTTTCAGGGAAGGAAGATTCAATCATTCATCCAGTCAACAAACATTTATTGAGCAGGTACTATGTGCTGACACTGTTCTAGGCACTAGAGACATGACACTGAACAAAACACAAAGTCCTGCCTTCATGGAGCTTACAGACAGTGGAGAGACAAACATATTTTAAAAAATAAAGCAGGGAGAAAAAAGAGGGATTTGAGGAGGCTCTTCGTTTTTAACATGGGGTATGGGAGGTCAAAGACGCCCTTTCTAGTCAGGTGTTATTTGAGCAGAGTCAAAGAAACAAGAGAGTAAGCCAGCGGATGTCTGGGGAAGGTGCTCCAGGCAGAGGCAACGGCAAGGCAAAGGCCTGGGCGTGAGCATACCTGTCAAGATGGAGGACCACTGGGGACACCAGTAGGGCAGGAGGCCAGTGAAAGAGGAAGAGGGGGAGATGTCAGAGTGTAGCAGGAGCACCAAGCAGGGCCTTATAGGACACAGTAGGACCTTGGCTTTTACTGAGCGAGACAGGAACCAAGGAGGGCTTCTAAGCAAAGGGGCCCTTTTAAGGAGAGTGTGATGTGACATCACTTTTAATGGGCTCACCTTGGCCAGCATGTGCATTGAGAATAAACTACAAGCACATGGGCGGGTGAGAGATGATGGCCTGTAGTGGTAGCTGTCGTGGGTGAGAAGTGCCTGTTGCTGGATATATTTTGAAGTCAGAGACAATAGGAAGATTATTTATTGCTACTCTGGCTTATCCAAGGTGAGCCTGAGTTTCAAGGTCTTGGCCACCAGGTCAACAGTTTTGTTTACAGAGGCATCTTTGGCTGACAATGACATTCTCTCTTTTGACTCTAATATGCCAGAAGCTACAAAGGGAGGCTTTCTGCGTTAAAACTTTTAACAACCTCAGGGCAGGTGGGAGCCAGAGAGGAGGCAGCTTGAAGGAGGGGCCAGCTCTGCTGAGCCTGGTCTAAGATGTGCTGTGGCATTCTTGGGGGAGTCAGGCCTTTCTGAGGGGCACATCTACATCTGGCCAGATGCTGCCAGACTGCAGCAAACTCACAGCCTCCAGCATGGCCAGTAACCCCAGAACAGCTGTGGCCGTTAATGCCAACGATCCCCCATCAGACCATGAAAAAGAAAATCAGTAATTGTCACAATCACAATAACAACAATATTAATAGCAGCCAACATTCATTGCACATTTACTAAGAGCCAGGCATTGTGCTAAGCGTTTTGGGTACAGTATCTCGCATAATCTTGTATATACCACAAGACAGGTACTATTATTATTTCCATTTTACAGATGAGGAGTTTGGAGCTCAGAGATACTAAATAATAAGACTAAGGTCACACAGCTAGAAAGTGACAGAAACTCGGGTCTCTATAACTATCCTTCAGCTCTTTACAATTCCTTGCTGACCAGCTTTAATTCACTAGTCGGCCCCTCCCCGGGCTCACCACCGAGACTCACCTTCTGTCGTCATGTTGGCCTCTGGCCCCACTGCCCCATTCTTCTCTTCTGAAGCAGGGCCGGCCCTCCACACCCACCCCCTCCATCCACAACCCCGCTCAGACTCCCTGCGGCAAAGGCACCAGTGGTCCATCATCTCTTACCTGGAGTGAGACCACCTTAATCCAGGTAGAGGGTTAGGAGGTTGGAAGCAGGCACTATTTTTAGAAAGATGAAAGCCAAGTTGATTGTTTATCGCAAAAACAATAAACTAATACCTTAGCGAGGCCCTTGGGGGGCATTTTTAATGAACATGTAATGACTAAGATGTTAGATAAAATGATGAGACCAGGGAGACCAAATTTGGGTGGCCTCGTTCTGATGCGCCAAGCACTTTGCTAAGTGCTCACTCTCATAAAATCCTATAGTACAGACAGGCTGACGGCTTCTCAGTACCACTTTGCAGATAAGGAAACTGAGGCTCAGAAAGGCTGAGTAACTTGCCTAGGGTTACACAGCTAGTAGGGGTAAAGCAGAGATTCACACGTCGGTCCATCACCTGCACAGTCCACTCTCCCAACGACTATTAAACTGGCCAGGTGAGGGAATGTGTCCTGAATCGTGCTCCATTCAGCAGGTTAAACATCACACCTGCAATTTTGCTCTATTTACTTTCAACGAACCCATTCTTTTCTTTATAAATCACACAGCATCCTGCCCTTGTCAGCATCATCAAAGGTCCAATTAACCTTGAATACCGTGGCCCCTTCTCTGCAAATCTCCCCCAAACCCACAGCTTTTCAGGCTGAGAATTTTACAAAACCAGTACAAAACCAGCCCAGCAAGTAAGGATTTATTCTATAGCGACCCTGTCGGGGGGAAGGGAGGGAAAACCCACAGGCCTAAGAAAACCACCCACAGCAGCTAAATTTCAACTGCCAAACCTTTATTAGTGATGATAAAAGGCAGTGAAAACGTGCAGGGCTTTTTACTCCCAGGTGGAGGCTACAGTTCCAGGAATTAGTCATGTTTTGACTGGTAGAGTTATAGAATTTATAATAGAGGCCCTGGAGAAATTAAACACGGCTTATGGCCAGCCCCTCCCCCATTTGAATGTCTCCAGTGAGAACAGTGCACCAGGCTTCATGGAAACCTCCAGGAGTCTGGCTGGCTGGCCCAGAGAGCCGAAGGAAGACAGTGACCCCCATATGCAGGGTTGCAGAGGAAATGGCTCTGGCCGGCTTTCCACCTCCCTGGGGTCGTTGTCTACCTCTCACTGAATCTGGGCAGTGGAAATCAGGTCTGACCTCTGTGCCCCAGAGCAGCACCAAGCCTCCAGCGGGATTCGATAATGCTCATGTAATGAATCTGGGTCTTCACCCCACCAGCGTCAGCCTTCCTGGGTTCAGCATCAGCCTCTCCCTAGAATGTCAGGGAAAGTGGCCTGAATTTGGGCAGGTCCAGTGAACTGTCTTAATTAAAGAAGAGTCAGATCTACCTCTCACATTCTGATTTTAAGGCCTCTTTAAATCATCAAAGATCCCTGGGAGTGGCTGTATATCAAGATCCTAAGACCTTAGTGGAAAAGTTTGTCAAAAGAACAGGATAAAAAGGAAGCTTTGCAAGCAGCATGCCTGAGCTTTGAGGCTGTGCTTTGTGAGTCTGTATGTGGTTGATTGCTCCTAGAGTCTTTAATCCTGGCTTTTTGTTGCAGAAGAGTAACTCAGGGAGAAAATTAACCCTTATTGAGCACCTACTATGTGCCAGGCACTGCACTAAGCAACTTTATAAACATTCTTCAACTTAACAGATCCTAGAAAAGGACTCAGCACAAGGTAGGTGCCTAATACAACTCACAGAACGGATAAATGACTTTAAGCCCCATTTCAGCCCTAGAAGGCAGGTACTATTATCACCTTTTTTTTGCAGATGAGTCAAGAAAACCAGAAAGGGGCGGTTCTTTGTCCCATGCAACACAGCATGCAGGTGGGGAACAGAGATTCAAGCTTGGGTGTCTCATTCTGACACCAGAGGTCTTTCCTGTCAGCCGTGGTTCCTCCTTTCTCAGCAGGGATTGGCTTGTCGGAATGAATGAAGAGGGCAGGAAGTGAGAAGACTGGGAGCTGTCCAGGATTTGCAGTGCTGAAAGAAAGAGCACATGGAGCCAAGCACGGACTCCCAGCTGGGGCAGGGCACAATGCCCTCACCACAAAGTCATTTCCCTCTCTTTCCTTGGTGACCACTCTCCCCAAGTCCCGCACCCTTGCCACCACCCAGGCTGATGTGCTCTAGACATCTGCTAGATGATAGGAAGGAAGATCTGTCTGTCCCTCGAACCCACCACAACCCCAAGTATCGCCAATACCAAACACTCAGTGTAAGGCATCAGAGGCAGCAAGGCCCCAGACAATGCAGCACATTTAGCCTAGAGTCTAATGGAATGAGTGTTCTCATGATTTATGATATCGCTCTGGTCTGGTCCTTCTCTGGGCCATTCTCCAAGCTTTACCCAGAGCTCCAATTCTTCAAGTGATGTTGTGACTCTCCTTGTGATTCTGACAGGCCTCCCCATCACCCTCAGGATGAAGTCTTCACTCTTTGGTGTGACATTCAATGTCCTTCCAAACACACCTTCATCTGTCCCCATTCCCTACTGCCCCCACTCTCAAGCCATTCTAAATACCCTACCTATTTAACCCCTCATACCAGGCTGTCAAAGGCAGTTATGGGACGAGTGGCAGGGACAAGCATTTCAAACAAAAGGAACAGTATGTGCTAAGTCCTAGTCCTCTGGCAAGAGTCATCTCAGACATCGCTTCCTGCAGAAAACTCCTCAGGCTGACTGCTTCTCCCTGTAGCCAGTCACTCTCCATTCCTGTAATAGCTCTGTGTACAAAATGTAATTCTGTTCCATCACTCAGACAAGGAAAAAAATTACCCTGCAATGCTTCCCTCTAGGAAGCAAGCTAACACTTTAAGATGTTTTATTCATTTTGTATCACTAGTGCCTACCTGCAAGTGAGCAAGTAAAAATAAACAAAAGAGCCAAGCTTTTGCCTAACGACTTGTTCCATAGAGGCTGGTGTGTACAGAAATAATAATAGCTAACTCTTAAGTGTCTGCCACTTGTTAAGTGTTTTATATATATTAGCTCATCAAAGCCATATGGTAATCATCAAAACCACCCTGAGGTAGGCATCTTACTACACCCATTCTACAGATGGGAAAACTAAGGACAGGAGGGTAAGTAACTTCCCTGAAGGCAACAACACAGCGAGGATGCTTATCCAAACAGTACTGGCTTCAGTCCGAGCCCCTGTCCATTTTTCCATATGCCTCTCCAAAGAAAGGGGACTAGAGGTGGGAGAGGCAATGAAATTCTTCCTTAGAGCCAGAAGGCTCTGACTTTGTTCTCTGCATCAGCAGAACCTAAAGCTTCCACCGGGGTTATCTCAGGGAACTTGGGTACCCAACCTCTACCCAAACCCCAAAACAAGGGTGCCAAACCCTAGCCCTGGAAACAGAAACTGGCAGGACTATACCCTCACAGCTGGGTATGAACCGCCTATGGGCCCTTCCCTTTGTCCCCTCTGCCAGCCCCACCCAGCCCTCCCTCCCCAGCTGCCAAGACCCTGCCTCCCACTCTGCTGCACCTGGCTATCCCCTGGCAGGCAGCCCCAGACCCCTCACGGAGGATAAGCTTCCCCCAGCTCTGAGCAGCTGCCAGGCCATGCCAGAGCCGGCAAGCGTCTTCTGGGCACCACTCACCGCCCTGCCAGGCCTGGGGTGCCAGCAGTTCTGCGTTCGGTTGATGGCCCTGCACAGCCCCATGGAGCTGCTATTTTTAATTTAATTGGAGAGTTGGAGGAGAGAGATGGTACCCAGGGAGGGAGTTTTAAAAGCTTTCAGGGTGGGGAAGGGGGGAGAGAAAGCAAAGAAAAGTTCATAATTATACACCAGGCAGCCAGATTTGATGCTTGAACAGAAAGGTTAAATGTTACATTCGGAATAAAATGAGAAAAAGAGCTCTGATGACAGTTGCCCAGAGCTAAATAAGGGGAAAAAAATACCCCTTGCCCAGCTCCCTCTGCTCTCTCATACTCATTTCTGTGTTTCCCCTTTTCTGCTGTTTTAAGACGAAGGAGTACAAAAATTAACCGGTTTGGGGCACAAAGATTACTGCTCAGTACGTTAACATCCGATCATCATGCAAAAGCAGCTTTCACTCAAGCCGGGAAGAATCACGTGTCTTCATCTCTCAGGTCAAGAGATCCGACAGGGCTCAGAAAGCTGGGAAGGAAGTCTAGCACCGTAGGTAATAACATGAGCTTATGTGTAGATGAACGAAATCTAAATGCCTCCTCTTTCAAGGGACAGATGTGGTGGTTCAGCTCACCCAATGTTCCTGTACCTCCTGTTTCTTTCAGCTACCTTTAAATAATGAGGTATAAACAGAAGTCTGCTGCGTGAAGCTTTCCTGATATAGAGATAGGCTCAGATAGCATACTCCTTTCACCCTTCTTTTTCCTATAGGAAATGTAGGTGTGATGCCTGGAGCTGCTGCAGCCTTTTTTTGATCATGAGGCAACACATTCTACATGGAAAGATAGAAAGAGTCCTTGATGATATAGATATACCACTGTTCCACTGGGCTGCCTATTTGTTACCTGAGACAAATAAATCCCAATATGTTTCAGCCCCTTTTAATCTGATTTTCTAGGAACGTCGGATCCATTCCTCACTTTCACAATCCATTATTAGCGTCAGCACGAGTGTAAACTTGAGCAAGTGCTTAATACAGTAAGTTTCAGTTTTCCTATTTGTAAATGAAGACAAATATCATTCATGTCATGGTGTGCATGTAAGAGCTAAATGTGACTACTTTTGTAAAGTACCACGATGCTCAGCAAGGCATAGAGGCTGCTGTTGTCACTAATACTCCCAATTAATGGGAGAGAAATACCCAATTATAAAATGTAAAGTGACATCTCGTATCTCAATAGCACTTTCTAGTTTTCAAAGTGACTTCTCATCCCACGTCTTAGCTCATCCACAACCCCAAATCTCTGAGAGAACGAGGTATCACTCCCTATTTTACACCTAATAGACTGGGGGAGATTAAGCATCTTGCCCAACTCAGCTAATGACAAGGCCAGCCTGTGCCTCAAGTGTGACTCCAAGTCCCTGTGTCCTCTCCCAGGCAGGTTCTGAGCTGTTCCACTAAAGAGTCATCATTCTAGGCGCCCATTCCTTTCGCTGGTGACCACTGATGCTTCAACGATGGGGATAAAGTGGCCACGAGAATGTAGTTCACGTGTCAAAGAGAAGGTGAGCTGGACTCTGGCCTCCAGATTCCTCTTCTTATCCCTGAAACATCGGGGTTCCTTGGGCCTCAGTCCTCCACCAACCACACTCTTTACCCTAGGCCAGAGCCTAACATTGGAACCAAGAGCCCCTTTCAGAAGCAGTCACATAGCACAGTGAGTGGGGCCCAGACTGGATTTAAACCCCACTTTCGCCACATACTAGAAAAAATATCTGTTAAATAAATAGTACATTATAGCTCTTTTCTCTGTATTAGTCAGAATAAGCAAAACAGCTGGTATAACAAACAACCCCCAGATCTCAGTGGCTGAACATAGTAGGTTCTTCCTCATGTCCCAGTGCACTGCAGGTTGGGAAGGGGGCTCTGTCCCACCAGTCATGCAGGCTCCTTCCATCTGCAGCTCTG
>NW_011888867.1:204378-216315 GCF_000151845.1 Pteropus vampyrus
CCAAGGGAGATACTAGTGAAAAATAGGTGGCTATTAGGCACAGGGATGGCAGCTGGCTGCTCCCATCCTGACGACAGGCCACCCGTGGAAAATCTGTGCCCTGGAGGGTTTCCAGGGACAACATCCTATTCTCCCATGGGTGAGATTCCACTCTTGAAACAAGATAAAACCCTAGAACCTAAAAAAATCCCTCATTAGCTCAGAATTCAAAAGCAAGCTAACCTTACCCCTGCCCGGACCCTATTCACTGAAATTAATCGACCCACGCCCATCTGATGGGAACCGGGTCCCCTGAGTGAACCAACAGGTCACTGCCTCATACCCTCGACATACTCTTCTTTGGTCATCCACTCCGACTTGTAAGTAGACAGATGAGCCACAACAGATCCTCCCAGCCAGACGCTAAAGTTTCTGCTGGAACCCACCCACACGGTGGCCTTGTTGCAGGAGAAGTGATCCGTGGTCAGCTCCTTGTACAGACGTTTGGTGAAGCCTGGGTAGAGGGTGTTCCCCCCACAGGCCATCACGTGGGAGACGAGCAGAGGGTGTAGAGAGGCTTCACAGGTCTTGACGGAATCCACAAGGGCCTGGGGGATGCTGGGCCCTGGAAGGTCGAACACCTGCGGGCTAAAGAACATCTCGGGGGCCAGCCGCTGCATGGGGGCCAGCTCCACGGAGGTGCCATCCGGGAGCTGATAGGTGTTACTCTCATCCGAGCCGCTGGGCAGGCTCTGACGAAAGTCCAGCGCCTCGCCCAGGTTCTGCGGCACATAGCATTTGCTCATCTGAGTGGTGGCAACCGTTTCCAGCTTAAACAGGTTGTGTCCATTGTCATGGTCCTTAAAGAGGCTCTTGAAGAGATAGGTAGAGAGATCCTGACCTGCGAACTCCAGCGTCTTACCACTGGGCCGTAATGGGCGGCCCAGATAGAAAGGCTGGATGCGGGTCAGGCCATAGCCAGAATCGACCACCACGCCAGTCAGGAGGCCAGAGGCGTACAGGGACATCTCCAGCTGGTCGGCCAGGAGTAGGGATGGGACATCCAGTAACTCGAACATAATCTGTAAGAAACAGACACTCAGGGTACTCTCCTCGAACAAAAGGCCCTGATCCATTTTTGTTTGCCCAAGACCATGCTAAACTCAGCTGTCAAAACCGAAGTCAGCACAGACTGGTGTTTTCTGAGAGAATGGACGGATGCATGCCCCCAGGACGTTAGGCCCAGGGCCCCTGAAGCTCCTCTGCGGGGAAGAAGGGAGGGGCTCTAAAAGGTTAGAAAGAATCGGCTTTGCCCTAAAGGAGCTTGCTCGATGATGGCTTTTCAGAAGACCTTTCAGGTGGAGAGGTGGGAAGAGCTATTGGGCTGCAAGAAATGGCTCTCAGAGGCCTGCCTGAGTGAGCCTTGGGGACGGGTTGAAGGCCACAGCAAAGGGGAAGAGGTGCAGCCTGAACCATTTCTTTACAAAAAGAAAGACGAGATTAGAAAAGAAACAAGTACAGCATATTCACCATTGCCTCCAAAAAAATGAAGGCATAAAAAAAGAGAGAAAATACCCTCACCTCCTGGTAGATGAAGACTCGTTATTTTTTATTTTAACGAAAATTTTTCAAACATCAAGGCAAAACTGGAATCCTGGTATTCAGAGTTTGGCGAAGTCCCCAGGCTGATTTTCTCTCCCTGCCCCTCAGTCCCTCGATCTTTCCCAAGCACCTCCATCTCCTCCCTAGTTCCCCAAGTTTCTGACTCTACAGAGGCAGAAAGGCTGCAACAGTCCACCCTCTGCAGCGTCTGGCCACTTAGCCACCTCTTCCGGCCACCACAGGCCCGTCTTCCCCCCTCGGTGGGAGGGAGCTCCTTCCATTCTCCCACCACCATCTTTTTCAAAGAGAAAATTACATGTGACTCCCCCACTTAAAACAGGAGCTTCCTGTTCATTTAGAGCAGGGCTCGGCAAGCATTTTCTGTAAAGGGCTAGACAGCCAGGTTGCCAGGTGTGACAAGTAAAAATATAGGCTGCCCAGTTACCAACACTCATTAAAGTATTCACTTTGACACTGAAAAAAAATATATATATATATAAATATCCTATATATATATATTTATATATATAGGATGCCCAATTAAATTTGAATTTCACATAGACAACAAATAATGATTGAGTATAAGTATGTCCTATTCAATATTCAGGACATACTTATATTAAAACGTTATTCATCATTTATCTGCAATTCTGATCTAACTAGGCATCATGTAGTTTACCTAGAAAACCTGTAACAGTAAATATTTTAGGCTTTATGGGCTCTACAGTCTCTGGCGCAACTAATCAACTCCGCTGTTGTGTAAAAGCAGCCAGAGATGACACGTAAATGAGTGGGTATGGCTGTGTTCCAATAAAACTTTATTTATAAAAACAGATGTTGAGCCAGATTTGGCCCACTGGCTGTTGTTTGCCAATCTCTGACTTCGAGTAAAATCCAAGTGCTTCTCATAGCCTGCCTAGCCTGCCAGGTCCAGCCCCTGCTGACCTTACTCCTGTCTCTTTCTTGCCTCCCTCCCAGCTGGCTGTGCTCCAGCGTCAGTGGCTGAAATCTCCTCCTCAGAGAAGCCCTCCCTGGTTACCTTCTTCAAAGCGGCTCCCCCTATCCGCAATAGTCAGCTAACACCCCACTTCATTTTGTTTCTTGAACTGATCACTCTCTGGAATTCTTTTTTGTAACTGATTCATGGTCAACTCTTCCCTCGGAAGGGAAGCTCTTCAAGGACCAGAATCTGATTTGTGAACATTTATGGAATCCATGACTGAATGTCAGGTGTCACCCGGTATGGCCCTTCCCACAGAGCACTTGCCCTGCTGTGTCTCCACGGGGGGGAGGAGCCTCTGAGAGCCCCCCTTTGCCCGGCACGGTGCCGGCACACACGAGATACTCAGGAGACATTTGTGGGGCATGTGATTAAGAAAACAGACTTCCTGATGTCCCGGTTGTGTCCAGACAAAGTGCCAGCTGGTCCCCGGTCCTTGGCGAGGGCAGCCCTGAAAAAGCCTTACCTCCAGGGTCTTCTTGCGGTCCGCAGGCTCCCTCAGGGGTGACTCTGTGACCAGTACAGGGGAGCTCTCATGCTCCCGTCTGCTTTTCTCCAGGATAAAGGACCAGATGTACTCCACGCCCTCCCAGTTGAGGACGCGGCCACGCTGGATGGGGTAGCTAAAGGTGTCGGGATGGAAAACGTCGATGCCGAGACTCAGGCGCCGCCGGGCGTAGCTGGGGCCGGGGTTCTCCCTGCACGGGCTGTAGTTCACGATGCTCGGGAAGACCATCTGCGGCTCGTTCCAGCCGGACAAGCCGGCCTTCACAAAGCCGGACCCGTGGTCGATGACGATGGTTCTCGCGGCCATGGCTGGGGCAGAGGTGGGAGGGGTCTTCCAAACTCGGCTCCTCAAGGGTGTTTAGCAAACGAAGGCCACCTGTGCAAGGAAAGGATGAGGGTTATCTGTGAAGCCATCTGGGCCACCGTAGACTGCTGCTTCCCACCCTCTGTCCAGAGTCCAACGTCCATGACAGCTGTGGGCACGTCCGCTCCACACAAGCAGAGGGCGGGCCCTATTACTCTTTGCAGATTTGGCAAAAAGCGTGCTATCCAGGAAGTAGTTGGTGGTGGCTGGCTGCCTGGTTCCAAGGCACATGAAACACAAACCATCAGCCTCAAGGGCCACCACCCTCAACAGCAATAGTGTTGTCTCAACAGCAGCATGAGCAGCAGTAATAGTGACAATGACAATGACAGTGGTGACAATGATGACAACAGTTATAGCTACCATTTCGGGAATATTTTGCATATTCCTCATAGCACTAGCACCGTGTAACATCGTTACTCGTGTTGGTCAAAAATGGCCAAATATCAGCAATTCCAGATGGTCTGATCTGACACTCACGTAATCCTGATTACAATTATAAAGCAGGCACCCTCGTTACACTCACTTCACAGATGGGGAAACTGAGGCAGAGAGGGGTTAAAGTTTCTTTGCCAGGGCCACACAACTAATAAAAGCATAGATGAGCGTTCAATCCAAACCAGACCCCAAAGGCCACACTCTAAGCATCAGACAACGAAACACAACAGAGTCTGCAAGCGAGTCATCTGAGCATGACTGTGGCCAGTTTCCTCATCTGTAAAGTGGGGAGGATAAATCACTATCTGATTTCCAGACTGACTGTAAAACGACGGTCGCCGAGACAATGCGGTCCTAGAGGAAGGACAGCCATGTGCGTCTATGGAACGGGATGGAGAGTCCAGAAATAGATCCACGCAAAAGAAGGTCAACTGATCTTGGCCAAGGTTTGAAACCCAAGGTTTGAAGAACAGTCTTCACAACCAATGGTGGGAAATAACTGGATGTCCATGTGCCAAAAAAAAAAAAAAAAAAAAAAAAAAGAACTTTAAGGCACGGAATACCTCACAGCTTAAAAATAATTTAGTCAGAATGGACCACAGACCTAAACGTAAAACCAAAAACTTTAAAAATAAAATTTAGGACATAATCATGGTGACTTTAGATAAAAGGTAAAGTTTTCTTAACCATAACATCCATAGCATGATCCATGAGAGAAAAAATTGGGTAAACTGGACTTTGTCAAATTTGAGAACTTTGCTCCTCAAAAGACACGGCTAAGAGAATACAAAGATGAGGTACAGCCTGGGAGAAAATATGCACAAATCGTAAATCCGATATAGACCTCGTATTCAAAAAAAAAAAAAAAGAACTTGCAAAACCCAGTAATAAGAAAAACAACTTCATTTTTTAAATGAGCGAAAGATTTAAACACATCAACAGAGAAGATATATGAATGACAAATAGGAAAGTGGAAACTGGAACCATAATGAGACACTAAGAAACAGCTAGCGGACGGCTGGAGTAAAAGGCTGATTGTACGAAGTGTGGGCGAGGAGGTGGACAAACCGGACCTTCGCTCACTGCCGGTGGGGCTGCACGAGGCCACGGCCACTTGGCAAACAGCTGGCAGCTCCTTGGAAATGTAAATGTACACCTACCACACAACCTAGATTTTCCCATTCCAAGGTACTTATCCAAGAAAAACGAAAACTTATGTTCACACAAAAATCTTTGTGCATATGTTTATAGTAGTTCTATTCATCATCACCAAAAACTAGAAACAACCTAAAACTCCTTCAACTGGGGGATGAATAATCAAATCTCCATTCAATGGAATAATAATCAGCAATAAAAAAAAAAAGACCGAATAACTGATAATGTATAATAATAACATGAGTAAATCAGATGCATTAAGCTGAGCAGAAGGATCCAGACTCAAAAGGCTACAGACTGCCTGACTCTATTCATATGACATTCCGGAAAAGGCAAAACCATAAGGATAGATCAGTGGCTGCCAGCAGCAGGAGGTGGAGAGGGGTTCGACACTGGGGTCCTAGCAGAATTTGTGGGTGATGCTAGAACTCTGCTGTATCTTGTTTGTGGAGGTAGAGACACAATTGGAAGAGTCTGTCAAAACTCTCACAACTATCCACTAAAAAGATTGACTTACTCTAAGGAAAAAAAAAATCAAAAAAAAAAAACAAACAAACAAAAAACCCAAGACATGTGGGGACAAATGAGAGGCTTCTGAAATCACCTTGCAGAGTATAAACTGCCACACAGACAGCACACTCAGTGCCTGAGATGTACGTGGGTGTCTTGTGTGAGAGAGACATTCGGGGAGGCCATTTGGCCCGAAGGCTGTGTTCCAGGGCTGTCACTCTGCCAGCTATCCGCTCTGCCTCAGTTTCTGGGCAGCAGATGCATCTGTCTGTCACTGTGGAGCATGACAGCCACTTCCTGGCCAGTGCTCCCCTCCGTCACCAGCCGTGGGGCAGTGATTAGGCGTCACTACCTTGAATTAGCTCTGACATCAGATGGGACTAGAGGAGAGAGATGGAGCCCAACTCCCCTCCCTCATCCACTGACGGGCTGAGCGATGGATTCCGCACACTGAGTCATCCAGTGAGAGAGATCCAGGCACCTGGATGACATTCTGGGAAGCGGGCTCTGCCGCCGACCTCCCCACACAAGAGCGGGTGACTGATAAATGCTTCCCCAGCCCTGGCATTTGGAACTGCAGGAAACGCCAGCAGGGCGATGTTCACTGTGGCTGTCAATCAAAATGTCCAATGAGGGGGGACTCCAGGCTAGTGGACTCACTGACCACCTGGGAGCATGAGGGTAGGAAGCTAGGGGCCATCCCTCCCCTAAATCATGACCGTAAGAAGAAAGTGTGGATGGCCCCAAGGAGCCAGCTCCAAGGATAGAGATAAAACCTACATATTCAAAAGCATTTTTACTGAGTCATCTATTCTCCAAATTTCTACTCAGCACCCACTATGTACTATTTAGACTGACACAGTTTCTGGCCTCCTGAAGCTTACAATCTACTGAAAAAGACTGTCAGTAAGCACCAGATCAATTGTATTCTGCTGGGGGATTAGCACACTGAAGAAAAATTAAATCTGGTAAAAGGGACAGGGAACATAAGAGACACAGAGGCACAATGCTATTTTAAATAGGGCAGTCAGAAAAGGCCTCTATAAGATGGCATTTGAGCAGAAACTGAATGAAATGACAGAATAAGGCGTGAGTACCTGGAAAAGCATTTCAAGCAAAGGAATAGCAAGTGCAAAGCCCTGAGGAAGAAATGGCTAGATGTGTTCTAGGGACAGCCAGGAGGCCAGTATAGCAGGACACGATGGGCAAGGAGAAGGGTGTTGAAGATTGTGGATGGGTCTCGCAGACCTTTGTGTTGTGCTTGGGGAAGTGGGGAGCCACTGGGGTTTGAGCAGAGGAATGACATGATCTGACTTGAACTGCAAAAGGATCATTTGGGCCGATATGAAGGAGGAACTATAGAGCACAAGAGTAGAAGCAGAGATAGAAACAACGTGAAAGGCGATGACGGCCTGCACTAAGGGGGCAGCAGCCAAAAAAGTGAGAAGTGGTCGGATTCCGGATATATTTAAGAAAGACCGATACACTGAAATGTGGGACAAAGAGCAGAATGACAGAAGACACCAAGGTTTCTGGCCTGAAAAGTTGGAAGAATGGAATATCCATTTACTGAGATGGAAAAGAAAATAGGACAGGTTTGGGGTAGGGAAGAAATCAGTGATTTTATTTTGGACATGATGAAAGTCTGAGATTCATATTAGACACACACGCAGGTGTCTGGAGGCAGAGGTTACAGATGTCGGAGCTGGACATATAACCGGGAGTCACTGAATGGATGGAATTGCAAGTTACGGAGGTGGATGAGCTCATAAAGGGACTCAGTGTAGATAAAGACGGATGCCCAGGGGTTCACAGATGCCCTGAGAAGGAACCAGTGAAGAGGATGAGGAGGGGCCATGGAGGCGGGAGAGAAACCGGAGGGAGTCCTGTCTCCAGAGGCCAAGCAGAGAGAGTATTTCAAGAAGAGACGAATCGAATATGCTAAGAAATTGAAACAGAAGACAAAGCAATATCCATTGGACTGGGCAACACTGAAGTCATCGGTAGCTTCAGCAAAAGAGGTTTTCACTGGAGTATTGAGGAGAAAAGTCTACAGGGTGAGAGACAAAGAGAGTCTCCTAAGTGGGTCCCCACCCAAAAAAACGTCAGCAGTTAAAACACAATGTCAAGACAGTGCTCGAAAGTAAGGACATGACCACCGATGCAATGCATGTTTTCTGATCCTGGATCAGGAAAAAAATTACCATAAATAACATTCTTTATCCAACAGACAAATTAAAATGGAATACTAAAAAAAAAACAAAAAACAAAACAAAACAAAAAAAAACAAATAATCTAAAACATGGCAGGAAAGATGGAAACGAGAAACAAAAGCAGGGAGAGACAAAAATCGTAGACCTATATCCAACCATGTCAACAATTACATTAAAATAAAATGTTCCAAGACACACCAGCTGAAAGACAGAGGCTGTCAGATGGGAATGCCAACAATAGAAAGACCTTACTATGGGCTGTCTACAAGAAACCCACTTTAAATGATAATGACTGATTCAAAATAAAAGGATGAAAAAAAGATATATCACATAAAAATGAATCAAATGAAAGCTGGAGCAGCTCTCTTAATATCAGACAAAGTAGACTTCAGAACAAGAACTGTTAACAGAAATCAAGGCAGACGTTGCATGATAAAAGAGTTAATTCACCAAAAAAAAACAAAAAATAAAAATAAAAAAAAACCCAAACCATAATAACCCTAAACATGCATGCATTGAAACAGATATCCAAAACTCCTTCTACAAAGATAAATAGAAAATGCCACCATTCAACTTGGAGGCTTCAATTTCTTTTTTCAGAAATAAATAGAACAAGTAGACGAGTCAAATTGGTTGTTCAGAAATTCCTTATCTTTGCCAATTTTCAAACTGCTGCTTATAAAACTTCCTCAAACAACAGCAGAATACACATTCTTGTCAAAAACACACGAAATACTCACTAAGACGACCATATGACTAGTCACCAAACAAACCTGGACAAATTTAGAAGAATCAAAATCATATAAAGTAGGCTCTCCGATCATACAGAAATTAAATTAAAAATCAAAAGCAGAATGATATCTGGAGAATCCCTGAATATTTGGAAATTAAACAATGCAAGTCTATACAGCACATGGGTCTAAGAAAAAATTAGGAACTATTTTGAACTGAATGAAAATAAAAATACAGCCTATCAAAAAGCAGTTGCTCAGAGGGGACGTGGAGCATTAAATGTATGTATTAGAGAAAGAAGAAAGATTTCAAGTCAATAATCTAAGTTTCCACCCGAAGAAAGCAAAAAATAAATACATAAAATAAGAATGCATTAAAGCCAAAGGAAGCAGAGGATGGAAATAAAGAACAAAATCATTGAAACTAGAAATGGAAAACTAATAGAGAAAAGCCAGTAAAACTAAAAGCTGGTTCTTTGAAAAGTCAATAAATTGATAAACTTCTAGTCAGACTAAGAAAAAAGTGAGATAAGACACAAAGAATTGATGTCAGGAACGAGGTGACATCACTATGACAGTGTAGGTGAAATGGACAGATTCCTTCAGAGAAGTAATCTACCCAAGTTCACTCAAGAAGAAATATATAACGTGAATAACTCTGTAACCATTAAAGAGATGGAATTTTTAGTTAAAAACCTACCGACAAAGAAACCAAATGACTTCAGTGGTAAATTCTACCAAACATTTAAGGAAGAACTGACATTAACTGTACACAATCTCTTCCATAAAGCAGAAAGGAGAGAACACATCCCAACCCATTCTGTGAGAGCAGTATTACCCTGATACTAAAGTCAAGGATATTACCATCCCACCCCACCCCAAAAAAAGAAAACTATAAACCAAAATCTCTCATAAACATAGATATAAAAAATTCTCAATAAAATATTAGCAAAATCAGCAATATACAACACATCAATTAAGTGGGCCCTATCCCAGAAAGGTAAACAAATCAATATAATTCAAAACCACGTGACTATCTCAATGTATGCAAAAGAAGTATTGGAAAAAACTCAATATACATTTATAACAAAACCTCTCAACAACTAGAAATAGAAAGGAATTTCTTTAACCTAATAAAGGGCATCTACAAAAAAAAACCAACGATAAGATCATACTTAATGGTGGAAGACTGAAAGCTCCCCCTTAAGATGGGGAACAAGGTAAGGACGTCACCTCTCACCACTCATAGTCAACAATTAACTGGAAGTTCTAGCCAATACAATAAGGCAAGAAAAAGAAATAAAGGGCAAAGAAATTGGAAAGGAAGAAATAAAATCATCCCTGTTTTCAGAAGACATCATTGTCAATGCAGAAAATCCCAAAGAACCTACAAAAAAGATCCTAAAACTAATAAGTGAGCTTGGCCAACTCATATAATGTAAGATTAATATTTTAAAAATCAATTCTATTTCATATACTAGCAATAAACAGCTAGAAATCAAAATATTTAAAAACGGTATTCATAATGGCAGCAAACACCATACTGTGGAATACGTGGAACAAAATATGTTATAAAATAGGCTAAAATCTACAAACACTGATGAAAGAAATCAAAGAAAACCTACATAAACAGACATGCTGTGTTCATGGATTAGATGACTCAGTATCCTTAAGATGTTAATTCTCCCTAAATTAATTTATAGATTTAATCCCAATCAAAATTTCAGCAAGAGGGGTTTTTTTTTTTTTTGAGATATCAACAAGATGATTCTAAAATTTATATAGAAATGCAAAGGAATTAGAAGAGCCAAAATAATTTTGAAAAAGAAGAATAAAGTTGGAAGACTCACATAATCTGATTCCAAGACCTACTATAAACCCACGGCAATCAAGACAGAATGGTATTGGTGAAAAATAGCCACATAGATCAGTGGGAAAGAACAGAGAAGCCAAGAACAGACTCAAACAAATACGGCCGATTGATTTTGACAAAGGTGCAAGGACATTTCGGTGATGAAAGATAGTCTTTTCAACAAATGGTGCTGCAAAAAAATTGAACTTCTCTGTGTGAAAAAAGAAAAAAGCCTCAACCCATTCCTTATCTCTTACACACAAAAATAACTCAAAATGGATCCTGTAAATTATAAAACAAAAAACTGTACGACTTATAGAAGAAAATATAAGACAAAGTCTTTGTGACCTTATCTAAGAACATCTAAGCATTCTTAGATGCCAAAATATACAATCCATACAAGGAAAAATGTAAACTACACCCTTCTTAGATAGACCAAAAATAAAATCCATAAAAGGCAAACTGTAAACACTGGGCTTCATCAAGATTAAAAACTTCTGCTCTTTGAAAGACACTGTCACGGGAATGAAAAAGATAAGCCTCAGACTGGTAGGTTGAAAACATTTGCGTCTTATTTCTGATACAGGCTTGTATTCAAAATATATAAAGATCTATAAAAAATCAACAATAAAATAAACATGATAAAAATGAGCAAAAGACTTGAACACTTTATCAAAGAAACTATGTACATGATCAAAGAGCACAAGACAAGATGCTAAATGTCATTAGTCATTAGGAAAATGCAAAGTCAAACCGCAATGAGATACTCATACTACATACCTATTAGAAAGGCTAACATGCAATAATATGAATGTCTTCCAGAGTCACCATGCTAAGTGGAAGAAGCAAGACCTACATATGTATGTTCCCATTTATATGACATTCTGGAAAAGGCAAAACTCTAAGGACAGAAAACAGATCATGGATTAGAAGATTCAAAATCATTGAAATGTTAATTTGATGGGGATTAAATCTATAAATTAATTTAGGGGGAATTAACATCTTAATGAACTCAGTGGTTGCCAAGCGTTGAGGGTAGTAGGAAGAAATGATGACACGGGAACATGGAAGAATTGGGGGGTGGGGCAGGGTGTGGAACTGTATTATATCTTGATTGTAGTAGGGATTACATGCCTGTGTGCATTTGTCAAAATTTGGAGCTATACACCAAAAAAAGTGAATCATACTCCATGCAAGTTTTTAAGTGAATTTTTAAAAAGAACATTGGGGGAACTATTGGTGAAATTTGAATATAGGTTATATTTTCAGTGTTAAATTTCCTGCATTTGAACATTACATCGTGGTTTTGAAAGAGAATATCCTTGATTTTAAGGAGATACATGAAGAAGTATTCACAGATAAAATGTCATGCAATTTACTTTCAAGTAGATCAGGAAAAAAACCAGCACGTATATATAGGAAAAAGTCTCAAACAAATGTGGTCAAAAGATAATAACTAATGCCAATAGGTGAAAGGTATTTGAGAGTGAATCGAACTATTCTTCCACCTCCTTTAAGTACATACGATTCTTACAATTAAACGGTTTCAGGAAAAGAAATGATGAGAGCAGGAAAATTGGAAACAG
>NW_011888867.1:216365-218705 GCF_000151845.1 Pteropus vampyrus
AAGCATAGAACATTTCGATGAGTTCCGCTAGAAAAGGAAGCAAAGAAATACAGCAGAAAATGTGGAGAGGTGTGGGGGCCCGGAGCACTGAGTTTTGTTGTTTTTCTGAAGATGAGAAATAATATGTTAAGGTTTTACGCTGATGGGAATAATCGAGCAGAGAAGAGAGTTGAATAACATCAGAACAAACGGCCGTTAAATCTAGACTCTATGCCGTTACTTTTCCCTACTTCTCCAAAATTATCTTTTATCCTCTCCCCCAGATCATGGTCCACCAGCTCCAATGGCCTTTTTCTGGTCTTTCTGTCCCTGGACCACAGTCTCCTCCTTCCTTCCTCCGGGCCAGGCATCGCTTTACCTTCTGTCTCAAACACCTGTCCCAGCTCTTCTAGAAAACAGCTCCTCTCATTATTCAGGTGTCACCTCATCAAAGAAGCCTTCCCTGACCACTCACCCGGACTCCCAGCCAATCTCACAGCAACTCCTTTTATTGTTTTTGTAATCCTTATCCCCATACATAATTATGTTTCTGGCTTCTTGTCTGCCTCCCTCCAAGTGCCGCCTGAATGCGGGTTCCAAGGTAGACGAGATTTTATTTGTCTTTCGCTTCCGCGTTCCCATCACAGAACTGGCACATTTTTTGTTAAATCGATTTGTATTGAATGAATAAAATGTTTAAAACTCATTGGTTTACTAGCAGCATGATGGTTCCAAAGGCCTCCATTCCTCTGCCCCTTAAATATAAGTTTCTTCTGTAGGCTGCTGTTTACATTCCTGCTCAAAAACCCTCACCAGCTCCCAGTGCCAACAAGATAACATCTAAACTTTATCTTTACCCTGGCATGGGAAGGCGCCGGGCTCCAGGCCCTGGCTGGCCTCACCTCTCTCTCCTCTCCATGCACCTGAAGCTAGAGCTATGCCAAAATATTTGCTGCTTGAGAAATATGTCCTCTCTACCTCTCTCCTCTGCCTGAAGCTCCCTTCCACAAAACGTCTCGGGTCTTTAAGCTGTACTCCAGAAAGCTCCTAACACTGGGCACCTTCCACATAGGAGCTTCCTCCTCCACGGATCACCACAAAACAGAGCACTCGCCGAGTCGGGCACTGGGCAAACACATTTTCTCATTTAAGCTGCTCGACGACCCGATGACAAGGGCACAGTGCCAGCTCCAGTCTCTGGACAGAGCGATGAAAGTTTAGGGAAGGAAGGAATTGGCTCTAAGACAACCAGTCTCCAGGGCAATCAGGAGCCAGACCCATGCCTGTGCGTTTCTGGAGCCCAAGCTCATCACCCCCGCCATGATTCACCACGTGGCCTGAGGTTTATCAGTTCGCTAAGCCTTGGTGTTCAGATGAGAACAGCTACCTTTCCTGGAAGCTCAAAAGACCAGCAATGTCATCTGAAGGGAACGAGATGCACAGGCATAACAACATAACCTCCTGTTAGGCTGTCCATTCCTGTTAATTGTCTACCTGGGGTCTTCTCTCCCTTCCGGGGCCGTCGCCGCCCCTCAGGGTCTGTCCAGTGTTTGTACACCTCGGCCACCCCAGGGTTTGCCCCTTGAGTCTCCATATGGGGGCCCTGTGACTTGCTCTGTGGTTGTAAACATTCCGCAAGGAACTCCGCACTCAGAACTTTTATCTACATTCTCTCCGAGTCCTCATGAGGCAGGCACCACCATTGTGGTTGTCACATCAGTTGAGGGACACCGGCCGGCACTTTACCACCGCTGACGACCTCTGAACGTACTTCCTGCGATCCAGGCACAACTGCTTCGCGGGGTGTCGTTAATACTGGCCTTCGTTGTATACATAGGGAAACCGAGGCACAGTGAGAAAACTCACCCAGGCTCCCGCAGCTATTAAGGGGCTAGGCTGGGATTTGAACTGAGTCTCTAGCTCCTGACTCCGTGCCTCTAACCAGCAGGCAGCCACATGGCTTCTCATCCTGTCACTGTGGTCAGCACGACACAAAGACATCCACGTCCTTACCCCGGAGCCTGCGACCATGGTAGGCGATGTGGCAAAGGGGCATGCAGGTTACGAATCACCTGACCTTGGGATAGGGACAGTGTCCTGGATCATCCACCTGAGACCCATGGAAGCATGAGGGGCCTTTAAATGTGGGGGAAAAGGCAGAAGGTCAGAGTCAGAGAAAAGACTGAAGATGCAAAAACACTGCTGGCGTTGAAGCTACAGGAAGGGGCCACGCACCAGCCAAGGAATGCAGGTGGCCTCTGGACGCTGGAAAAGGCAAAGGAATGGATTCTTCCCTAGAGCCTCCAAACAAATGCAGCCCACACAGCGCCTGGATTTCAGCCCAGTGAAACGCGGTTCCTG
>NW_011888867.1:220870-224210 GCF_000151845.1 Pteropus vampyrus
GCTTCGAACTTGCCCTTCCCCCATGTCTACCTGTGGCTTGGATGAGGTTTACTCAACTCTCAGCTCAGGGGTGCCTCCCAATGGGCTTAAACCAACAGGCTTATCCCAACTCTCTGGCCATAGTGACTGGCTCAGGAAGGAACACGTGACCCGATGTACGCCAAGTGAGATGGAGATATTAACTCAGGATTTCTGGGAAACTACCTTTTTTCCACATTTCACAAGAGGCCCCCCAAACCATTTCCTCTCATTTATAGCTCATGGATGCCAGGTCTGAAATGGCCACAGCCCTTACTGTGACATAGCTACAGCCTGAGGAAGAAGCAGGCCCTCGGAGCAGCACAGAGCCAGAAATGTCCTGGAAAAACAGGGCAAGGACTCGACATGGTGAACTTCTGGATCACACTGCTCCTGAAGCCAAGCCTACCTCAAGGGTTTTCCGTTCTTTGAGTTGATCAATTTCCTTGTTTCCTTTAAGCCAGTTTGGATAGGTTAGATTCCTAACTGACACAGAATTCTTAGGCCATGTACATTATTTCACGCAGGCCTTACGAGTACCCTTGGAAGTAAGTATTATATCCAATTTTCCAATTTACAGATAAGAAAACTTGAGGCTCAGAAAAATTAATTACCCAACGGCATGTAGCTAGAATCTGCCAAAGCTGGAATGTGAACCCAAGTCTTGCTGGCTTAAAAAAAAAAAAAACTTGCTTTGAGTTTATACTCTCATTCTCTCTCTCTCTCTCTCCCTCTCTCCATCCCTCTCTCTTTTCCTCAAACCAGAGGGAACTTCAGCTGAGCTGAACATTTAATTTGGGAATAACAGGTGCAGCATGCACTGGCCCCCACCACACTCTTAGCAGACATCATCGCTAACAGACACCACGAGCCGTTTGAAGGACTCTTTCCTGCAGGGCCTTGACTCAGTGTGAAGTCTCTTCACACACTTTCAGTTACTGGCAGTTTGCACATGAGATAATAACTAAACACGGTCCTGACAAGATCAAGAACTAACACTGGCTGCTGAACTATGGCTTCCCAGCCAGTACGAGCCACCCTCTCCTGGACCCCATTCTGCTGAGGCCATAGAAGGAAGAATGGACATTGATGCTGAAGACTACAAGGAGCCACCGGGAGATGGACTGGACGGTGACTGGGCCTTCCATGGGGAAATGGCAGCCCGGAGAAGATGGCCAGGCGCCACCCACAGCAGACAGCCAGAGGTCAACAATGCACCCCTCCTCCTCCCCAACGTGGTCCCGTGGTTGGGCCACAAATTTGAAAACCAACAGAAGTTTCCAGGAAAATATAAAAAGTCGACATTGGTAAAAGAAGAAACAGAAACACTGAGCAGACTAAACCATTAAATAAATTGAAATTCTAATCAAAGATACCCTCAACCCAAAGGGCCGTAACCCTAGATGGTTGTATGGGCGAGTTCTACCAAATTGATCGTCCCAAGCTTACAGAAAATAGGAAAACAGGAAAGGTACCAAACTCATTTTGTGAGGCTCGTATGATCTGAATTCCACAAGTGAATAAGAATAGCATAAGCAAAGGCGATCATAGGCCCATGTCACTTAAGAATATATTTGCGAAAATCCAAAACAACGGATCAGCTAACCTCGTATAAGAGTTGATGTAAAACGGTCTGGTAGAGAGACAGCACGGAGGCCAGCTGGCCTGGGTTCAAGTCCCAACCTCTCCACTCCTTACTAGCTATAATGACTTCCTCATACTCAGGTAAGAGGGTACCCTCTCCTGGGCCCCATGTGTAATAAGTATGTGTGCACACACACGTGCGTGGGCACGCACAGATCCTCTGTCACTCAGCTGCCAGCATGACGTAACTCAACATCCACTCTCATTACTAACATGCTCGGGCCCCCAAGAAATGCTTCGCAGAAGCTGCTGCTCAAATCACAGAAACAGGAGGCACCCTGAGTCCAGATGCGGGGGGAGCACGCTGTCCGTGCTGCAGACACCGGAAGGTGACAGCTCTGAGTTGTCAGAAGGATGTGAGCCACAGAAGCACTTTGGTAAAGAGAAAAAAACAAGTCAACCGACTTGTCAAATCTTCCTCAGAGCTCTCACATAACACATTCCCGCAGAATGATGTACCATTTCCTGGAAGCGCGAGATATGGACCTCTTTGTTTCCCTTCATGCTCCAATCTGGGGTAGGGGTGCCCGATGAATTAGCTGGGTTAGAACAGTATCCACAGATGCCAAACATGGCAGCTCAAGGACATTTTGAAACACTGAGCAATCCGTATGACTCTAATTCTTGTATATGTCTAGATCTAGACATAACAGGACTAAAAGCATGATACCAATGATTTATATGGGCAGCTACATGGACAGTGAATGCTAGAATGACATTTTCAAAGGGTAAATAAATGTAGGGTTTAAAGAATTTAGAATTTAAAATTTTTACTGATGTATACTTCAGCTTTTAATGTTGGCAGATAATTCTGAATGTAGCTGAAAAACTTTTTCAAAGCTGAGAGATTCTTTTTACTTTTTACATTTAATTTCTAGTTGATAAAAGTTTAATTTTGTATACTTTGGATATAAGCATGCTTTGTTTGTTAATCTCTTATATCACTACTATCAACGGAACACAAACTATGGGAAAGCCTTGATAACAACAAAATTTTGTTATTCTGTTGAACTGGAGGCAAGAAAAGTAAGTTTAATGGACTAAATATGTAATGTATAAGTTATGCATGACTTTATCACTCATCTAAATATCTCAGACTTATAAACAGAACACTGAAACGTGTGATAATAATTAAATCTGGTCATCTTAGCATCTTACAGATTTGATTTTGATCAAGGTATATTTCTCAGAAAAAAAATAAAATATATTTTTAACAGTCTGTTAGCTTGTTTAATAACTTTACATATTGGTATATGAGTATCTATATAGCAAATGCTAGCTGTGTGACTTTGAGCAAGTTAATTAGCCTCTCTGTGCCTATATTGTCTCATCTAAGAAGGGGACAATAAGTAATGCCTAGCTCATAGAGTTGTTATAAAGATTAAGTGAGTTAATATTAATAAAGTACCTATAACACAGTCTGGCACACAGAACTTTATACGTACTCGTAGAACAGAGCTTAGCATACAAGTGCAAGAACTATTTCAATGGATTGACAAAAGTATCTGATGAAATATAAATCTATTTTTAAACACTCGACAAAGAATTCAAGAGAGTTTCTTGAACTGAATCGATGCGAACTAGTAAAGCCTACAGCACGTGCCATCCTTAGCTGAGAATCTTAGATTTATTCCCTTTAAGACTGGGAACGAGGCGAGGAAGCCTGCTGCCACAGCTA
>NW_011888867.1:225700-230302 GCF_000151845.1 Pteropus vampyrus
TTCTTGGGAGATCTAGTTTCAACACTCATTAGTCTGAATTAAGAAATAAAATGAGCTCTTCAATAGCACAATACTGGTGATGGTCAACGCAAAAGCCTACATACATATTTTATATGGATGCACGCGTACGTCAGGACAGACACCAAGCATGTGGGTTTCTGTGGGAAGAGTAAAGGAGCAGAAATTGGGAATGAAAGATTTCTAAAGAGTGAAACCAGAAAGGGGCCTTGACTGGACAAATGGTAGAATGACATGAACTTGCTTCACCTGAGGGACAAAAATAAAAGAATTTTAAAAATGAAAAATAAAAACATCGTTTGGGCATTTGAGTGAGCGCCAAGCAATCACGTAGTCGCAGTCATCCTGACAGAAGTATGGCCACGCTCAGACTAACAAATCTTGAAACCAGATCTCCCAAGAAAACTCTACGGGCCTTTCAAACCAAGCTCAGTCTCTCAGTCTCTCCCTTCCCTTCCTCCTTTTGGCTAAACTGTCCTTCCCTGTGCTCAGCACCTGCCGGGTGCGCTGTTAGTCTTCCTTTGAGAGCCACCACCCCTCCAAGACGCTGTCCAGGTCGTATCATCTGGGATCAGAGGGTCCTCTGCCCTCGCAGACCCCACCCCCACTGCCCATTCTAATCGCATGTTCGATGCCCAGCTCCCCCGCTGCAGGGTGAGCTCCTTGGGGCACCGCATCTGCCTCGCTCTGCTCTGGTTCCAGGCACCGCGAAGGTGGCCAAAGTTTGTGGAGTGTCTTGCTACATCCTGCAGCACCTTCACTGAGTAAGTCAACACGAGACAGAAGGCAGAGAGCTGGGCTGATTAAGGCTGCTTGGTTACACTGCACATTTCACAGGATTACAAACTGATACACCTCTGCCTCTAGGCAAAACAGGCCTCCTTAGCTCATCCTTTGAGATCCTCAGAGAGAGCCCAGGTGGCCGTAGGGCAAAGTCGAGGTGGGGGACAACTTAGCCTGTGAATTGACCCTAGCATTTGGCCACCAAACAGCCGTTAGGAAGGAGGGAATGTCCTCCCTCACCTCCGATCTCAGCCAGTTCAGATCTGACAGCACTACAGTCTCGATTATTCCAGGTCTCACCTTGTTGCCCCTGAAGCCAAGTCAGACTCATTGCCCCGACTCCTTGCCCCACACCTCCTTCTGCCAGTACAAATGGCTACCATTCACTGGGTGCTCAGTGAACTGTGGCTCTGAGATACTGGGAACTTGCCATGGACCACCAGCAAGGAGGGAGAGGTTCGGGTCTCCAGTCAGGTCAGGTGGGAAGTCTGCATTCTCTCTGCCGACCCAAGTGCTTCACAGTCACAGGCGCTCCCCAACGGGACGACAAGCCCGAGGCGGAAGGAATCCAGGGCCGGGAGTGATGCATACTGTTCTGGGCTGCCAGGGACGGCCACTCACTGGCTGCCCTCTGGAGAGGCCAGTGCAGAGGGGCCAGCGTAGACTCTGCCACCTACCTCGGCCCTCAGGGCTAGCTGGTTCCCACTGGAGTACCAATTCTAACTACCCCTTTGGAACTTTCCAGCTTGGAAGTTAATCAGCTAACTCTAGGTGGACACGTTAATACTCCAACTAGCTGCCACCTATACCTCTCTATTCAAAGCCAGTTGACTCTAGAGCATACTCTCCTCTGTGAGAGAGGGGTCCACCTGGAAGAGGTTAGCGACAAGGGTCAAGAAGCAGACTGTCAGCGTTTGAAGCCAAGTGGACCTGGAGTTTGACTCCTGGACCAGCCTCATGGTAGCTGTGTGAGGCTGGAGGCTGGAAAATGCCAGCATCCCCTGTGCCAGGATCTTTACACGCACGCATGCATGCACACGCACGTGCACACACACGCACGCACACACACACACGCACACACACGCACACACACAGCCATTCTCCCCGCTCCATCAATCAAAGCCCACCCAAACCACCTGTTGTTCATTCTCTTCTCCTTCCTCCTCCAGGGAGCCATACCATACCCAGTGGAGTCGGCCTGGCATGCTCAGTAGCCAGGGCAGCTGGTCGGGCCCCAGGACCTGCTGCCCCACCGCTGACTTTACCATCCCCACTCTGGTTAAAACCCTGGGGGAGAGCATCATTTCCAGCAGCCTCAGTGGAGCAGAGCCAGCCGCCTGCTGGGCTCCCATGCTCACCAACTCAGCTTTTAAAGGCCCCAGAGGGGTTTCGGGGGTTCATCTCTGGGAGGAAGGGGGTGTCAGGGGAATGAGATGCTGCACCATGCTGTACGCCATGCCAGTTTGCTCGGTGTGCAGTTTTGAAGTTGCCCAAGCTCATCTTCAGTTGGAAAACAGCCACCATGCAAACCCACCTCACCTTCTACGAGCATCATGTGAACGTAGAGAAGACAATCACTGCCACGTTTGGGAATCAAAGGGCAGGCGAGGTCATTCCAAGGTCATCAGGTCCACATTTCTATACATGGCTAACCTCTAGTAATCGACACTGCTATATATAACGAACGTCGACACGGGACCCCAGCCCTGCTTTTCAGTTTCTGTTTTATGGCTTCATCAGTTGGAGCCAAAGGAAATCTGTGACGCCAGCATCCTGGAGGGAGCTGCCACATGCCCTCTCGAAGAGTGTTCTTTTTTTATTGCTCCTAAATCTTTCCCAGTGTAGCTAAAGCTTTCCTCTAAGTCCCAAGTAATGGAGGGAAGGGAAAACTAAAAATAGAAGGACATTTACATTTGTGGAACACCTGTTATCTTTTACTACATTCTTAGATAATCCTCACAGGAACCCTGCAAGGTAGTTAGAGTGTTTATGCTGGAGGAAAGAGGCTCAGAGGAGCCGGAGTTTGCATGGGATGGAGAGTCCCTCTCCCAGGCTCCCTTGAAGCTATGTGAGGTCCTGAAACTGGTCTCGGGCAGTGAAGGGGCTGGGTGTCTATCTGCAACTTCCAGGCAGTGTCCTCACTGGGAGCCAGTGTGCCCATCTTAGGTCCTTCCTCCCGTCTGCTTGTTGGAACGCAGACACGAGGGTGAGCTCCAGTAACTGTCTTGAAACACGAGTGACTTGGAGAATGGAAGGTATCACGCAGCAGAAATGGAGAGCGAGGAAGGCCGGGTGCCAGCACTGTGGGGCCCCATGCCACACCGGGGCAGACCCACCTGTAAACTATTTGAATCTGAGAGTGAAATCAATTTCTACACCGGTTGAACCTCTTATTTGGGGTATTTCTGCATTAATCCTAAACCGATACAGGGGCCTGCTAAGGAATCCTCCTTCTGTGGACATTACCAGTCTTTTCTTATCCTCCCGCCTCAGCATTCAAAGAGTTAGAGGAAACTTCTAGTATGACTAACCCCCCCTCACTCCCACAAGAGCAGATCAGTTTTCAGAGATGCTCCGCTCTGAGGGGGAAGAACTGGACACTCTCCGGAATAACCCTCTAGATCTCTATACTGTCCTCGACTCCCCGTCTGATGGCGACGTCAGCTCGTGACAAAAGGCTTCACGTCGAAATTTAGAAAACATTGTATGACTTCATATAGCAGAAAATAAGACACAATTAAATGAAAAAAAAATACAGAAAAGAGAAAAGTAGAAAAAAAAAATAAGATAAGACCAGGAAGGCCTATATACTTGCAGCAATTTGACTGAGCTTCCTAGCAGCCAAAGCAAAGAAGGAAATACAATGAGTTTCATGGTTGCTCAACTTCTATTTTCCAGGCTTTGAGGCCTGAAAGCCATTTCTTCTGTGGGGCCTAGAGGGGACAGTGCAGCGGATGGACAGTGCCAGCAACAGTCTCGGTGGCAAAATACAACGAGTCTTGCAGTACAATGTATGTAATCCTCCCAGCAGCCTGAGTATAGTTGTTAACTATCATTCGCATTTTACAGATGAGGAAACCAAGGCCAAGAAAGTTAAGTAACCACGTCCAAAGTCACAGAGCATGGAAATGGCAGAGCTGACATTCCATTTCAGGAAGTCAGACTCCCTAATCCAGACTCTTAACCAAAAGCTTTAAGGTTAGCCAGACCTGGGTTCAAACCTCACCCACTATCCACTGCTGAGCAGCCTCAGGCAAGTGACTGCACCTCTCTGAGCTTGTTTCCTCACATATCGATGGGGAAAAAAATCCCATAAACCAAGCAGGGTGGTCGTGAACCATCGGCAAGAGAAATGTGCGTGGAACAGAATGTGGGTGGGACATCTCCGGGTGCCCTGGAATTAGAGCTGAAGTCAAACTTAGAGACAAGGTGGGCCAAGTGCTCTCGGATTCTAGAGAGAGAGTTGACAAGGAACTGCTTGAAATTGGGGCCAAACTACCCGTTTTTGTTTTCCGCCAGGAATTACCAGGAGGCGGCAGAACTGGCCCCAAACACCAACGTTCTCCACACTTGTCATGCGCAGAAGAGGTCAGCCTTACGGAGAGCAGAGTGTTGGCCACGGATTGGTGACACAGGCAAAGAGATGGAGGTGATCGAGGAACAGGAGCCGGGAGGGGCCATCAGGGCGGCTGAGGCCACCAGAATGCGTGGAACCAACCCAAACCAGGGCAGGTGGCCTCTCACCCCTCTGCCACCTGCCTGGTCCAATAAAGAGTGAGCCCCCAGCCCCGTCCACCTCCT
>NW_011888867.1:230352-247260 GCF_000151845.1 Pteropus vampyrus
CCCAGCCCCGTCCACCTCCTGGAGGAATCTGGAAAAGCTGGGGCCGGGGTGGGAGTGGAACAGGGAGAGAGCTTTAGGTGAGACGTGAGATCTGAGATTCTAAAACAGACAAGACTACAATTTTAATAACTAGAAAGGGCCAGAAAATATAGAAACATGCCTGAGGACATTACAGCCCAAGAAAGGAGAACTTGAAAGAACTCCGTGAAGGGAAACAAGCGGGAAAATCAAAACCGTTTCCCATTTTTACTCACGAAGCATGAACACTCCTCACAATCCACCGACGACGTGGATTGAGCCTGTGCACACAGCAGACGGTCACGTGCATCGGCTCCATGTACTCAAGGGTGAGAGGGCCGCCTTCAGCCCTCCAAACCCCTCCCCCAATCGGGGATCCCATAGGGTCAGCCCCTCTCCAGGGGAGCTGCAGAATCTGAACATTCCTGTACAGGAGACACCGAGTTCTCTCATGGAACCTGTCCCTCAGCTCCGTCTCCTGCCCCGCCCTACTCACCTCTGTCTGATCCCACTTGACCTTTTGTCTGCCACCTCCCTAGGTGACTAGTGATGGCAGGACAGGGTCCTCCAACCTCACTTTCTCTCCTCTTTTCTCTCCTGTCTTCACCACTGCTAGGGAAGGCTCGTAGCAAAGCCCCAAAGTTAAGCAAAAAGAGGCCATGACTATGAGCAGCAAGGTAGACACTACTCAGGACAGAGCACCCATGAACTCCAGGGTGAGACAGGGAGCTGTCTCAGAATGCGTGGAACCAACCCAACCCAATTGGGGAGCTGTTGTCCCCGATGTCAACATAATGGTGGTGGCAGGCTGCGCAGGTCCCTTGAGGGTGAGCAAAACGGTGAAAGAAATGGGGGAGGGATATGGATGAGAAGGGCTTTCAGCCGCCCATCCAAGGCCTCGAGGGAGCAGAAAACAAATGTCCATGAACCCCTGGCCTCCACATAGGTTCCCATTCGATTATAAGACTGGGTTCTTTTCTGTGCCCAGTGCAACCTTCAGAAAGTCCTTCCCGATACCTGAAGGCAAAGCCAGAGGGTCACCCGACATTTGTAAATGAGGGAGTGTTGAGTGTTTCCACTTAGTTGTTCAAACCAACCACAGGCCTGCGAAATCTAACTCTAAGCCTCAGTTTCCCCATTCATCGAGGAGGGTTAAAACCACATCCTCTAGGAAGGAGAGAGTTAGGGTGATGAGGATACGGTAGGTAAGGCACCAGCCAGGGACATCTGCCTATAGCAGGAGCCTGATAAGTGCTGGGTTTGTCCTTTCTTGAGCTCGAATTGAGCAGCTGTCCCCTCTTGGCTGAGCTGCACGCCGCTCTGATGCAGAGGGGAGGGGGGGACCGAGGCACCGAGAAGGGCTCGTTGGGGCGGCCGTGCCTGGATGCAGCCCAGCGACAGAGGGGCGGGAATCCAACCCAAGGAAGCGTGAGTCACGAACCTCGCAGATGGCAGAGGGAAGGGCGGCACGAACACGCGTCTCGTCTCCACTTCAGAGCAATGAGTTTGGGAGCGAGCGCTTATTTCTCCCCCTCTTTCTCTTCCTCGTGTGATGTGCTCCTGACACTAATCAGGGATCCATCCCCCTAGGAGCCAACGATAATGATTAATGGTGTTAAATATATCCAGAGACTGCCGGGGCAAAATTAGGCGCCATGCATAAAACATCATCCTCCTCGTCAGGCAGGCACTTCAGCCGGGCTCGGGGGCCTGGTGCACACGGGCCAGCGTCCACGATCGGGTGGCCCTGCTGAGCCAGGTCCTCGCCACCTGCTCACGAGGATGTCTGCCGGGGTGCCCACCATTCAGTTTGTGCCCAAATGTGCTCCTTCTCGACCGACCTCAAAGTCACCACCAGGTGCCTGAATTGACTCAGAATAAAGAAATCGCTGTGGGGAGGGTGAAAAAAAAAACAAGGTGGGGACCCAAACAGACCTGGGCTCAAATCCCAGTTTTTCCACATTCTAGCCGAGCGGCCTTGGGTAAGTCACTTCCTACCCTTGAGCCTCAATTTACTCTTCTGTGAACTGGCTTCATTATAGCCAATGGGTGGTAACAAAGTACAGTGAGAGCCAGACGCTTAGTAGGCACTCAGGATATTTCAGCTCCCATCTTTCCGACCCTGTACCCAAAAAGCTGTGTCATCTAGAGCAAATTACCCAGCCTCCCTGAATCCAAATGTCTCACCTACAAAACGGAGATAGTGATGTCTACCTTCGTGGGCACAGAAAACACCTAATATGCGCATATGCACCCATTCGTTATGCTGTGGATACATATGAGAACCAGCTACACACAGGACCAGGCTCCGGGGCACACCTCAGACTGAGACACTCAGTGCCCGTCCTCGGGGAGCTCACAGTCTAGTGGGCAGCCACCTAAAATGCTAAACGAAGTAGCTACAAATTACAAGATATTTTCTGGAGGAAAAGAAGAGGCTAAAATGAAATATCAGGGTTCGGAAGGGGGCTGTCCCAAGGAGGTGACATAGGAGACGGAGCTGGCCCTTCTAGGAGCGTGGGAGAAACTCTTTCACTTTTCCAGGTCTTCCCCACCCACGTGAATGTCCCTACCTTCTATGACATGGGTCCCCTGACTCGGGGTTGGTATGGGGGGGGGAGGGAGCCAAAATAGCTCAGTCCACAAAGATCAATGGTCCCCACACACCCCAGTATGCATTTGTTTATAATTGTGCACACGCCCCAGTATGCATTTGTTTATAATTACAAACATGCTCTGCCTTCCTAATTTTATGTACATCATTAAACATACATAAAAATACACCTTGAGCGGAGATGAGGACATAAATAGACATGAAGTTCTAATTCTGTCCCCTGCATTCCATCGTTCTTGTCACACTCCCCTGGGATCCGCATAGCCCACTTTGGTGACCGCAGATGAAGAGCAGCCCGCAGCCCCAGAGTTGGCCCGAGGCGCGCCAGGAGGTCAGCGGGCAGACACGGCCCTGCCCCTCCAACACAGATGCTCCAGAGAGGGACAAAGTCCCCACACCCACCAGCCCCACCCCCTCCTCCGTACATCCCGTCAGTGGGCATCAGCTCCAGGTCCCTTTCTGTTTCGTGGTCAACCTTCCGCAGCATGGGGGCACGCCTCCCCACCCTCCCACCTCTTCCTACAGCCCAGGTCAGGACTCCTGAGGTAGGACAAGCCTTGCTGCCACCCCTCCTGCGGCTCCTTTTCCCCACAGATTCCCCTCACCACCTTCCTTCCTGGCAGCCTCTGCCACCATCCCTGAAGGATCAGCTAAGGCAGCCCCACATCAGGGGACCCAGAGAAAATGATACTTGTGTGGGGAGATGGATGGGACAGTGACCTTCCCGGCAGCTTGGGCCACCCCGGGCCCCACATGGCAGTGCCGGGGGCATTAGCCTTGGCACGTCTCTATCCTGTATTCTGCCTGGGAGGCTCTGAGTTAAGGTAGCAGCCCCCTGGCTCTGGCCGCCAGTGCTGTCATGCTGGTCGTGATTACCGGTGTGAGACTGAGCTCCCTGAAGGCAGGACCGTCTCTTATTTCTCCCATGTCTATGGTGTAGGGCCCAGGGCCTGGCACAGATCACATACCTGGCAACTGTTTGTTAGGCCAAACTACTGATGTGAAAAAAAAAAACAAATGCGCATGGATGAAGAAGCCTTCTTAGCCAACACTGGAGACCCAGGGACCACGGGAGAAAGGACGGGTATTTCTAACTATATAACAGTTCGCAACATTTACATGGCAAACGAAAGCATAATCGACGTTAACGGACAACTCAAATAGCTCTAGCGAAATCACTGCCAGGCAGAGGCCAAACGAGGGTTAAAATCTATACTATACAGAGCTGACAAGTTGACAAAAAGGGGACAAATGACTCTATAAAGAAATGAGCAAAGGATTTGCAGAGGCAATTCACAGGTAAGCACATCCAAATGGCCAAACAGATGAAAAGCTGCTCAGACTCACAGCTAGTCAGGGAAAAGCAAATTAAAAGTAACAGTGAGATATCAGTTTATACCTCTCTCAACCTGGTCAAAACTAACAAGACCAATAATAACTCGTGCTGGCAGGATGCAGAGCAAAACGACTCTCAGATTCCTGGGGTGACATGAAGCGCTACAGCCTCTGGGGAAATCAAGCTAGCAACAGCTATTAAAATTAAAAGTACACAAACCTTTTGACCCAGCAATTTGACTCCTGGAATTACACCGCAGAGAAATAAAACCTATGGATGTACCTAGGGATGAGTGTGTGCGCGGAGGTTTACCTTTATGCCTCTTATTATGGAAACAAACAGGAAATGAAGGACAATCAATAGGGGAATGGCCAGTGAAATTACAGGACATCCACGCTCCGGAATATTATACGGTCGTTAAAAAGAATGCGCTAAAACTACAGCTATTAGGGCAGAAAGATTTCCACGGGGCGTCGTTGAACAGTAACGACACAGATTTAAAAACATTAATATATGTTTGTATCTGGTTATAAAAACATGGGAAAACATGAAAAGATCTATCCTAGATCATTAAAATGGTTTCGCAGTAGGAGTAAGGAGGGATGATGTCACTGCAGGAAGGTTAGGGGATGGGTAAAACAAAGGACAATTACACTAAAATGTATAATATAACATTTGGGCACGTAAATAAAATTGTCCATAAAAAGACACTGACATACGCATGTAAACAAAGTCCACCTGCGTGTTGCCCTCCTCCCTGTCGCTCTTGACCTCATGCTCACTGTCATTCCCTGTCTTCCTCGCTCTTTCTCTCGCTTCAAACAATTCGAGCAAGCGAAACGAGTAGATTCTAAATAAGAAGCTGAATACCTGAGTTATCTGGTACCCTTAACTCTGCAGAATACAGCCTACAACTACAAAGCAGGATAGAGATCTGATAGCCAAGAAGGATTCTATATTCTTTCCTCTGAGGAAAGGGCTTTGAGCTAATTACTCTTATTTTACACAATTTTATAATCTTATTAAGCTCATGGTGGCAGCCATGGCTGAAGGGGACAGCCATAATCCACGTCATTGTGTCATTCCCTCCCCTTGCATGTGGGCGGGACCTGTGCCTTGCTTCTAACCAATAGGATGCTGTAAAGGTGATGATGGGCTGTCACTTCTGTGATTGCGTTTCATTACATAAGACTCCATCTTAATAGGCAAAGGAGAGACGCTCTGCTGGCCTTGAAGAAGCAAAGTGCCATGGTGTGAACTGCCCATGGAGAGAGCCACATGGAGAGGTCTGAGGGTGGCCTGCAGAACCTGAAGGCAGCCCCAGCCAACAGCAGAAAAGAGCTTAAAACCCTCAGCCATACAACCACAGGAAATGAATTCTGCCAATAAACTGAATGAGTTTGGACACAATTCTTCCCCTATTGAGCCTCCAAGTGAGAACACGGCCCAGTCCCCACTGTGACTGCAGCCCTGTCAGATCCCGAGCAGAGGACCCAGCTAAGCCGCGCCTGGGCTCCTGGTGCACAGAAACTGTTGACATGATACAGGTTTGTTGTTTCCCACCTTTGAATTTCTAACGCAGCAAGAGAAAACCAATACACTCATTAAGAAATGAAAGGATGAATCGAGAAAGATATACCAAGAACAATAAGAAATGACCACTAGGATGAAGAATGGCAGATAAAAACTAGCTAACAACCATTTGGGGCCATGGCGAGTTAGGGCAAAGGACTCTGCAAGCATCTGTCACAGCAGACAGCAGCGGATGGATATCTAACGGATGTCTAAGACTGTGACAGACCAGGAAGGGGGTAAGGAACTGGAGGGAACAGCAAACACGTGACCTCTCAACTATCGCTGCAACACCTCGCGGATGGCTGCTCTTGTCGTCCCCTGGAACCGAAAGGGACAGACCCACCAACCACAGGTGTTACTGCCCTTTACAGATGAGAGAACAGAGGTTCAAAGGTCACACAGACAGCAAGTGGCCTAATGAGCATTCAAACCGGCTCTACTGGGCTCCAAGATCATGCTGTATCTCACCTAACTCCATAGGCCACACACTTAACCCACCATGCTGCCTCCCCGGGGCTCAGTCTCCTCTATCTATAAAATGGGGGGAAGCACAGTGCTTACTTCACCAGGAGAAAATGGGTTAATGCATGTACAGCATTCAGAAGACTGCCAGGCACAGAGAAAGTGCTGGATCTCTTTCCTAACGCTCTACACTGCTCCAAAAAAAAAAAAAAAAAAAAAGGAGGAGGAGGAGGAAGAGGAAGAGGAAGAGGAGGAGGAAGAAGACGTGAGGACAAGAAGAATGAGTTCCATTTCTGAAAAGTAATGACTCCTGGGAGATGGGTTATGTTAAGTCATTCTTCCAAGCACATGGTACTTTTTCCTCCCTCACAGGGGTGAGTGAAACTAGCTTTCTAACATGGCTATGAGGCCTGTAAGGGAGGAACGATCTTCCCATATCAGAGATGAGACCACTGAGTTCTGAAATGGTTGAGCAACTTGACCAGTCCACACAGCAGGAGGCAGGATGGAAGACGGACTCTCGTTTAGACCTAGAGGGTGACACGGGCCCACTTAGAAACCCCAAACTCCAAGTTATTAACAATTCAAAGGCTTCCGGCTGACTAGCCGGACCCTCTGCTTTGTGCCATCCCAGGCCAAGAGCTATGTCTCATTTCAGATTCCCAGGCCAGCGGGGCCCAGGAAATGCATCCCCCAGGAAACAGAGCTCCTCCTTAGAGTGGAAGTGAACGCCTGTCTGCAGAAGAGGCCCAGTGACACAGCCGTGCCACTCTGGAGCCCTCGCACCTCACCAGAGACCAAGCACTTGTCTAAGGACACACCAGCTAAAGAAGCCACAGAGAGCCAAAGGGCAGTGGGAAGGGGCCACCTTTTCCTTTACTCCATGTCCATTCAGTCCAGGGCATGAGCATTAAGTAATGAATGTTTAACGAACACCACCTTCCCAGAGAGCCCCCCGGCACATTCTGACACAGGCTAGGGTCACAGGAAGAGTTAAAGCCAGTACACCACTCTCCATGCTGGCCTCCCCCCCACCCCCGGCCACCCCCATCATGCCCCACTCACAGATCCAGTGTTAAAAACAGTCTTGAAACGAGGGCATCCATAAAGTGCTTTACAGCTTAGGGCTTACAACATACTTCCCCCTCCAGACGCAGACACGCCGAAGAAAACTGCAAGGATGTCCACTACAGAATTGTTTACAAAAAAAAGGGAAAGAAACAGGGCAACTTGTCCTAAAATAGCAGGTTAAGTTACGGTACATCCAGACAACAGAATTCTGCGCGTTCGGTAAAGATGCTTCGTCGGCATTTCTTCGCATGAAAAGGTATTCAGTACTTTAGGTCAAAGTGTGAGCTTCGCTATTACATATATTATCATCCCCTTTGTGTCCAATAAGATACAGAGAAAGGGGTTCAGAAGGTCAGAGACCACGCCGGTCCCCGTGGCTGTCTGCGGGTAGCGACACCAAAGAGATATTCTTTCTTCTGCTTATCGGCATTCCCTCGGTTTTTCCTGCCATGAACAGACACTATTGCTTTGTGCAGTTTAACAAAAAAAAAATTATATGAAATAAGTAATTTAGCTTTTAAAGGCAGGGAGCACGTTCACCCATATTATCTCTTATCATCCTTGAAACCAGGAGCAGATGTAATAGCCTCCACCCATGGCCTCCTAATTGAGAAATCCAGCTGGAGCCGTCTGCAAGGGGGTGCTGGGGGAGGGGGAGGCACAGGACCCCCGGAGTTGTACGTCAAAGGTGTGAACGTTTTCTTGGGGAAGAATTTGAAAAGCTCATCTTCACAAAAACCTGAGAGGTACGGCCCACGGTCCCAGGTCCTCCAGGACACTTCCGCTCGTCCCCTCTTCATTCCATCAGGCTCCTTCGCTGGTGATCCATTTTCCAGATCCCCCACCTGTCTGTGTGTCTATTACCTTTCCTCTGTCCTAGCGGTCTCACCTAACAGAGACGTGTCCTGTGAGCGTGCCGTTCCCTCATCTCGGGGGCTCTGACAGATCAAAGGAAGCGATGTGTTTTTCTGGGGGGAAATGTCCACACTGAATTTTATGCACCCTCCTAAAGCCCACCCTCGAATGGCCCCTGTAGTAGGTTGAATAGTGTTCCCCCAAATTCGCGTCCACCCAGAACCTCGGAATATGACTTTATTTGGAAAGAGGGTCTTTGCAGACGTAACTAGTTAAAGATCTCAGATTAAATCCATCATCCTGAATTTTGGCTGAGCCCTACAATGACTTCACAGTTCCCGGTGTCCTTATAAGAGGAAGAGTGGACAAGGGCACACACAGGAAGGAGGTCATGTGAGGACAGGGGCAGAGGTAAGAGTGAAGCCGCCACAAGCCAAGGAACACCGGAAGCTGCCAGAAGCTAAAAGAGGCAATGACGACCCCTCCCACAGAGCCTTGGAGGGAGCGTGGCCCTGTCGACACCCTGATTTCGATACGGTGATACTCATCTCAGACTTGGGGCCTCCGGAACTGTGGGAGAATAAATTTCTGTTGTTTCAAGTCCTGGAGTGTGTGGATTTGTTAGAGCAGCCCAGGTAAACGGATGCAGACCCCAATCCCAAAGAGACCGAAGGCCCCAGGGAATACTCTCTTTCATATGAGCCACTAGTTCCCAAATCTGCGCCTGCAGGCCAGAGGCCCCCCTCCCCGGACACTCCCCGCAGCTGCCTCTTCGCCCTCCCCTCCCAGCCCCACCCCTGCCTTCTCCAATGTTCCTGATTCGGTACTGGTTCCATCAATCCTGCTGCGAAACCAGCACCCTCAGCCACAACTCACACCCTCCCCTCCCACAGCCTATTAATAAAACAAAGTAAAAATTAAATTACTTCTAACACACCCCCAGTCTGCTTTCGAGAGGGCTGGATGGTTTGAAATTCTAATTCGCTTTCCAAGGTCTTAAAATAATTTCGCAAGAGGCCCAGCAATGCCACCCCCGCCCCTGCCTGCATCACACAGCGGGGTCCGACAGCAGGACCGCGGGCTCCAGTGCCACAGCCGTAAGGGGGAAAGGACAGCGCCGGACAGTGGGAGAACTGGGACCTGTTCCTGGTTCCTCCACACACTAGGTACCGTTTCGGGCGAGACACCAGCCCTCTCTGGACCTCAATTCTTCCACCTTTAATATGATGTGGGAGGCATTGCGAGGTCTGTCCAGGCTAATGCCACTTCTTGGCTACTGCCAGTCACGAAACCAGGGGTTCCAACCCATTTTGGACTCATGGACTGTGATAGAGCATCTAGGGCTCACCCAGACCCAGTCTCCCTCCCTAGGCACATGGAAGACTGACTTCCCAGCCCAGGTAGGGCCAGGAGACGAGTCTGGCCTATGAAATGCAAGCAGAAGTGATCACTTCCGGTTGCAGGCATTTAAAAGGCACCAAGCCATCTCCGTGTGTGTGTCTCCATGACTGGTGACCATGGAGGCCCCATGTGGAGATGGTGGAGCCCTATCGCCACCCGTATCTCTGAGTTACAACGTGGAAAGCAGCCATGCTGGACAGCCACCCACTCATCTCAGACTGCACGGACAACACCTAGACTTGGTCATTTTAAACCACCGAGATTTCAAAACGTATTTATTAATGCAGCACAGCCCGGCCTGGCCTGAGTAACACAAGTACTGTTCCCTTTTCAGGATCTGATGATGGGGAATCCGAACAGGAAGTAAAAGGGGCTTTCCCGAATTCGCAAGTTGACAGCAGTCACACCCAGACGGTAGGGCGAAGAATTAAATGGGAGAGAGGGGAATCATTTCGCTGGGATCTTAGCTGTGTACTTGGAATGGGGGCCGGAGAAGCAGAGAAAAGAGCACTGGGCAGGGGGCAGCAACTAGAGGCTTTTCCGTGAGCCAGCCTCCCCCCCGCCTCCACGCCACGCCAGCCCTGGGCAGAGGTGGGCCTGCAGAAACACGCCCAGCTTCTCCCGCTCCTGGGGAGGTCTGTGTCATCCATCCCTCTGTTAACTCCCCACTGGCCACTTAACACTGGCACTTCTGCGGCATGCAAGCAACATCTAGGACAGCGGGCTCTGGGGACGCACCACCACGCTGGGCCTCAACTCCCAGACACGTGGCTGTGCCCAGGACAGCCCATTTCCACAGTGAGGGCAGAAAAGACCCTCAGATCTTTTGTCATCCCCCTTCCTTGGACACAGAAAAAAAGATGGTCACAGAGTGGGGAAGCAATTTGGCGAAAGCCACACAGCAACTCCATGGCCCAGCTTTGGAATTAGGAGGCAGACTGGGCCCCAAGAAAGCTGTTCTTTCTTTCGCTGCTCTGCTCCTTGGCCTCCCGGGGTCCTTGGGACTTGTGCTTCACCAGAAACTCGCCCCTCTCTGAATCAGCAGCCACGGCTAACGATGCCCCTGCAGCCGACGGGGCATCGGTTCTAGTTTTGATGCAGGGAGGAAAGAAAAGATGCCCCAGGGGCTCAGTGGGAACAGCTAAGCCTGGACCCCTTCATGGGTTCTGGTAGAAAACCCGGCCCTGTGCTCCTCCCCCCGCCCCCACCTCGACCACCCAGGGGCCTGAAGGACATCCTGGGGTATAGCCAGGACACTTCAGCCTTGCAGCCCCTCTGCCCTGTGAGACTCCACTGAGGGAAGAGCAAGCCCTTTGCACCAAGGCCAGAAGAATCTCAAGGCTTGGTGCCCGGATAAAGCCTTCCGGCTCACCTCGGCCCATCTCGGCCTAAGGGCACTGCATGGCTTGTTGTTGGAGAAACACCAGCCTTTGGATAAACACATGTCTCAGGATAGAGCAATTCCCAGCTGCTCCCCAAAACCAGTTGAGACTAACCTGTCTCCCATTCAGCCCTCAAAGCAGCCCATGGGCATCGCTACCCATGATGCCCACTTCCAGAACACACGGCATGACAAGGGAAGAAAAGGCAAGGGGAGAGGCCCCTGGCCTCAGAAGGCACTTTCTAGCAAATGCGCCCCCACTGTGTTTCCGCATGGTGTGGCAGACATCACTAATCAATCATCGACTTCCTTCCCACGGAGCAGAGGCACAGCGTGGCATCTCTCCATCCCGCACTCCAGTTAGCAACGGCCATCTATCAGAGCTGGCACACCAGATGCAAGCCACTTCCCACACCTGCTACCGCCCACCAAGGATCTCAGATTCGAGGGCTGCCTTCCACCTCTGGGCATGCGTTCAGCCGGTGGCATGAGTGAAAGAATCAGGACACACTTAGAAGTGGGAAAGACACATGCCTGGGGCCCTGGGATAAAGAGCTTCAAGTGGCACTCTGCCGAGCAAGAAATGCTGGAAGCACAGAAGTCACTGGTGGGGGAAGGTGGCGTTTCTGTGATGTAAACAACCGGTAAGCACTCTGGAGAGGCTACGAGGTCCCTTGACGTGGGATCTTAGACTTCCTGAAAGTTCTGACCCAGCACTTAATAACATGCACATTATTTGCATTTTCTAGAAGACAGGCTTGTTCTGCTGTGGTTAGGTTACTGGCTTAGAAACAGGAAACAAAAGGTAGGGGCAAGTAGTCCCCTCTGGAAGAAAAGATGTAAAAAGTGAGGTCACCCTGGAGATTGGTGCTAAAAACCAGTCTTATTTAAAACCTTTACAATTGAGCTGGGCAAAAGAACGCACATGAGACTGCCAAGTAAGTGTGCAGATGGCACTCACTCTCCGTGAGAGAGAAAACGAGGCCATTAGGGACACGTGACGGGAAGAAGGGAAGAGAGGGGTTTGCAAAGGATGCTGAGTCTGGTCTGGAGAGATGGGGACTGTGAGAAAGCAGCTGTCCGAGCTCCCAGGCTACAGGAGCCTCCCTGCCAAGTCCCGGAGCTGCCCATCCACCCGCGGGGGAGCAGAAGGGCCCCGAAAAGGAGCAAGGTGAGTTCCCGACCAACACACAAGACCTCACCGCCCGCTCCAGGCACTGCCGGCCCCAGAGGGGCTGACGCAGGAACTGGTTTGATTCCATGATCTTCGCCTTCGAGGTCTCAGCAGTGCCTGGCGGAGAGGACAGTTCTCGCCAGAGCCGTGGAAGGAACAGGATAAGGGCTGCTTGGATGGGACCTTCGTGCCACCCGCATCACAAGCTTCTGTCCACAGCTCGAAAGCCTTCTGTGGTTCCCTGTGGCTCTCAGGGGCAGTTTACAATTCATGGTTGGGGAGAAGAGGCTAAGGGTGCAAATCCTGTCCCTGTCATTTATAGGGGGTTGTGTGACCCAGGCCAGTGACCTCACTTCCCTGTGCCTCGGCATCTCCATAAGAGAACTAGCGATGACATGAGGCGCACCCCATAGATACGCAAGGGGTCACTCCGTTATCAGTCTGTACAAGACCTTCCACGATTTTTCTTCTCAGCCTCTTATCCCACAGGCCCCCCAGCCCTCAGAGGTAAATGGCAGTCATATGGAACTTTCCTGGGTCTCTCCAGCACACTGCACTCATATGTCTGTGCCCTTCTGCCTGCAATGACCTTCCCTTCACCCCACCTTAGATTCCCAGGTAACTGCTCCTCCTCCAGAGGCTTCTCATTAAGCAATGCCTCCTCCAGGAAGCCCTCCCTGATGCCTCCAGGTAGACCAAGCATTTGCCCGCCCTGTCCAGAGACTCTCCCGTCCTAGCTCTAAGACCCTCTCCTCACCCCATGCTGGCACCCTCAGCTCTTGTCACAGCAGGCAGAGCTCTGCCCTCATCCTCGATCCCCCTCACTCACTGCTCTCAGGATCCATAGCTCCCTTCTGGCCCTCAAACACTCCAGGCGTGTACCTACCTCAGGGCCTTTGTACTTGCTGTTCCCTCTGAGAGAATAACGTTCCCCCAGAGACTTGCGTGGCTTGCTCCTTTACTCCCTTGGAGTCTCTACTCAGATGGCACCTTTTCAGCGGGGCTTCCTTGGCCTCTGGGGAGTTAAAATCGCGCACCTCCCTAAATACTCCCCAGTATCCCCAACCCCTGCTTTATTTGTCCCCATCACACTTATCACCATCTGACACGCAGGTAGGACTGTTTTGATATTTCCTGAGCACCTACTATGTGCCAGGCACTGTGTCTGGCCCTGAGGACACAGCAGTGGATAAGACAGAGCACACCCCCGCACTCAGCTCGGACATTTGAGGAGGTGACAAACCAAGGCGCTCGGCGTGGCTGGAAGCAGGGCACCACAGCTGCTCAGGGCTGCCCCCATTAGCAAAACGGGAGAAGAGCAGGACCAGGACCAAATGCAGGAAGCAATTATTTGTAAGGCCGCCAGGTCCTTGGTCATGGGTGCAGCCCCACCTCCACCCTGCCCCCGTTAGAGCCAAATAAGCCCAGATTTTCCCTCAGAGAACTCCAGGCTTCAGTTCCCGATCAGCTAACTACCTGCAGTATGCACGTATGATTGTCCTTGTCGAGCAAAGCAACATCTCCGGGGTCACCGTGAGACCCGAGAGACCATCACAATGACCCCCGCCATCTCAGGCCGCTCCTGACGTGCCAGGTGTCACATATACACAATCCCACCACAGCCTCAGTGACCCTGAGAAGGTGGCATCATCTTCTCCATTTTACAAAGTAGGAAACAGCGGCTTAGAAATCCTGTTAACCCCACAGTGACCGACCACGGTCCTACACACTTTGCATGGATTGCCTCATGGAGCCCTCTCTCGTTAACCCGATGAGAGAGATCCCCTTATGCTCCCCATTCTACAGACAGGGAAATTGGGGCACAGAGAGGTCAAGAATGGTGCCAAAGTCACGCAGCCGATGGGAGAGCCCTTGAGGTCCCATCTCTCCTCCAGCAGGCGAGACTGCCCCCTCCCCCACACTATGTGAAGTAACTAGGGCAGAACCTGGCACTTTAGAAAAGCTCATTCTGATAGGAGCCTGCTAGACTCTAAGGCACAATAAACGTCTGCGTGGGGGGAAGGGCTTTGCTACCACGGTCCCTTTATTCAGCCATCTCTGAAACAGGCGGCATTTATCATCACTCACAAGGTGCTAAGAAAGTGCTTCCTGGGCCTTGTCGCTTCACTGTCATTACTCGGGTCCTCCCGTTTCACACGGGAGGGACCAGCTTGCCAGAGCCCACACAGCAAGGTGTGGTGGGCGGTGAGCCCGATTCCCAGCCCGGGGATTCTCCTGACTCAGAGCGGGTACTGGGGGGCACTCAGCTGGCAGCCAGGAGCTGCCTGAACAAAGAATTTCTCTGCTTCTGCTAAACACGTAAAACAAGTCCCTAATCCTGGTTATTAATGTAAATAATATTCCAGCAAAGAAAGCAAGCTCCCTGCCTCCCCAAGGGGCTCCAGGGATTACATCTGCCGTGTCCGACGCAGCAAGGACAATAACCAATTGACTCTTATTAAAACTCCAATAATGCTGGTGTGATTGTGGCTTTGATAAGCACACTGCTGTGAGCGGGGGTCAACCGCATTAGGAAAATGTAATTAGACTAATAAATTCCAGGCAATCTTTTTTTTCCCCCTCTTTGCTCCAAGGAGGAGCTACTCACAAGACCTCATTACCCACACGGAGGCCCCACGGTACAAAGGAAGGCGGATTCTTAGATCTCCTGGGTCTGACCGGAGGAAGAGCCCCTGGTCCCCATAGTGCTACAGGCAGCAAGATGGACTTACTGGCCAAACGGCAGAGGCTCCAGGTTGCTGGGGATGCGTAGCCACCACTGCCCACCTCCTCCAACCCCATGTGGCCCCTCTCCCTGGTCAAGCATGATTCTGCATGAATGGCTTCTTTGCTAAATCTGTAGACCCATAGCCATGTCACTGCCCAGACACCCACCATGTTAGAAATAATGGGTGGGGTCGGGATATTTTAGAAAACCTGGCATGATGGCTTGAGATCCCAGCTGCTGGGTTGGTGAGGGGATAGAACTTAGGGGAAGGTCAACCTCACTCAAGTCCCAGAAGCCACCGTACGCCCCGACCTTCGGAGTACGAGCCCATCTTCTGGGGCGAGGCGAATCGTACAAGGCAATCCTAATTTAAAAGACCCTCCCACATCTCATAGCTCCTGACTTTTCAATTCTGCAATATAGCGCATGCTCCGAAAATGCAAATCTGTTCCAATGCAATCGATATATTAGGGAACAATCTCAGCATTACATGAATTTTGTGTTGACTTATACGAGATTTCGTCCATGGGATATACTTGGTAGACAGGAAACCCGTACCTGAGCCACCTAGGAATACACAAGACACACACACCTCACAGGGACAGTGAGTCCCACCCAGCCACACCTGGGGTTACCTCCGTCCACCTGACCTCCGATGACCTTCCGTCACGGCATCGTGGGACCTTGTGCCCTCGCCTCTATTTCCCCTCAGGTCTATTTTTGTATTTTTCCCTCCATCCTCCTGTCTTTTCCTCTCTCTCTCATTCATTCTCTTCCCTTTGCGCACGGAGCAGAAGGTGTGGGAATCGGGCCGGGGCCAGCGGACAGAGCAGAGCGGGCACACCCTCCCACAGCAAACTTCAGGTTTTTGCAAGAGAAATACTAAACTAAATACGGTACTTTATGGAGTTCTGAACCACGAAACACGGACTAAACGCGGCTACCAATTTATTCCGTTCCTATCTTTTTTTCACGTGTCACTGACAAAGTGTTTGAGTGTTGTGCCCCAACCCCATTTTCCCCATAAACTCTGTGGTTTTCATTGTGCAGCTTTGCATTGCATGGTGATTTCTGAGGCGTGCACTATAACGTCACAGCAGAAGGGGCTGTTCTTCGCATGCACAAACCACCCTGCCGGCGAGGGTGGCACGGCGGAGGGTCATGTCCCCAACACAGAGGGAACGCAAAGTCCAGAGGGGGTCCAGACTCGCCGATCTCATAAACTCATGCCCGCCCCTCGGCCTTGGATTTTTATGCTCATCGCTCACCTATCCTGTGTCCGATGAAGGCAGGAGAGTCTGATGAAGTAAGAAAAGGCTTCAGAGGTAGAATCTCTACGTTCGACCCCCAGCTCTACAGCTTGGCTCTGTGACCTTGAGCGAGGCATGTAACCTCTCTGTGCCTCAGTTTTCTCATCTGTCAAATGGGAAGAGCTCAGGGAGGTCGTGAGGATACAAAATGAACACATCTATGAGGGCATTTGCTCTTTTACACTATTACTTAGAACAGCGTCTGGCGCATAGTAACCACCTGAAAAATGTGGGCTGCTGTCATCATCAAGGTTTTCCTTACACCCTATGGACTCCGATGCCAGCCCAAAGGTGCCGAGAGGTGGGGATGTTGGGTTGGGGGAGTGCAGGCTTGTGCCATCAGACCGAGGTCCAAATCCCAACTCTCCACCTCCCTCCTTGTGGCTGTGAGGGTTCATGAGGTCCTCGATGTGAGTCGCCCATGCAGAGGGCCCAGGACATGAAGCAAGAAGCTAAGGGACGACCCTGGGCCACCTCTGCCTGTGGGCATGGGCCTCGTCACAGCCAGGCCCCACCCACTCCCCCAGGTCCTCTTCCCAACAGTCACCCTCCCCGAGTCCCCAGCGGGCACAGCCCCATATGTGCATGAAGAAAACCCACTTCTAGTTTACTGGGTCATCTGGAGGCCACCCTGGGGACCCCAGACTTCCCTGCCCAGCGTTCATGTCTCTGTGTCTCAGCGGAGAAGGTCCCCACTGCACTGGCTGGGCTGACGGGCAGCCCAGACTCTGCCTCACCTCACCTCCCTCCAGGCCCAGAGATGTTCAGGCCCGGCTGGAGTTACGGACTCCTAACGCCCATTCCCTCCCTAAAGATGCCAGCACCACTGAAGCAGGCAAACTGCTAAAGTGCAGGCTATGTCCCAAAGGACAGACAGCCTCCCCTGACCCTCCCAGGCCACCCCAGTCGTCCTGGGACCAGCAGCTGGGATGACAGTGGACAGGCTTGAGAACTGCCTGAATACCTAGTAACCGTCAGGCACC
>NW_011888867.1:248860-250692 GCF_000151845.1 Pteropus vampyrus
CCACTGTACCCTCCAGACTGAGAACAGCAGCAGATGTGATAAAGTCAGTAGCTCTAGCCAGAGGTCTCTAAAAATTTATGAGAGCCAATAAATTTTGCTCTCAGGCTGCCCGCTGGCTCCAAATAAACCTGTCTCATCCACAATCTCGCAGAGGTAGAAAGTCGCAGTCCCTAGGACTATTGTCCAGGTTATGGAAATCTCAAGGCCACCCGCCCAGTTTTTCTCTCTCTCGATATCCGACAATGAGGGTAGAAGGGTGCATACTCGGTTACCATAGAAACAAGGCTAGGCCTAGGTCTGCAGCAGGAAGGATTAAAGATAGACATTAGAGGCAGAAGAAATCCAAAGGGAGAGGCACAGGGCACACGATTTCTAATCTGTAATTAAAGTTTCTCAAAGAGATTTATGCCCCATTATTAACTCTGAGCTTAGGGGCGCATTATAAGCTGCAGAGCTCATCAATAAATACAAATCAATATATCTAGAAGGCAAATATTTGACTTTTATTTATTTGTATATTAAATGTAGCCATGTCCCATCTGGCTAGAAGAAATCCAAATAATACAGCCCAGGCGTTGCTCCCACAGGCCAGTTTCAACCCATGAAGCTATTTTATTAGCTGATACGATCTTTCCAAAAATTTCTAAATAAGTGGCTAACATTTAAAATTTGAACTATTTTATGGCACGATTAAGATGTCTGGTGTTTTCTGAAAATAATCTAAAGATTTGGCAATGGCAGCCCTACCTAGCAACAACTGGTTGGCCCTGACCAGGGGCTGCCCCTGCAGGCAAGGCACCTGCCTGCCATGCTCTCCCTCCCCAGCTCCCTCTTCTCTCCTGCACCTGGCCCTCTTCACACCTGTGTCTTTCCTGGAGGGCCCCTGTAGGCACCTGAATTTGTGACACCACCCCCATTTTACTGGTGCAAACACTGAGGCCTAGAGAGAAACATCCACCTAAAATGCGACAGTGAATTCACGACAGAGCTGGTCTCCCAACGTTCAGGGCAGGACTCAGCTCAGACCTGTCTGGAAGAAAAGTCTAGAGGCTGGTTTAATATCTGTCAGTTGCAAACGTGTCTAAGGTGAAAATTAGATTTTTTCTGCTGACACCATTTTTGCCAGCTTTGTTCCAGCTCTTTGCAGAGAGAAGAAGGGAGGGAGGGGAAAAAAGCTCTGCAGGGACAAGGAGGAAGTCTCCTCGGACCCTCCTCCGCTCCCCTACACGCTGCCACCCCTGCCTGCCCATGGCCATGCTCAATGTTGCCTAGGAATACAGAGGAAGAAAAGGCTGGAGGGAAAAAGAAGCAGGGCAGTAGTTCAGGACAGGTCGGTGGGCTGCCCCTGACTTCACGGCTAATGATTCTGTAACACAGATGAGAAGAGAGTATCAGCCAGGCCCGGGTTCAAATCCCCTCTCTGCTATTTGCTTGCTGTGTGACCTTGGCCAAGTCACTTAACCACTCTGAGCTCCATCTCTTCATCTGAGTAGTAGGGGTAATAGCAGCGCTATCAGGTAGGATTGCCGTGCAAGTTAGATAAGGCCACAACAATGTGCTTCACAGAATGTCAGGCACATAGTAGGTGCTCTGCCAAAGCCGTGTATTCTATTATTCCTTGAACTCTGCTTCCACCCCAGCACTGCTCTACCCCAGCCAGATACAGTCTCCCTCCTACGCCTGGTGTGCAATTACATCTTTAGCCTGCAGCTCCAGACACACTCCCTACACCAGGCTGGTCTCCAACATCCAATAAACCGAGCAGGCACGCCCCAGCCTCTGTGGCTTTGCCCAAGCCGTGAGCCTCACTCAGGGCACGGTTCTCACCTCTC
>NW_011888867.1:251992-260737 GCF_000151845.1 Pteropus vampyrus
AGACAAGACAGCCCAGCAGGCATAAAAGAGCAGCACCTGGGGACCATGGGCAGAGAAGAAGCCAAATTCACCCCACCAGGAGTGCAGGGAAGGTCTCAGCCACGAGGGAAGGATGCACAGATGTCAGCTGAGCAAAGAAAGGCAAGAGGAGAGATTTCTAAGAAGAGGCTCCCTCGACCCAGCCGCGTCTAAGCAGCCAGCTTCACCTGTCCCCTGTACACTGCAACCGCCCCCAAACAGGTCTCCCTGCCTCTGCCTCTGCCTCGCCCCCTACAGCCCGTCTTCAACAGTGGAGTCTGATGTATCAGTCCTCTGCACAAACCTCCACCACCGCCCAGCATCTCCCCGCTCTTATCTCTCTGACCTCGCCTCCTACCACCCACCTTACGGGTCCTCAAGCACGCCTTGACCATTCCTGCCTCAGGGCCTTTGCACATGCTCCCTCTGCCTGGAGCTTCTTCCCCGTGTTGTTCTCATGGCTTGCCTCTTGCCTCCTTCAGGTCCCCATTGAATCTGCCCCAAGCACTCTAGCTAAAGCCTCCCCTCTCCCGTGACTCTGTACCCGCTTTCCATTCATATTTCTCCATAGCTCTCCCAACCTGAGACTGCATTATTTGTCAGCTGTGGTTTGTCTCTCCCAACTGGAATGGAAGCTCCATGGGGGTGGGAACTTTGTTCTGTTCAGGATTGAATCTTTAACACCTAGTACAATGCTTGGCATACAACAGGGACCCAAAGACAAAGTTAGTTGAATGAATCAATGAATGAATGAATGAATGAATGAATGGACAAACTAATAAACTCCCCAAAGGAATGCTGACTCTGAACAATTCAGATGGCAGGATGGTTAAAAGCTTACCTGGAGACTGTCTGGGTCCCAATGCCAGCTCTGTCCTAATCTCTACACTTGGGTCAGCATCCCTCCATTCCCTCCTCTTAACAGCCCCCACCACACGGGCTGCTGGGAGGATTAACTGCATTTTCACATGCAAGGCGATGAGCCATCAGTGTCCGAGGCTACGAAATTTGCTTCTATTATTGCTCTTCTGCAACGAACTTCAACTGGCTGGCAGAACCATCAAGAGGTCCTCTCTAATGGGGCCTTTGAGCAGAAGGGATGAGGGACAGTGAGAGAGCACGTGACGTGGGGCAGGAGACCCAGGTTCAAGCCAGCTCCTGCTCTACAGACTCTCACACGATTTCTCTGCCCAATAATGTCAGAGGCCAGCATCCCTCCCAGCTCAGGGGGCTGCCGCGAGGCTCCGAACTGGACCAGAGATGGGAACACAACCTTGCGGGGACAGTGAATTAATACGTCCCACTCACTAGTCATTATTGTATTTGCAGAGCAGCCACAAAGTCAAGAAGCCAGAGTTCAAGGGTGACGCTTCCAACACATGCGCTGAGCACCAACTCCCTCTGGAGATGTCGGCAGCGCTTCTGAAGCCTCAATTACAAGGGCAGGGAGCGTCATCGCTTCTTACATTTCGGTCACAATATCATCGAAAAGCTGAGGATTTCTCAGGGGAAATTATAGTAATTACCCTTGGGAGGGCTGGCTGTGTGAACTTCAGCTGATCTAAAACCTGGGGTGAGATTCAGCTCCCCGGGAGTTTAGGGGATGATGATCCAGGAGGAACCTCCACCTCACATCGGGGTTCCCTGAAAACGACACCAAGGTCATTTAATGAACTCACAACTCTTGTCAAGACAAGAGGCAGAAAAGCCTAGTGGTTGAGAACACGGGTGTCAAAAGCTGGGTCAGCCGGCTCTGTCTTCCCCGTGCCCACCAAGAGGCAGAGGCTGTCCTGAGAGGCCTTTTACTCCAGGGAGTAGGGATGACTGGGAACGAGAGGACAAACGAGACATTTGTAGCTGCTGGGAGGAAGCAAGGAGGAGGAGGGCCGCGGAGCCGGCCCGGGGCTCAGGGCGGACTGCCCTGAAGAAGTCAAAGCTGAGACCCAGCGGATGGGGAGGGGCCAGCTGCGGAGAGGGGCTCGGGCCTGTTACCGCGTGTCCCTGGGCCTCAGTGTCTTCCTCTGTCACATGGGTGTAATTCTTGTGTCTGCTTCGTGGGATAACAGTAAGTCCTCACTTACCGTCGACAGGTGCTGCAACTTTAAGTGAAAGGACTATAACAAAACTAGTTTTACCGCAGGCTGATTGATTTAAACAAGAGTTAACTTCCTACGGCATCTCATCTACGTTAGAACAAAACATTGAAACAAACAAAGTAATTCAGGGACCTGCTGTACTGCGAGGCTCTGCTGAGTTAACATACACAAAGCTCCTGGCACAGGGTCCGGTCCCCAGGGCTCCAGCACAGGCCGTGGTTTGGAGGCAGGGAGGAGCGGTCCTCCCTGATGAAGTAACTCCAACATCGTGTAAGCTTCTCCTCCACGCCAGGCCCTGCCCAAGCCACTGGGAGACAGCGAACTAAAGCGGATGAACACCCAGCCCCAGGAACCAGGCAGAGGAAGGCCGCCTCACCCAGCCCTCGGCGCAGGGTTTCACGGAGGAAGCGTCCAGCGCCTCCTTCTCTCCACCAGTGCCGGACCCCAGCATTCTCGCCTCCAGTCGGGCTGGGCCCCCACCGCTGCACAGTGGCCCACCGAGAGTCATGTGTCCTGGTTCCTGAATCAGAGTCTCAGCTGTGATGCCCTGGGGAGCTTGTGACAAAATATAGATCCCCCACCCTACCCCTGATGACTGACGCTGCAGTCCTGGGAATGGGCAGGACTCTAATCTGATGCTTCGGAACTGCAAGTAACCCTGCCTGCTCATCGCACTCAAGCATGAGCTCGCCAAGGGCAGGAGTCATCTCCCCTCAGCTCTGTGTCCCCAGGGCCTGGCACACAGTAGGCGCTCAGCAGAATGGACAGAGAACTATTTAACCAGATCAAAGCACACTGCCATTGTGCTGCCCCCAAGCAAGTCACAAAGAGTGACCTGCTCTGTACCCGGCCACCTGTAGTCAGTGGAAGGCAGAAGTGGGACCGGCCAGCGACCTGGGCACAGAAATGCCCGCTTCTGAGCCTCAGTTCCTCATCCTGAGAAGCAGAGCACTGACATCATGCCCTCTCAGGCTTGAAGACTACAAGGCTCAAAGGATTTTGATCCTCAAAGGTGAAGGCCTCTCAGAGACCTTCCAGTCCAGCCCCTTGCACCTGAGAAGGGTTCTCTCTGTCCCACGTGAACAATGCCCCCTGCTTGAATACTCCCAGCGATGGGATGCTTACCGCCTCGCTAGAAAACCCATCACGCTTTGAGGCAGGCTGGCCTACTGCTGGAAAGTTTTCACTTTGGAAGCTCATTCTGCCTTGTGACCCCATAGAAGAAGCTACTCCTTGTGGTATCACTGATGGGGAGTCACAGGACACCTGCAAGGACTGGAAAGACGGACCACTCCAGGGTCACCACTCACCAAAGACGCTACCATGGGCAAGTGACCCCTCCAAGTTTTAGCTTCATCATCTATAAAATGAGGGAAATAACAGCATGACCATTATTATGAGGGGCTTGTGAGGCCTGAATAAAATAAGGCAGGCTGGGTGCCCGGCACATGCTAAGCACGCAAGGCATTTTGCAACAAGAGAGGAGAGTAGTAGCAATCGAAGTGTCCTACGACAGATGACTGGCTAAAGAAGCTGTGGCACATACATACAATGGAACATTTCTCAGCCATAAGAAGAGACGAAATACTGCCGTTTGCGACAACGTGGATGGACCTCGAGATAATCATGCCAAGCGAAATAAGCCAGACAGAAAAAGTTGAAAATCACATGATATCACTTATGTGTGGGATAGAAACCTAAAAGCAACAAAGGAACAGGACAAACAGAGATTCATGGCCATGGACATGGACTATAGACTAGTAGTTGCCAGAGGGGAGGAAGGAGAAGGAGGTAGATGGTAGGGGGCGGGGGGATTTTAAAAATTTCTTCAATTAAAATAATTAATTAATTAATTTTTAAAAAAATTAATTAAAATTTCTAAAAAATTTTTAAGTTAATTAATTAATTTAAAATTTTAATTAATTAATTTTAAAAAAAAGAGTAGAGAGTAGGAAGTAGGCAGGAAAGCGGGGGTGAAGCGGGTGGGTTTGTCCTCAGAACAACCAGGAGAGCCTCCCTTCACTTCTCACACAGAGAGGTGGGGTAGCCAGACAAGTCGCAAATAAGTGACTATAACCTAGTAGACCAGCAGAGCTCAGTGGCCCTGGTGCCCACAGCTCACGCTACCAACGCTGCAGAAAGTTTCCACGAGGTGGCTTTGCGCAGGGGGATTCTGACATTTGGTGTCCAGCCAGCCCTCATCACCTGGACACCAGGATCCAAAGTCAAGCACCATCTCCGGGCTAGAGCAGGGGTGCGGGGAGCGAGCAGGGAGGCCACGTCCCTCGCTGCGGGAGGCTAAGTGGAGAGCCAGCCAGGGAGAAGCTGCCGGAGCTGTTAACACATCAGTTTCTGCATGAACTCCCCTGGGGAGCCAGGCAGACGGAGTTGGAGGAATAAGGGCCTCGAGACAAGTAGGATTTTTTTAAAGAAATATTCAGCTATTAAAATCCAGGCTCTGAGGCCACACGGGGCCTGCATACCAAGTGAGACTGGTCGACTGTCAGCAGCATGTGGCTGAGGCGAGGAGGAGAAGGCTGGAGCAGACACTGGCCTCAAGATGGGGTTCTGTGGGGGGATCCCCTGGAGGTTGGGCAGCTGTGGTCAGAGCACTGACCCCGCCAAGGGGACCCAGACTGGAGCCTGCCTGTCAGAATCTTCTAACAGTCCTGTGCCCGCCTACCGGGGTACTGGGAAGAAACCGCATGCTAGGTGGAAGGTAACTCTCAATTTTCAGTGGTCCTGCCCCAGATTTTCATCCGACCTTTCCTGAGAGCCTAGTATGTGCCAGGCCTGGAGCTCAAAGGTTGCTCAGCCTCAGCACTCCTGGCATCTGGGGCCCAATCTTTCTTTGCCATGGGGACCACCCTGTGCACTATAGGATGTTTGCAGCATCCTTGGCCTCTACCTACTAGATGCCAGCAGCAGTCCCCACCACCCAGTTGTGACAACCACAAGTCCCCTGAGAGGCAAAATTATCCTGGTTCAAAACTATTGGGCTAAAGTTGTGAGAGCAATTAAAGACCAACCTGACCTTGCAGTTCCCCTGCTTCTAACCTTTCCTGGCGCCCATGACCTCTGGCATGGAATCCAACTTCTGTGGCCTGACATTCAAGGCCTCGGAACTTGGCTCCTCCACCTCGACGCTCTCCACTCCCCGGCCCACACTTGACCCTTCAGCAACCACAAAGCACAGGTCATCCCTGCCTCAGGGGGCCCTTTTGCCTCCTTTCAAGCCCCTTGTCTGCCTGGCTTCTATTAGTGTTTAAAGATGTCACCTTCTTCGCTTGGATGTAGCCTCCTCCAGGAAGCCTTCCCTAAGGCTCCCCACCCCCTCGGTAAGTAGCACTCTCTCTGTGCTCCCACGTCTAACTCCATCACAGCAGCCACTTACGCATTTCGTAGGCAGGACCACGTCATAGTCACCCACTTGCCCACAACAGCCCTCAGAGAACTTGTAATAGGATGGGTGTTTTCAACCTCCTACTAAAAGGAGTTCGATTCTTTCCTTTGGTCAAGAAAAAGTTCCAGAGTTGAAGGAGATGCTGTTAAACTGCAAAGCCTATGGGGACAGGGGACTTAGACAAGAGAAAGATAAAAGGACCTTCAGAAAGGAGAGCCACAGGGTCACCCCCAAGGCCAGCCCCACAGCTGCCCACCAAGGGGAGGGACCAGCCAGATGTCCCCCGAGGGGCTGGTATGTCCTCATGCTCTGCCCCGCTTCTTGGGCCTCACTCAGCTCAACTCCATGTGGCTTTGTTTCCATCCTTTGCTATTTGGGTCTGGGACACATTATCAAAAATCATGATGATCATGACAGAAAACATGAGCAGCATCACTGTCTCATTTAATCCGTGACAACCCTGTGAGGTTTAGCAAACGGGAAAGTGAGGCTCAGACTGCCGGGTGGGCAGCTGGCAAGACGCAGAGCTTCATCTCAAACCCACCACTCCACACACCACACCTCGTCAGCTCCAAGGCTCCCAACCTCCTGTGCCTCTTTAGGGAGGGGTGGATTGGGGGAAAGACTAAGAAACATTTTGCATTTCGCCTTCCCGTGCCCAAGGCAGGAACCGGGACCCAGAAGTCCTGGAAACCCTCTCATGGAGAAGGCCTCTGGCTAATGAGGAACGGGGAAGAGGAGAACCTCGTCTGCCCCCTAGAAAAGCCTCTCCAAGCGGAAGAGGGATTCGCAGCCACGTCTCGTTCGACAAGGTCCAAGCCATCCTTTCGGCAGAGAACGCCCCAGACCGGCCTCCCAGGCTGGCAGCAAGGGCCACTGGTTGCAGCAGAGAGGGGGGCCGGGGTGCCTCACCCTGCGGTCCAGCGATGGGGAAGGGAGGGCAGAGCGAGGCACCAAGGGGAGCTCAGAGCTGCGAGCTCCAGGCCTGGGGGTCAGGGAGGAAGCCAGGTGCATAGGATCCAATCCTCTCCAAATCTGAGATAGGAGAATAGTCTGGGGACAGCGGGGCGAGGGGGTGGTGGTGGGGGGGTCTATGTGACTATGAGAAATCGGGAATCTCATCTCCTTAGGGGGGATTTCTACAGACCACAGCACCCAAGAACCCCCTCTACACCTGCATCACAGGTATCACATAGTCACAGTGCTGACCATTGTCTGAAATCTTTCCGGTGTCAGTTTGCTTGTTCATCGGCTGTCACCCCACCCAACCAGAGGCACCCTGAGGGCTGGCTTTCTGGCTGTCCTTGCATCTCCTGCTCCTGGTACAGCGTCTGGCATAAGAGGGCATGTTCAATAAATAAGTGTTGAACTTGTTACAGTGACGGCAAGTCTGAGCTCCGAGACCTGAAACCAACGGTACCCTCTCTCCACCCCACACAAACCCCTAGCCAGTTTCCTCATTTATTAAACAGGAGTGATGAAGTCACAAGAGACGGGAGGCCGTGGGGATGACTGGAGGGAATGGAGGAGGGGGAAGCAGGAGCCAGGACCCTGTCCCAGTCCAGGACCAGCACGGGAGCTGCACTGACAAAGCCCCAAGCACCCTCACTGCCCGCCATGAAACCCAGATCGGCAGAACAGAAGCTCATCCAAAGACAAAAACCCCTGTTGTTCCAGAGCCTACAGGCACCAAGCCTTTCCCTGGCGCCTGCCTATCCCAGGCTCTTTCACCCGCTATGGTACCAAGGAGAACCCCAGAGACTCGGCTCACTTCAGCCTCAAAAGCCTCCGCTCCCCAGAGGTGTCAGTCCTCGGAGGACCAGACACTGCGAGGCCACCCGATCGTCCCTGCTCACAGGGAGAGAAGCTGAGGCCCTGTCAGATCACCCAGCCAGCAGCAGAGCTGAAAGCCCCACGTGGCCAGATTCTCTCCTCCAAAGAATCCAGTTGTCAGGGGGACCCACGGTCTGGGGGGCTCAGGGGAAAGGCCTCCCCCACAGGCACAACCAGTCCAGAGGCTTCAGCTCCTCATGCAACTTGGCTCAAACACGGCCCCCTGCTTGGCCAGCCCCCACCTCCCCACCCCCAGCCCAGCGCCCTTGGCTCCAGAGACTGGGACCAGCGCGGGGGACTCCAGACACAGTGCAAATCAGGGCTAAACAGTCACACTCAACCCACTTGGCAGAGAAAGGGGGACCCAGGGCAAGAGGTACCTACCGGGAGGGGAGCAGGGGCCTGGGGAGGACTGAATTCCGACGCCTCCTGGCCACAGGTGTGGGCTTTTCAACAGTTGACTCTAAGGAACGAAAGTGAAGCCAGCAGTGGGAGCCTGGGCACGTGCCCACAGTTTTAAAGGGCCCAAGAGGTGAGGGTCGTTCTGTGCTTGGCGGGGAAGTGGGCAGGGGAGGTGGGGAGGGGCAGAGGGTGGCCCAGCGGTCAGGAGACTGTGTGCCTTCAGATCCTCGGACCCCGGCCCTGCATTTTGGGGTTTGGATCCTGTGAATTGCTCTTTCTGAGATGGGGTAATTCACCTCCACCCTCGGTCCTGGAGCCTCAGTTATGTTTGAGTCCCTTCCAGCAGACCCTCACCGGCCTGTCCCAGCCACCAGGAGCCCATGTCTGTCCCCAAAGTACAATCTTGCTCTCAGTATCTCAAGTAAAGGTAAGGCGTTGGACTTCTAAAGCCATGTCCTTCTAGGAAAGCAGGACTACCTGGGATCCAGGTGACCTCAGACGAGCCCCTCAGCCCCCAAACCCTTCCCATCCTAGATGGGGAGGAACCCACGATGCCACCTCCGTCCCCAGATACTGAGGGGTTAAAGCGAGTCAGGCACTGAGCAAAGCCATACATTCATAGCAGAACGAGGCCGGGACCACGTGGCCCAAAATCTTCCCTCCCAGTGTTCCTTTGGGGTGGACATTTCATAATTAATTGTCCCATTTTAAAGATGATGCTATAGAGGCCCAGCGAGGTTACATGGACTAGTCACACAGTCTGTGACAGCAAGAACCTGATCCAGAGAGACAGCCGCTTCTGTCCAGGAGCCTGGCTCGGTCCCCAGGGGAAGAAGGGAGGGAAGCAGGAAAAGCAGAAACACACATCCATTAAGCACTTGCACTGTGCTAGGCACTAGGCCCTTTGCATCCAGGATCTCTCTAAATGCCACAGTGACTCCCAAGGTTCAAGTATGGCAGCCCCTCTTTTTCCGGTCTGCAGTGAAGGACCCG
>NW_011888867.1:260787-263076 GCF_000151845.1 Pteropus vampyrus
GGGGGACTCCAGACACAGTGCAAATCAGGGCTAAACAGTCACACTCAACCCACTTGGCAGAGAAAGGGGGACCCAGGGCAAGAGGTACCTACCGGGAGGGGAGCAGGGGCCTGGGGAGGACTGAATTCCGACGCCTCCTGGCCACAGGTGTGGGCTTTTCAACAGTTGACTCTAAGGAACGAAAGTGAAGCCAGCAGTGGGAGCCTGGGCACGTGCCCACAGTTTTAAAGGGCCCAAGAGGTGAGGGTCGTTCTGTGCTTGGCGGGGAAGTGGGCAGGGGAGGTGGGGAGGGGCAGAGGGTGGCCCAGTGGTCAGGAGACTGTGTGCCTTCAGATCCTCGGACCCCGGCCCTGCATTTTGGGGTTTGGATCCTGTGAATTGCTCTTTCTGAGATGGGGTAATTCACCTCCACCCTCGGTCCTGGAGCCTCAGTTATGTTTGAGTCCCTTCCAGCAGACCCTCACCGGCCTGTCCCAGCCACCAGGAGCCCATGTCTGTCCCCAAAGTACAATCTTGCTCTCAGTATCTCAAGTAAAGGTAAGGCGTTGGACTTCTAAAGCCATGTCCTTCTAGGAAAGCAGGACTACCTGGGATCCAGGTGACCTCAGACGAGCCCCTCAGCCCCCAAACCCTTCCCATCCTAGATGGGGAGGAACCCACGATGCCACCTCCGTCCCCAGATACTGAGGGGTTAAAGCGAGTCAGGCACTGAGCAAAGCCATACATTCATAGCAGAACGAGGCCGGGACCACGTGGCCCAAAATCTTCCCTCCCAGTGTTCCTTTGGGGTGGACATTTCATAATTAATTGTCCCATTTTAAAGATGATGCTATAGAGGCCCAGCGAGGTTACATGGACTAGTCACACAGTCTGTGACAGCAAGAACCTGATCCAGAGAGACAGCCGCTTCTGTCCAGGAGCCTGGCTCGGTCCCCAGGGGAAGAAGGGAGGGAAGCAGGAAAAGCAGAAACACACATCCATTAAGCACTTGCACTGTGCTAGGCACTAGGCCCTTTGCATCCAGGATCTCTCTAAATGCCACAGTGACTCCCAAGGTTCAAGTATGGCAGCCCCTCTTTTTCCGGTCTGCAGTGAAGGACCCGCCCCCGCCAGCCCAGCCACCTCCGGCCCAGACAGCAGTGGGGACCTAGCTCACTCCAATAAGGACACCTGCAGCCTTATTTAAAACTCACTACTGTACATCATCACTGCATAGCATGCGCCCCCCATATCCATCTGTCTCCTCCAATCAGTTTTACAGCCAGGAATGACTCATCAATTCCTCGACAGATGGAAATTTTATTTGACTAATCACGGCCGTTTGACGTGCTGGGGTGCAGCAGTTCCGGGTTCAGACTGGCAGTGTGCCAGCTGAGGTGACTTTCAGGGGGCCGGGCAAGGAGTCCAGCACCCAAGGCCACCTTGAGGGTCTACTCCTTGGAAAGAAACCATAAGAAGGCGTGGGAAAGCACCAGGCACTGGGCATCAATGGGCAGCTGTGCCCACCTTTTCTGGGTCCAGAGGTGCCTCTGGGCAGGGTGAGAGACCCTTCCCCAGCCCTCTAGACAGGTAACAGCTGGTGCCAAGGAGAAACTGGGACGTCCCAGCTTAAATTCCTAATAACGACGGCGTGTTGGGTGCCATGCGCCATGAGCCTATTCCACGCCGGCCCATGCGACATGGCGTTACCCCTCTCAGTCCCGTTAACAGTCCTACGCGTGCACGTGAACACTCCCATATCACAGATTCAGAAATAGATGATGGAGCAAAGTCACACGCCCTGAGTCATTAGGCCGAGCTGCCACCCTCATCTGGGGAAATGAAAGCTGGTAACCCACCTCGAATCCCATCACCGCTATGACAAACAGACCCACAAAACTCCCAGCAACGCCTCAGCACCCTCTAGACAAAGGAAAAGCCCCTTAGCCAGGCCTTCACAAAGGAACCCCATGGAAGTATCTATCCAAGAGAAATGAAAACGTAGCACACAAAAAGGCTTGTCCGTTCAAGAATATGCACAGCCGATGGTCCTAACAGCCCCAAACTGGGGATATCAACGTAAAAAATGGATAAACAAAGTCTGATCCATGCGTACAATGTGAATCACTTTGCAACCGATCAGGAGGAAGAAACAACGCAGTAATTCGAAAGAGAATGTTTCACATACAGAATTTTTCACTCTAATAGGAGACCAAATTAGCAGGGGACGGGCTAGAAAGAAGTAAAGAGAACTTTAGAGAATAGTATCAAGGGAAAACGCCCCCTAGGGCTGACAGAGAACCCCTGAAG
>NW_011888867.1:264707-268743 GCF_000151845.1 Pteropus vampyrus
TAAAATAAAAATGGAGGGAGAAGAAAATGATTTGTTGCTAAGTATGTTTATTCTAATTATTCATTCCGGAACTGGGGCAATCATGTGAGGGTGGGTCCATACACCAACTGGGCTGCTAGGAACCAGACTGGAGCTAAGACCCTTTCTGTCACCTGATCATCACAAGTCCCCACTTTGACTTAGGGGCCAGAGTGGCCCTGCGGGTCCCTAGGAATTAGTGCCTCTTCAGAGCCGGTGCTAGTGAGCCCAGAACGATCTGGGTATGTTCCTTTCACCAGTGTATATTCACTCTGGTAATTGGCCGCAGGTCCCTTTGGGGGAGGTTTGGAGGGAGATTTTTAGTAATTATTGCAGTAATGATGCAGGTTCCTTCCTCATGGGGACCTGGCCTCCCAAGGGCTTATGGGTCTGTGAATTGACTTAGGTCTAGAAGCTGGAGGAGAGCCAAGACACTATAGTGGCGATGCAAGTCAAGTTTGGGCTACCGAACCCAGAGGTGTTTATGTCACATACATCAAGCAACACTCTCGTGGGCTACCCATTATTTCATTCCCAAGGCACTGTGATCCATTAGCCATCACACAGATCCCTATGGGCCAAAGCAGTATGACTGCCAGACCATCCCTGCTACATCTACAGTAGATGTGCCCACCTTGTCCTTGGCAATGCTTCCCCTTGCTCTCTGTTACTCTGGGATGGCCTCATCCCACAGCAATCAGGGAGCCCACCTCAATGGAGGCAGCTGGGGAGCATATAAAGGATGCTAGGCTCGCCCCACTCATGGATTTCTCGATGCCTCTGTCTTCTGCTCCTTCTTTGAAACATAGCTGGGGGAGCAGGGGAGCAGGTTGCATGTAATACATCCAGTCAACATTCTTGTTTCCCCAAGCCTCTTGAGTCCCTCCTCCACATCATGATCTCACAACCACATCAACCGTAGGCCACAGTTGCATCCAAATTTCAGACAATCAACCAGGTAAGCTGTTTGAGCCACCTCCAACTGCACAAGCTAATAACAAATCCAGAATATCACCCATAGCAATGAATTCAGCCCAATCTAGGATTATATTCTGCTTTCTCTGGTCTATAAACCTTAGTACCTACCCCACACATGTGTTCCTTAGGGTTCTGCTGATATATATTAGCAAAGTCTTGCAATATTTTTGGTGATTCCTCTTAGGTCATAGTGTGGCCCTGTCATCATGAAACATGCTGAGATTTGACCTTAGTTAGAGACTAGTGACAACAGGGGGTGGTCACAGTGAGTCTTGCGAATAATGAGCATCTGCCCCCATCAAGGTTGTCATGGGGTTTTTAACAGAGGAAGCATAGTCTCCTCAGACACTGGAGGGCAAGCTACCACTCCCGACAGGAGAGGCTCAGAGCCATTTGTGGTTTAAGATCGTCAGTTTCATCCGGGTCCAACAAACGTCCCCATTCCACGTTTCAGGATCCCTTTCTTTCCCAATTAATGTCCTAATTTTCACAGGAAAAATGTATCAAGATAGAAATTCAGTTGTGGTTGTAACATAGCAACCAGCACAATAAACACAGAATTAAATTTTGTGTTTGATTTTTCAGCAATATCAGCCCCGCGGCTAGCAGAAATACCATCTTGAAGGGCTGTCGTGGAAGCTCCCGGGTTCTCAGACCTTGACTTGAGGTAAGAGTGAATAGTTGTGCACTTGTCACTTTCTCTCTATAAGTGCTCGAAGGTCCTTGAAAACATCCCACCCCACATCCATCCCACTCCACATCCATCCCACCCCACAGTCCTTATTGCCATCGCTACTGCCCTAAAAGTCAAGTGCAGCCTCACTCTGACTCCCAAGGGACATGCCTCAGTGGTACTTCATCGCAATCCACCATAGGTGATAGCTCGATTAATCGTAAGGCCACAACATGTCTCGGGTTACTACCATCCCGTTCCCTACTGGCAAGGAGCTCAGCTTCACTCTCAAGCCCAAAGGCATAAGAAAAACAGTTCACAAATCCCATCTTCACAGGCCCATCTCTTGGTATCACTCCTGACACCAATTCTGTATTGGTTTGGGTCCCAACAAGAAAAAGAACCCACACAGTAATTTTAACAGGGAAAGTTTCCTATGAAGAATTATGAACTTATAACAGGGGATTGAATGAATAACGCATTGGCTAATAAAGAAAGCAGAACTGTAATTAATGTGAGAACAGCAGATGTAAGGAACAGACACAACCACAGAGTGGAGATAGAGTCCCCCTCCCCCGGGGCTAAATAGAGTCCCCAGGGAAGAGCCCCTGAGGGCTTTCGGAGGACCCCACAAAGATAAGTACCCCCAGAGGTGAAATAAGACCCCGAGAAATACCCTCAGGGCTGAAGTAGATCCCCAAGGAGGATTCCCCCCACACCAGGACTAAACTAGAGCCCCAAGAAAAGCGTCCCAGGAAGAGACTCCCCCTCCCCCACATCAGGCTAAGGTAAAGTCCCCAAGAAAGAGTATCCTTGGGGTCTGATAGAGTCCCCCAAGGAGGGGTCCCTATTCAGACTGAGGTATGGCCCCAAAGAAAGGCCCCCACCCTGGCTGATACTGAGCACAGAGCCCCAAAGAATAGACCTCCCACCAGGCTGAGACAGATCCCCCAGGCAGAGCTCCCACACAGGGCCCCTGAAGAAGAGTCCCCTCCTAAGGCTGGAATAAAGTCCCCCCAAAAAAGCCCCTTGGCTAAGGGGGAGCCCCTTAAAGCAGTGCCCCCCACACACACCCCGTCCACAGCTGACGCCCAGACCTTGTTGAACAAGGCATGGCTGGGAGTCACTGCATGGCAAAAAGGAAGTCTGGTGCCACCCCAGGGGAGCTTGCTAGAAATCCAACCTGTGGAACTTACCAGAAATCTGCCCTGGAGGATGTCACAAAAGCTGCTCACAGGAGCTGTCTCCAGAGGCAACTCACTACCAAAAGGCCTGAAAGAGGTGCTGGAGAAGCTGCCGGACGCTGAGTGCTACTGACCACCACCGTGGACTGCTGGGTACAGGACGGGCTGCAGGAGCTGCAGGAGCCTGACTGCGAGCACATGGAAACCAGGAAGCAGAACCTTTTCTGCTGCAGGTCTCTTCAGCGCCCTCTACTGACGAAATTTAGTTTGCCAGCCGGCAGGGGAAAAAAATTTAAAGGGCCCAGATCCATTTTGGCCCAGCAGGCAAGAAGGGTGAATATGGCGATGCTATATTGAAAATATCCTCTGTTGTGATTGGGCTGGTAGTAGCACAGGTGTACGCATTTGTGAAACTCCTTCAAAATGGCCATTTAAGTTCTGTGCACTTTGTTATAGATAAATTACATCTCAATTTTTAAAAGCCTCATAAGTTTGGGGTTCAAATCCAGTCACTGTGTACTGCCTGCCTGCAATAGGTAAATAAATACTTTGAATAAACAAATGCATGCATGAATCACACACTATTTTTGCTTTCCTTACATCAAACTTGACAGTTTCTCCAAACCGCTAACCTACCGGCCTGATTTTCTGGGCTCCCATGACCCTCTGCTCTTAGTCCAGTCACAGACTTTATGAGACTGACGTCAGCTTCAGAGAGGCAAAAACTCTCTGGTGCCACCAGAATGAGCAGCACGTCTTGAAGGCTCTGTGCCTGACACTATTTTCAATACTCTAATATTCATAACAACCTACGTGTAGTTTCTTCTCTCATTCCCATTTTATAGATGAGGAAACTGAGGTACAGTTTGTCACAGTGTCCATACTCTTAGCCACTTTGTCTCTGGAGTCAGAATGTCCTTGGTTCAGGTCCCAGCTCTTCCATTTGCTAGCAGGGGGCCTTGGGCAAGACAACTGATCACTCTGAGTCTTGCTCCGCTCATGGGAATAATAATATTTTCTCCTTAGGTTGTCAAGAGGTATAAGTGAGCTTATGCACATAGAATGTTTAGCACAGTGTCCATCTCAGAGCAAGTGCTCACCGTGAATAAACGATGGATTTCATCAATACTAAGATACACACACTTTAACATCTCTGAAATCAGAATGCGTCCTTCACTCAACG
>NW_011888867.1:268793-273678 GCF_000151845.1 Pteropus vampyrus
AAAGGAAGTCTGGTGCCACCCCAGGGGAGCTTGCTAGAAATCCAACCTGTGGAACTTACCAGAAATCTGCCCTGGAGGATGTCACAAAAGCTGCTCACAGGAGCTGTCTCCAGAGGCAACTCACTACCAAAAGGCCTAAAAGAGGTGCTGGGGAAGCTGCCGGCCGCTGGGTGCTACTGACCACCACCGTGGACTGCTGGGCACGGGACGGGCTGCAGGAGCTGCAGAAGCCTGACTGCGAGCACATGGAAACCAGGAAGCAGAACCTTTTCTTCTGCAGGTCTCCCCAGCGCCCTCTACTGACGAAATTTAGTTTGCCAGCCGGCAGGGGAAAAAATTTAAAGGGCCCAGATCCATTTTGGCCCAGCAGACAAGAAGGGTGAATATGGCAATGCTATATTGAAAATATCCCCTGTTGTGATTAGGCTGGTAGTAGCGCAGGTGTACGCATTTGTGAAAATCCTTCAAAATGGCCATTTAAGTTCTGTGCACTTTGTTATAGATAAATTACATCTCAATTTTTAAAAGCCTCATAAGTTTGGGGTTCAAATCCAGTCACTGTGTACTGCCTGCCTGCAATAGGTAAATAAATACTTTGAATAAACAAATGCATGCATGAATCACACACTATTTTTGCTTTCCTTACATCAAACTTGACAGTTTCTCCAAACCGCTAACCTACCGGCCTGATTTTCTGGGCTCCCATGACCCTCTGCTCTTAGTCCAGTCACAGACTTTATGAGACTGACGTCAGCTTCAGAGAGGCAAAAACTCTCTGGTGCCACCAGAATGAGCAGCACGTCTTGAAGGCTCTGTGCCTGACACTATTTTCAATACTCTAATATTCATAACAACCTACGTGTAGTTTCTTCTCTCATTCCCATTTTATAGATGAGGAAACTGAGGTACAGTTTGTCACAGTGTCCATACTCTTAGCCACTTTGTCTCTGGAGTCAGAATGTCCTTGGTTCAGGTCCCAGCTCTTCCATTTGCTAGCGGGGGGCCTTGGGCAAGACAACTGATCACTCTGAGTCTTGCTCCGCTCATGGGAATAATAATATTTTCTCCTTAGGTTGTCAAGAGGTATAAGTGAGCTTATGCACATAGAATGTTTAGCACAGTGTCCATCTCAGAGCAAGTGCTCACCGTGAATAAACGATGGATTTCATCAATACTAAGATACACACACTTTAACATCTCTGAAATCAGAATGCGTCCTTCACTCAACGGCATCTCACGATCTCCTTGGACAGTGGCAGTTGTGACATGGTTGTCACAGCCTGTGCAAGAGCAAATCTAGTCAAAACTGTTCATATTGTTGTCACTTCCATGTCTAAGTAAGCATCAAATAGCGCTTTCAATAAGAATAAAATAAAAATACGATGAGCTAAGGAAGCACCGTGTCATACTTTTTTTGTTGGCAGCCGCTTTTCTTTCTCAGCGGTACATAAATTAATGGTGTGTCTTACAGTTGATGGTTTCTTAGATTTGATGAAATGCACTGCAATATTATTATCACAAGCCTGTCTTCCCGCCGCAGATAATTGGATTATTGTTCCCTATTCTTCCTGCCTCCCTGTTAGAGAGTTAGACATCCATGTCTTTGCCACGTGACTTTGTGATGCCTCCCACTAGATCAGGCGAAGAAAATTTTCCTGCCCCATCTGTACTGCGCTTGGTCATGGAATGCACCTTGGAAGGCGAGCAAGAGGACAACGCATCAGTTCCAGGATGAAGCATTAGGAGATGTTGACCGTTTCTGCCCAGCCATGAAAACAGGCCCTGAGCTGCCGCTGGTGCAAGAAGAATGGCAGACAAGTGAAGCCTACCTGGACCCAACCTGCAGCTTGCAGCTGAGCCGCCCCAACCAACCCAGCCACTGTTTATAGTTACAAGCCACTGGGGCTATTTGTTACTCAGCATTAACGTAAAAATGGGCGAGTCATCTAGAGTTCCTAAGTCTCAATTTCCTCATCAGTAAAATGAAGACTCCCCCATCAGAGGAGAGATGAGAAGTGAAGTGGAGGATGTCGCAGGAGAGGAGCCCTCACTCAGTACGTTGCACTAGCGGGCACTCCAGACACACATCGGTTCCCTTTCCTTGGTAGATGTTTGTGATTGAGATCCCTATAACCCATTTCTGCACCCCAGAAATAGCCAGAAAATTCTCTTTCAAATGTTCCTGGCACAGAGCGGGGATCTGGCAGGGAGGAGACATCCCCGGCGTAGAAAGTCTGGCAGGAGCCAGAAGAGGCTGTTGCCAAGTCGCTCCCAGTAGTTGAGACCCCCAGGGATTCCCTTTACCAATTCTGTTTCCTACCTGCCTGGCATCCATGTGCCTGGAACAGTGCCAGGCGCACACTTGGCAGACTTTATGCTCCCCCAGAATTCTTGCCCCAGTCAGTCCCTGTGAAAAGGCAAAGGTGGAGAAGATGGGTATGGAAGGGCTGTCCATCCGACTCAGCAGGGGGAAGGGATGGACAGGCGCTCCTGGCAGGAGATCTACCTGCCAGAGGGGCCCGCATGCACAGGAGCCCTCTGGACCACAGCATCCGGGAACACCCACCACAGTACCCGTGCTGGGGCAATGTTCAGCAAGGAGGCCTGGATTCCAGCCCCAACTCTGCCACAGCCTTCTGTGTGACATGAGGCAGGTCTCTTAACCTCTCTGTGCCTTCATTTCTCTGGTCTCTACAAGGAGTGATTCATATCAGAAACCCATCTGAGAACCTGGTAGAGGCCACAGACAGACAGCTTCCCCAAAACAATGCATCTAATTTCAGCAGCTCAGGACCTTGGAGCAGGTGACCCCTAAGGAGTTCCTAGTGGGCCCAGAGAGCCTCGTGTGCCTGCAATTTGGGTGGTGGAGATCCAGGGGCTTACTGCCACTCAGCCCCTCTCTAATACCTCTCTGCCAAAGGAGACCCATGTGGCCAGGGAGACCAGCCCCAGGAGACCTTCCACTGAGCTTCCCTCTCCATGGCCTCAGAGATACCCAGGTTCCTGACCTCCGCCATCCTTGTTCATTAATTATCCCTTTGTTGCCACGGTTTTGCTGAGTCTTTTACAGAGTGCAGGCCCAGAAACAAGCAGCGAAACAGATAATCAGCCACACTTGGGCTGAAGGGTCTTCAGAGGTGATCTACATGCATGCTCATGAGGGTATACTTATTCCACATGCATACAATTGCACACATGCACACAAACACAGACACACAGACACATACACACAAACACACCAATCCTGTACCTCAGCCCACTTCTCCCCAGAGCACACCTGAACTATTCCCTGTCCCAGAGGCCCAGTGACTGTCACTGCCACCATCACATCTTCTAACCTCTACTCTCTGACCCTGTCATTTCCTTTCTGGCAAAGCCTTTAGTGCCCACCAAGGTCAGGAAGGCTTAAGGCACACAGATGGGTAAAACTAGGCAGCTGGGAAGCATAGGACCATCAACCCTGTCACACCTTCACTGTGTAACCCTGGGGTTGTCAATGATATTATTAGTTACGCTGCCACTGTTTTTTATTTTTTTTCCATTTCATGTAGTCTTCAACATGCATCATGTACTACACAAAGTGTTTTTATGAATTTCATCCTCACGACAAATCTGCAAGGTAAATATTATTAGCCACACATGTTATTTATCCGCTACTGTGTACCAAATTGCTCCCAAACTTAGGAGCTTAAAATGACAAATATTAATGCTCTCATTCAGCTTTGGAGGGCCGGCAATCTGGGAGTGGCTTAACAAAATGGCGATGGGCCTCCCATGAGGTTGCAGTCAGGCTGTTGGTGAAGGCTGTGTTCTCATCTCAAGGCCCAACTGGGGCTGGAGAATTCACATCCAAGGTCTTCCATATGGCTGTGGCAGCTGGTTCCCTTAGAGTGAATGATGAGGGGAGTGGGAATGAGAGGGGAAAGAGAGAGAGAGAGAGAGAGAGAGAGAGAATGCAAGACCAAAGCCACAGCATCTTTTCTAGCCTAGCTTCCCAGCCTTGGAATCGAATACCATCCCTTCTGCCATATTCTATTGATCCCACAGACCAAGCCTCGATATAAGGTAGGAGGAGATTGATGAAGGGTATAAATACGAGGAGGCCACCCTGGCAACTGGCTATCACACCCCATTTCACAAATGACTAAACTAAGACTCAGAGAGATGAAGTGACTTGCCCGAGGTCACACAATCAGCAAATGACGGAGTAGAGATTTCAATGCAGGACCATTCACCTCCAGCATCTGTACCCTTAACTGTATTCTTTCTCCTCTACCTTGCCTCAGTTTCCACAAACGTTAGAGGAAGGAATTAGACTGAATAATCTTCAAGGGCCCTTCCAGTGGGCCCTTGTTCAAAGGCCTAATTAGCAAGGTACATCAGCAAGGCCTGAATCTCAGCCTCTTGACTTCCAGCCACCGGGCTCTTGTCCACTTCAACATAGCAGCCCTCAACCCCTGGCAGCTTCCACTTCTGCATAAAATTGGCTGGTTCAAGTCTCTGGGTCTCAGTTACCTCTTCTGGACAACAGGAAGTAAGGAGGGCACAGACAACATCTGATGATGCTGCTGACCACAATGAAGCAGATGATGATGTTGATGACGATGATGGTGGTGATGATGATGATGGTGGTGGTGGTGGTGATGATGATGATGGTGGTGATGAGTCCCATGTACCTTAAGCACTTCCTATGGTGCCGAGAACGTATATCTCATCTTCACAACCTTTGGCCTTCCAAATGTGGTCCACAGACCAGCAGCATGGACATCATCTGAGCACTTGTTAGAAACGCAGAATCTGTCTCACTCCCTGCCCTTAGATGGAGGGGAGGGTGGTGCACAGTTGAGTTAAGAAGTGCTCAAACTTCTCAGAATCAAAGGGGAAG
>NW_011888867.1:281338-282991 GCF_000151845.1 Pteropus vampyrus
GCCTCCCATGAGGTTGCAGTCAGGCTGTTGGTGAAGGCTGTGTTCTCATCTCAAGGCCCAACTGGGGCTGGAGAATTCACATCCAAGGTCTTCCATATGGCTGTGGCAGCTGGTTCCCTTAGAGTGAATGATGAGGGGAGTGGGAATGAGAGGGGAAAGAGAGAGAGAGAGAGAGAGAGAATGCAAGACCAAAGCCACAGCATCTTTTCTAGCCTAGCTTCCCAGCCTTGGAATCGAATACCATCCCTTCTGCCATATTCTATTGATCCCACAGACCAAGCCTCGATATAAGGTAGGAGGAGATTGATGAAGGGTATAAATACGAGGAGGCCACCTTGGCAACTGGCTATCACACTCCATTTCACAAATGACTAAACTAAGACTCAGAGAGATGAAGTGACTTGCCCGAGGTCACACAATCAGCAAATGACGGAGTAGAGATTTCAATGCAGGACCATTCACCTCCAGCATCTGTACCCTTAACTGTATTCTTTCTCCTCTACCTTGCCTCAGTTTCCACAAACGTTAGAGGAAGGAATTAGACTGAATAATCTTCAAGGGCCCTTCCAGTGGGCCCTTGTTCAAAGGCCTAATTAGCAAGGTACATCGGCAAGGCCTGAATCTCAGCCTCTTGACTTCCAGCCACCGGGCTCTTGTCCACTTCAACATAGCAGCCCTCAACCCCTGGCAGCTTCCACTTCTGCATAAAATTGGCTGGTTCAAGTCTCTGGGTCTCAGTTACCTCTTCTGGACAACAGGAAGTAAGGAGGGCACAGACAACAGCTGATGATGCTGCTGACCGCAATGAAGCAGATGATGATGTTGATGACGATGATGGTGGTGATGATGATAATGGTGGTGGTGGTGGTGATGATGATGATGGTGGGTGATGAGTACCCATGTACCTTAAGCACTTCCTATGGTGCCGAGAACTTATATCTCATCATCACAACCTTTGCCCTTCAAAATGTGGTCCACAGACCAGCAGCATGGACATCATCTGAGCACTTGTTAGAAACGCAGAATCTGTCTCACTCCCTGCCCTTAGATGGAGGGGAGGGTGGTGCACAGTTGAGTTAAGAAGTGCTCAAACTTCTCAGAATCAAAGGGGAAGTACCGTTCTTGTCCCTACTTTGCAAGTGAGGAAACTGAAACTTGGCGCAATCTCTCAGCCAACAAGGGATAGAACCAGAATCAAGGTCTTGCTCCTCACGCAGACTCCTCCCACTCCTTCCCATGGGGCGGGAGCTTCGGTCGGCCCCTAGGCGGGGTGAGGTTGCAGCTAGCAAGGGCCCATCCCCAAAAACATCAGGCCTGGCCCCATCACCTGCCTTCTGCTGCTCGCGCACCTCAGCCTCACATGGCTGTCAGCAGGTAGATGAGAGGCAGAGAGGCCTGCCTGGTGAACAGCGACCTTGTTCCAAATTACTCCAGGCGAAGGACACTCAGAATCAAGAGACAGCACTCAGCACAACGGCACACAAACATTTCTGAAAGAGGGGGGGAAATCGCATCTTTGAAATAACATTAATCATGATAATGCTTCTGCTGGTTCCCTCCCTTGGTGTTTACTGGATGTTTTTTCTCGAGGTAAGTTTAACCCTGGGGAGCCCAGCCTCTCACGGTCTCTGTGCTACATGCTCTCCCTCCCTC
>NW_011888867.1:284251-290257 GCF_000151845.1 Pteropus vampyrus
TGGTTCCCTCCCTTGGTGTTTACTGGATGTTTTTTCTCGAGGTAAGTTTAACCCTGGGGAGCCCAGCCTCTCACGGTCTCTGTGCTACATGCTCTCCCTCCCTCGGCCAAAACACTCTCCTGTTCCTTGAAGCACAGGGAGTCCATTTTTCCCATCTCCCACCAGCCTTCCTGGTCCAGGGGTCACTCTAACTCAAGGTCACAACTCAGGGGCCAGGCATGTGAAATAAATGGAGAAAACAAGCCGTGGTCAGGACTAGCATGTCCAATGCTTCCTGGTTTACCTCCTTTTAAAACTGAAAATCTAGCGTCCCAGGAATCTTCTCTGTCCCAAGCAAATCTTGAAGGGAAGGTCACCCTAGTTGGGGATGTCACAAACAGAAGCAAACATCCCGAAGGAACAGCTGCTACTCATCTCAGGCCGATTGCTACCCCGCGATGTTGCAGACTGAACTCTGTCACACGTCGAAGCCCTAGCCCCTAATGTGATGGTATTTGGAGATGGGGCTTTTAAGAAAGTAATTAAGATTAAATGAGGTCATAAGGGTGAAGCTCTCATGTAATAGGACTGGTGACCTTATAAGAAGAGTGAGAGACACAAGGGGCATGCTCACACAGAAAAAAAGGCCATGTGAAGACACAGCAAGAAGGTGGCCATGTCCACAAGCCAAGGAGAGAGGGCCTCACCAGAAACCAACCCTGCGGGCACTTGATCTTGGACTTCTAGCCTCCAGAGCTGTGAGAGAATAAGTTTCTGTCACTTAAGCCCCCCAGTCTGTGGTATTTTGTTATGACAACCCTTTGCAGACTATTATGCAGGGGAAAACATAATATTAACAAAAGCCAACACTTGCACAGCCCTTGCTGTGTTCCAGGAACTATTCTAAATCTCTACATAGATTAATTTATTTAATCCTCACAATGACCTATGAGGTCAGTACTATTATCATCCCTATTTTACAGATAAGAAAACTGAGGCCCAAAGAGGTTAAGTAACTTTCCTCAAAGACCCACAGCTAAAAATGTCAGCGCTGGGCTCGAACCCCTCCAGACAAGGTACAAAGCTGAGCTCTTTACTACTATGTGAGGAGTGACAATCCACGTTGTCCAACTTTCATTTTTCAAAAGGAAATTGAAAAATAGCCTGGTTTTTAAATACTGGCTGCTAATTAAGAAAAAATATAATATTTATCAGCATAAACAAAAGATACCTATGTCTAACTCTCAGCTGCCAGCTTATAATTGCTGCCCTTCGAGAATTTCAGCAACTCGGAATTAAAATTTTGTCCACCAGCACCACCCACACAACTAACTACCTCTGCTTTCCAGGATGAATGTATGTCTTACAACTGTGGGGCTTAGAGACTTAGAAAATCAGAGAATATTGGAGCGCAGTGGGAATTTAGAGACTGTGGCATCCAAGCCCTCATTTCACAAGTGGCACCACTAGTTCACAGAGATTAAATGGGTCACAGAGGTCACATAGCAAGCTAATGTCAGAGGCAGTGAGACCCGCTCCCTGGCCACCCATCACATTCAGGACAGAGGGGTCTACTGTCTTTGGGGTCTACTGGTTACTTCTTTCATTCACTGTTTTTCTCTATGTCTCTGAATTTGGATTTTTGTTCATTTGTCCATCTATCTGTCCATCCATGCATCTACTCATTCATCCATCTGTTCATTCATTCATCTATCCATTCACCCATCCACCCACTCATTTACCAATCCATCACTTATCTACCCATTCACCCATCTATCTATCCATATATTCATCTATGCATCCATCCATTCTTCTGCTTATTCATTCATTCATCCATCTACTTATATATTTGTCCTTCCATCCATCTACCCATCCATCCATCCATCTACCCATCCATCCAACCATCCATCCATCCATCCATCCATCCATCCATCCATCCATCCATCCATCCATCCATCCATGCATCAATCCACTCAGCCAACCAGTCAGCCTGGTTCAAGGTCTGCCCCGATTTTGAACTTTTTGATACCAGAAGCTTTACCTTACCTGTTTTGTATTCCTAACAGTTATGAGCAAGGTGTTTATCAGTGTCTTACCCAACTTAAGCCCTTCCTGGCTATTAGCCTTAGACAAGGCATTTTACCTTTCCAAGCCTCACTTTCTTCATCTATAAGAACGGGGGCATAACTGTACCCACTTCACAGTGTCATGAGGAGAAGGAGGAGATGTAGGCACACAGTAGGTACACAGTGATGGCCAGTTGTGATCATTCACTATCATGAGGGGTAGAGACCACACTCTTCAAGGTCCTTTCATCTGTACTGTGCTGGCTCTGTGACAGCATAGGTGGGAAGCCTTCTTACAGGAGAAGGGATGAGGATGAGGGCATGCAGTGGGTCATAGAGGGAGGAGCACAGGGCAAGGCTGCGGAATGTTGACTGGAGGTTCAGAGTTGCAGAAGACAAAGAGGAACAGAGGTAAGTCTGGCTGGGAGGGAGGCAAGTTCTGTCCCAGGGGCAGGGATGCATAAGGGGCGGGGAGCGACCCTAATGGCAAGCTTCAGGGTCTCTAGAGGAAATGCAAACACTCTGGGAGGTAGGGCCCACCCCGCCTGCCCCCTACCTGGCACGGCTTCCAGAACCATGTAGGGCTCCGCAAATTTTCCCCTCATCAGCTTCTGTGAAAAATCAACCGTGAGAGCTGAACTTCTGTTCTACTGTTGTTATTGTTTTTTAATTACACCTTCTTCTTTTTTTAACTCGGGAACCAAATTAAACCCAGCCAACCTGAAATTAATACGTGGCGTAATATGATGGTGTGGAAAACTGGGCCATCGGCTCTCGGGCTGGTGGGGAAGGGGAGGCAGGAAGCGGAAGCCAGGCCTCCAGCCAGAGGCCAGAGGGGAGGCGGGAGCTCAGAGGACAGTGTTCCGCTCTTCCCACACTTTCTGTGAGAGAAAGCCCTCTTTGGGCACCTACTAGGAGCCAGGCCCTGGCTGGACATCAGAAATACAGCCATGAACCAGACAGTCAAGTTTCCCACCCCAGGAACTTGCAGTCCAACTTAGTCATCGAGAATCATAAGATTCAAGAGTAACACGAAAAAAAGGTGGGGCCATTCACAGAGTTTTCTCCAGACTTCCTATCAGCCTGAGATTTAGTACGAATCATGCCAGTGCCCCTAACTACATTTTATCGAAGGAATAATGATGACTCCCAAAGCTTTCACTGGGGCAGGACCTCACGTGGATCATCTCGTGTGATCTTTAGGATGCGAACATTATGCCCATTTTACACATGAGAAAACTGAGGTTCAAAGGGGCAAAACTTGCCTATGGTGAAGACGTGACAAAGCTGGGACTGGCATACAGATCCGAACGATCCCCCAATCTGTTCTTGTAACTACTAAGCTATTCTACCCCTCAGAGAAAGCCGTGGCACACTGGGCCCTTCCCTGCGCCCACATCAGACCTGAGCACGATTCTAGAAAGCCAAGGACTGGAAATGAGTGAGTGAGGGCCAAGGCGTGTGACGGCGGCGGCGGGGATTGGTGGCCACGAGCCTGACTTCGGCAGGGGCGGAGCTCCACTCTCTCTCACCTCTGCTGCGGAGATGGCACAGCTCGCCCAGGTGGCATTTTGTCCTCCTTTTCCCTCAATCCGATCACTATTGGGAAAGGATGGTTTTTGCTTCATGGAACTGAGGCTAAAGTAAAGTTATGGTTTGGGGATTTGGCTCCTGTTTCAGGGCCCAGATGGTGTTACGACCCACAAGGGGAGTCGGGCTCCCGTCCCTCCACTCCTGGGGAGCATGGGGCCATGAGAACCCTTTATCAAGACTGGACTTCTCTCTCCTTCTTTGTAACTTCTTTTCTCCCCTGCTGCTTTAAAGTATTTTTGCTCAAGGCCAAGGGTGGGGTAGGGTAAGGAGCACCTTCCCCCTGCTCTCCAGGGTCTTTCTGGAAAGGACCTTCCCGCTCCTCCAGAAGTGGCAGGTCAGTCAGCCCATGTCCCAGTGCCCCAAGCTGGGAAAGCCCACTGGGGCAGCCAAAGAACCTGACCTGAGTGTGTCCGGATTCCCCTTCCCGCTGCCAAGAACACCCCCATCAGGACTGTGTCAGGGGCCCTGCCCCACTGCTGGGATCGGCAAGGTCTGACTCCCCACGGGCTGGGAGGAGCTGCCCTGGCCCCCTCCCCGTATCTCCTCCACCCGCCCACTCTTCCCTGCTCAGCTCAGCACACAGCACACGTCATTGCCAAAGGCACATAGCGACTCCCTGGAAGGGAACATTCCCAGCAAAGAAAAGTCTGCTTCGTCTGTGTCCTATCACCCTAGATGACCTTCAAAAAGATAAAGCGTTAGGACAAAAAATATATATACAGACGTTAAACTGTGAGCAGGGGTTCTCTGAGATGGGAGAGAGTTTCCCGAGGACTTTCCCCATCTATATTATTTTAATTTTTCACTATAAGCAAACATTACTTTTCTAATCAGGAAAATGAAATAGAGCTGTTTCAAAAATAGACAAGGGCCAGAAACCCCCAGCTCAGTCTCGGTTTGACAGCTGAAGATCTAAGAACAGGGGTCAGTGAACTGTGGCAGGGGGCCAAATCTGGCCCACCATCTGTTTTTATAAATAAAACTTTATTGGAATACAGCCATACCCACTCATTTACATGTCGTCTACAACCCCTCTAGCCCTACAACCTTAGAGTTAAATAGTTGTGATAGAAATTGTAAAATTTTTGCCTGTAAAAATAAAAAGATTTACTATTCGGCCCCTTAGAGAAAAAGTTTGGCCCAGTCTAGAAGATTACCGGTTGGTAATCTGGGCATCACAGAATCATGGGTCATTCAGGCCTCAAAGGCCATTTCGGTCCATGCCCTGCCTACATTCCCCAGAGATGAGGGTCTCCTCTGCTCTGACCAATCACCTAGGGAGAGCAATACCACAGCTATTCTCTGACATAGGAAGTCCTTCTTTAAGTCTAACTTAAATCCAGCATCCTTAACCCTCCGGCCTCATGGCGCAGACCCTTGGCCCAACCCCGAGCACTTTGTTGGGTCTCCCATTGCTCCTGGCTGAGGTTTGGACCTTGCTCAACACCCCATCAAACCAGCAAGACCTCAACCATCAAGAGAAATGGTGCTACGGACAGTTGCCTCGCCCCCCTGCCCTTCACGGGCTACGGCTCCCAGGGATGTGCACAGCAGGGCTGACCAGTGGGGTCCACCACACCAGCATTAAGAGGGACCTGACGGCTCTGCAAGCAATTGTTACCACTTCTGGAAGAACGATTGCTTTAGCGCTGCATAAACACCCATCCAGACCCTTCTTCAGGAGTAAATGAAAATACAAGAGCATCTGGGCTGATTTATCTTGGCCAGAGGAAGCCAGAGAAATTCATTTCCCTTCTAAATGATCTGCTTCGGGTCCTAAATATTCAATAATTCCCTAGCTGGGAAATGGATTTCCTCCCCTTCCCCGTGGCAGAAGGCTTGCATTCTCATGCACAGCATCATCAAGGTATTAAGGGTCACGCTTTATAGCAGGCTCTGGGCTGTAGCCCCCAACCCTTTCCCAGCTCAGGGAGACTTCATAGTATGTCAGGACCACAGACCCCTGCCAGCTGGATCCGGGCAGCCCCGCCCCATCCCTGTTCCGGGCCTGGGCCAAGTGCTGTGGTGACTGTCCCAGCACAGCCCACCCAGCCCAGTGCCAGATCAGTTCAAGAAGTGGTCTAGGTACCCAGACCTGGAATCTGGTGAGAGATCAGAGTTCAGAGTCCCTTAATTGTTTGTTTGTTTGTTTGTTTTTCTGTTTTCTGCACTAGGGGGCAACTTTGAAAGGGATGACGGTCTCAGCTTTATTCCAATATGCCCATGTGTCTGTGACCTGGTAGGTGCTCACTATTCATTGAATGAGTGAATGGATAAATGAAGGAATGCATGAATGATGAAAGAATAGAAGGGTAGATGGATGGCAATTTAAACGTTATTCACTTGACTCCTTAGGGTAAAGACGGTG
>NW_011888867.1:291502-293258 GCF_000151845.1 Pteropus vampyrus
AAACCAGTGGTTCTCCGCTGCTGACCATACACTAAAATCACCTAGAGAACTTTCTAAATTACCTGTCCCACTCCAAGGAACAATTAAATCTATTTCTCAGAGTGGGGCGCTGGATCTTGGTAGTGGTTGAGAACCCAGTCTCTAAATACTAGACCAGTGGTTTTCACAGTAAGGCCCCTGGACCAGCAACATCAGTGTCACTGGGAACTTGTGAAAAATGTAAATTCATGGGCCACCCCGCCCCCCCGTCAGACCTGCTGAATCTGTCACTCGGGGGAGGTGGGCCCAGTGATGTATGTTTTAAGCAGCTACCCAGGTGATTCTGATGCAGCTCAAGTGAGAGAGCCATGTTCTAGAAGCATTTCCCCCAAAGTCCCTGGAGGAGGAACACTCCCAGGGACCCCATCAGGATGGAGCTCCCAGGAAAGCCAGTCTGGATAGGACCTGAGGGATAGGGAAGAATGTCCCAGGAGCCCCACAGCATGGAGAAATCGATGCTCTGGGAGGAGCAGCTGCTTGGAATGAGAGTCTCAGTTCTTCTTAAATAACGGTACTCTTGGGTGGCTAAGACTCCCACGATCACACCTCCCGGAGAGTGGGGTCCCAGGGATCCTCAAATCTCAGTATTTCCAGGCTTTAACTTTCTGGGGTGTCGATAATCTAATACCACCTGAGGAGACCAGCAGGTGGAGCATTGGAGCATTAATCCCCTGAATTGGGACCCCAGTGCCCTTCGGTATTAGGTCCAGCAGGACATCGTTCCCCTCCACATTGGATCCCTCTACTTCTGGGGGCGGGGGGAGGGGGTGTTCCTTCACATCTTTCTATTCCACTTGCCAAATGGGTCTCTCCTCGAACCCCTAAGACTTGGGGGAGAAGTCGATGGGGGTTCTGTAGACTCCAAAAATGCTTCCTCCTTTTCCCTCCAAGTTGTTAACGGGCTCCTAATGGGGCAGAGGAGGAGCAAGCAAGTGATTGGCTAGTGAAACTGCAGGTCTCTTCAGGGTTGGTCCACCATTTTAACGATAGTCTGATCAGAACCTCGGCTTCTCCGGGTGTGTCCTTCCCAGCTCCTAGCTAGACCTATCAGAAAAGGAAGAAGAGAGGAAGGCAGAAAGCAGGGAGCCTGCGGTCAGATAACGGTATCACACCTGCCTGTTGGGGAGGACCCAGAGGTCTCAGTAGGAGGGAGGGCCACCGAGGTCACCCCTTGGGCCCTGACCCTGGAGGCTCTGGAAACTTCTGACCCTGGCTCCATACCAAATGCAGTATGGTTCCAGGTCTCTGATCTGCTCTGGGCTTCGGTGATCACATCTGTAAAATGACCGAATGACACTGGATTATTCCTAAGGCCCCTGCCATCAGGATGACCTCTGGGGTTTTCACACGAAGATCACATAAATAACGACCACAAACACTGACCCAAAGACAGGCCCTGTTGTAGGCACTCACACACACTGACTCACGCATCTCCTCTCCGTCAGCTCACAATGTGCATACGACTGCTAGGGTTCATGGTCCACAGAGGAGAAAATAGGCTCAAGAAAGTCAAATCCCTCGTCCAAAGACATCGGCTTCAAGCAGCGGAGCCACAGTTCTACACAGTCTGTCTGATTCTGGACCCCATGCTCTTAGTACTGCATGGAGCCACCTAAAGGAATTTGGGGTTTGAGTCTGTGCTACGGGGTTCAGATATTTCTCTCTCTCCAGCATCATGGCCAAATCTGGTTCCCTTCACAAGGACTAGGGTCTCCCC
>NW_011888867.1:294573-297703 GCF_000151845.1 Pteropus vampyrus
TATCAATCCTTGGACACGTTAAGAGCAGGGCAGGTGGGAGCTCAGAGGTGTGATGAACGGAGGCTGTGTGGGGACCAGGCCCTGACCCCGGCCAGGCCCCGTGAGCTAATCCCAGCAGTGGGGCTCAGGGGAGGGGCCTACAGGACCCTCACACCTGAACCATGATTCCTGGGCCTCTTCCCAAAGGAGCAGTTGAGATCCAGGGCACATACACAAACACACACACACACACACACACACACACACACACATATTCACACCTGTGCATGCACACACATGCACACACACACATTCACACCTATGCATGCACGTGAGCACACACACACACACACACACACATACACAGCTATGCCTGCATCCCATAAACAGCTGCAGGCTGGGGGATGGCAGCTCATAAACTCCATCCAGCTACACTAGTGTTTAACAAGCACCTACTGCGTTACTGACTGAGGTGAATGGGTAAACCTGCCCTCAGGGTGGTCACAGTCCAGTCTGGGAAACAGACCTGAAATAGGAATCACTGCTCAGGTGATAAGTACTGGAGAGAAGCCAGCTAAGGAGCTGCAGGAGCCCAGAGGTGGGGCGCATACCCAGGCCAAAGATCAGGGAGAAGGCACCCCATGCTGAGCCCCGAAGGTAGACATTAGGCAAGGAGCAAGGGAAAAGCGTTACGGTCAGAGGGAATGGGATGAGAAAGAGCCGGAGGCAGGAAAGAGCGCGTGTGTGCGCAGGGACCAGCAGCTATCCTGCTGGGGTCAAGGGCAACGGGGACAGAGGGGGTCCCATTTTAGCCTGTGAGCAATGAGGAAGCATTAAAGGCACTTAAAGAATCAGTTGTAGCCCTTCTGTCTGGAGCAGGGCACAGGTGGGACGGAAGAGGAGACTGCTGTTTGGGGCTCCAGGAAGTACCCATAAACCCCAGACTCTCGGGGGCCCAGCCTTCTGGAAGCTGCGTGCGCTCTGCTGAGAATCCATAGTGCAGAATGCCATCCTTGACCCCCAGGGTAGCTCCCCGCAGCCGAGCCTGCTTCCCTAGGCTCGAGGTCGGAGTCGAAGGGAATCATGTGTGTCAAAGGCAGACAGTACACCCAGTTCCTACCTGGGACTCACTCCGCCTCCCCGAGTCTTCAGTTCTCATCATCGCAACTCCCCCTCCTTCCGTTGGCTTTGGCTGAAAGGAGGAGGAAGAAGGAAATGGACTTAAATCTATTAAGTGTCAACTAGGAGCCAGGAGCTGCACTTCCTCTCTTTGCCGATTATTAGAAAATTCCTCTCTGCAGAATTGGCTGTGTGACCTTGGGCAAGTGACTTCTCACATCTGGACCTCAGTTTCCCTACTATAAAATGCCATAGTTGGTACTGCTTGCCTTGAAGAGTTCATCCAGTGCCAGCGTTCTGGGCTCCTGGATTACTGGGCTGTGCGACCTCAGGCAAGTCACCAACTCCTCTGGACTTCACGGTCTCCTGCAGAATGGGCAAAATAACTCCCACCTAGCCACACATGGTGAGCAGTTGGACTGGCTCTGACCTAGCGGGGAAACCAGGACTGCCGCAAAGGACGGGCAGCAGAAACGCACACAGGCGCCAGTGTTTGCTCAGGCATTCCGGCTGGAATGAGCACCCTTTTACCCTGGTGAGTGAAGTCTTCACTCTGGGCCGCTCGTCCGATGATGTGAGCGTCTACAGTGGCGCTGGCCCCATCCATCCCAGGCGTCTGATGGAATATTCCTCCTCCAGGAACTGCACTCCCAGACGCTCCTCACGCTCGGCCAGGGTCTTTGAAATGTAACAGCCGATTCTTTAAAGGGACAGGAGAGGAGCACTGCATCCTAATACTCGGCTTTTGAACATGTCAACGTTAATAGAGGTCGCTCTTCCAGGGCATGCAGGGCCCTGCCCAGGGATAGGTCAACAGCGGGCACCGCTGGCCAACCGATCTGTTTCACTCACGTTTCCTTTTCAACAGTCCAGTGGTGCGGGAAGGTGCGAGGGGTGGGGAAGACATAGGTACACCCACTTTACTGGGCCTTGGGTGAGAATCCTGTCTGAAAGAGGCCTGGAGAGATCATCTGTCATCCTGTCTCTTCTGCCACTGCCAGATAGGATCTCAGAGTTTCAGTGCCTATGCATTATGGAGTGTTTACTGAGAGCCAGGCCCTGGCCTTGAGGTTCAGTGTGCATCCTCTCAGTTCATGCTTTAAAGCTATCTGGGGAAAATGAGGCCCAGAGACATTAGGGTCCTTACCCAAAATCCCATAGCCTGTAAGGAATTTGGCTGAGCCTCAGACTCTGGCTTAACCCAATCCAAAGTCTGACCTTCACCACCCACCAGACTACCTGTCAGAAGGGCTTCCAAGTCAAGAATGCAAGTCACTGGGACTTCCTGGCTTGTACACCCACTGGGTCCAGTCCTGGTGGTCCCATTTTAGTCTGGCCCTTCCATTCCTCCAGAGAGAGGAGGTAGGAGGCTGGTGCCCATCTGAGTACCCACTGCCTGCTCTGACTCAGCTTCCTAGAGAAGGGCTGATGCTCTAAGGAGTATGGAGGCAGCTTGGCTTGTAAAACACACCCTGGACTTTGTACCTAGTCATGCTGGTTCAAATCCCCGCTCTGCCATGCCCTAGCTGTGTGGCCTTTGGTCGAGTGACTTGACCTCTCTGAGCCTCACTTTGAAAACACACCCTCACCCTTGGTTTGAAAGCCCAGCTCTATTTGCAAGGCCTCCACTCAGTATGGGAAGGGGTCTAGGATCTGTGTGACAGTCTCCCCCACTGCTCCAGGCTCCTGTGACTCTCTTCCCAACCCTTCACTGTCCACAATAATGCAGGCACAGGACAGCTTGCCCTGCCATGGTCCTGCCACATTTAAAACTCTTAACAAAGGCTCAGGTGTATAATGTTTTATGTCTCTGTCGATTCTCGGTTACTGATTGTTTTATCAATAGTGCTGCTTATGTGCATTCCATAATTTATCGGCTTCCTCCCCCACCTCTGTGCGTGGCCCTGGGCGAGTCATTCATCCTCTTGGATCACAGAATAGAGGAACTGGGAGGGAGAGACCTCAGAGATCATCAATCCAAGCCTTTCATTATATCAATAAGAATCACAGCAACAACCCAAACCACCTAAGA
>NW_011888867.1:298443-301789 GCF_000151845.1 Pteropus vampyrus
TGGGAAGGGGTCTAGGATCTGTGTGACAGTCTCCCCCACTGCTCCAGGCTCCTGTGACTCTCTTCCCAACCCTTCACTGTCCACAATAATGCAGGCACAGGACAGCTTGCCCTGCCATGGTCCTGCCACATTTAAAACTCTTAACAAAGGCTCAGGTGTATAATGTTTTATGTCTCTGTCGATTCTCGGTTACTGATTGTTTTATCAATAGTGCTGCTTATGTGCATTCCATAATTTATCGGCTTCCTCCCCCACCTCTGTGCGTGGCCCTGGGCGAGTCATTCATCCTCTTGGATCACAGAATAGAGGAACTGGGAGGGAGAGACCTCAGAGATCATCAATCCAAGCCTTTCATTATATCAATAAGAATCACAGCAACAACCCAAACCACCTAAGAAGCCCATGGTAGACCAGTGCAGGGCGGCCCCCAATAACTGTACCTCCTGGTATTTCTGCCCTTGTAGAGGTCCCTCCTTCACTGACCCTGGACAAGGCCATGCAATTCGCTTTGGCCAACAGGATGTGAGCAAGCATGAGCAAGCAGAAGGTCTATAGATGCTTTCTCCTTGGGGCTTTTTTTTCTTAGAATACTCCCTCTTGAAATGAATGCTACCTTGAGACACGTAAGCTTAAACAAAGGCCAGGCTATGAAGAAAAACCTCAAGGCCACAGCAGAGAACCCTAGCTGAGCTCCACGCACACTGCCAAACACGTGAGTGAAGCTACCTGGATATCCCAGCCCAGTCACCCTACCGAGAACAGATAGAGCAGAAAAACCAACACATTTAACTCATGGAATCCAGAGGAATAGTACACAATTATTGTTTTAAACCTCTAAGTAGGCGGGTGTTTTGTTGAAAGTGTCCCTAATATATGCCAAGCACTGGATTCAGCCATTGAAATGAGAAGTTTTCATCTTCACAATAGTCCTTTTGAAATGATTTTGTCACCCAACAAGTGAAGAACATGAGGCTCAGACAGGTCAAGTGATGTTTCAAGGTTAAGCATTAAGTAATGGAGCTAGGGTTCCAGCCCCAGTCTAACTCCAACATCTACATCACAATTGTCATCGCAAAAGCCCTGGGTGTTATGACTAACATTTAGCAAATAAGAACACACAATTCAAAAATATGTGACTTCCCCAAGGCCACACACGGCAAGTTAGTACACGGGGCTACCTCTGACATATTGACTAAGTTTAATAATACAAATATCTGTATCAGTTACTTAGTGCCCTAATAATTCTATGTGACAAACCATCCCAAAACTCAGTGGCTTAAAACAACAAGCCATTTATTTAGCTCATGAGTCTGTGGATCAGTCCAACGGCTCTGGTTTAAGCTGGGCTCCTGAGTCTGGAGGTTGACTGACTGCTGGCTGATCAACTGGGACAACTGAGTACATCTCCTCTGTATGTGTCCTGTGCTCCGGCCGGTAGGCCGGGCATGCTCTCATGGCAAAGGCAAAAGTCCAAGTGCAAACGAGTGGAAATGTCCAAGGCCTAGACTTGGAACTGGCTCAGCATCACTCCTGCCACTTTCCCACTTGGCCAAAGCAAATCATGAGGCCAGACCAGGGACAAGGGATAGGGAAATACACTCTGCCTGTTGGGTTAGAGCCACTGCGAGGTCTCATTGCAAAGGACGTAGGTACCAGAAAGACTAAAACTCAGGGTAGCAAATGCAATTTATCATAATAGAGTCTTTGCCACGTGCCATGCAGTTTGCTGGACATTTTACACCTGTTATCATTTGTTTCTTGAACCATTCCTATATTTTAATTAGATAGTATCATTAGTCCCTATTATCCAGTTAGGGAAACTGAGCCATATGACAAATAAGCAACTAGCCTAAGGTCACACAGAAAGTCAGTGGCAGAGCCAGAATTCAAGGCCAAGTCTGTTTCAGTCCAAAGTCTATGCTCTTAACCACTAAGTCACACCAGCATGCCCAACTTCCTGCCAGGTGTTCCAGCCCCGATGGCGTAGACTACAAGAGCCTGAAGGCTCCCACTGGAGTCAGGACCCCATTTCCTCCCCAGCCAGAAGTTTCTGCTGATGTTCTGGGAAGTCATCTCACAAAGACAAAAGCCCCTTTGCTGAGTGAAGCAGCTCTACTAACAAAAGACAGCCTTCCTTTAGAGCCCGTCCTCTGGGCGGGGGGCAGGCGGGGGCCGTGGGAGGTGGGGGGAAGGCTGCAGCGTGGAGCTGGTCCCTGGGCTTGCAGATGAGGGGAAAGCCCACATACTCTGCCTGTGTCAGGGGGCCCCAAAGCAGCTTGGAGTTTAGATACCAGAGGCTGCCTGAGCTACTAAGGCACTAGAGATTATCCAGGCCAATGGCTTATGGTACAGATGGGGAATCTGAGGCCCAGAGAAGAGCAGAGGCTTAAGCTTACACAGTCAGATGGAGGCATCTGGACCCTGAGCACTCGTCGTGCCTGCTGGCAACGCTGCTTATCCCTGTGTGGAGTTAGGGACTTCCCTAGGGCTCCCCTAAGAAGGAGGCCCAGTACAGGCCGGTATCTGCCAAGGCCTCGTGTTGCCTGGTCTTCACATCTCCAGGGGGAGTCTGGCCTTGGGGCATCTGTGGCCCCCTGAACTGTTTCTGTGTCTTTTCTTCAAGGAGATTCAGCCGAACACAGCGCTGATCAGCTAACACCATTTATTACGTGTCCCGTTCGTAGAGCTCTGGACTCTAAGACAGATAATGCCCCTTATGTCAGCCCGGAGAGCAGGGTGGGGGAAGGCTGGGAATGAGGATCTCAGCTCTGGTGATAAGGATTTAGAAGGGCCAGGCTCTACACTGTGAGCAAACAGCACCGGGCACGCGTGGCATTCAAACAGGGAATTTTACACAGTACGGCTCTGGGAGGCTCCGTGGAGCCCCCTGCACTGTAGAGGACGCAGGGGACACACGCAGTGGATGCCAGGCAGTCAGGCCTCGACTCTGCCCCTGACTCCCTGAACAACCTTGAGCAAGTTGGATAGCATCTTCAGGCCTCCTTCTCCCCATCTGCTCGACGAGGAGGTACCAGTAAGGATTAGAGGTTTTCTAAGTGCATTCCTTGGCAACCTGGGGTTCCCTGGAATGGCCTCGGGGGCATTTTGAGAGGGAGGAACAGAGAGTGGAGCCCTGGCCCTGACTCCCAGCTGCCGCCAGACGAGACCCACTTTTATCTGCTTGATGTACTAGGAGCCGTTTCAACAAAAGGTTTCACAATTTTCAAGGAATCTGTTGAAAGCCTGGACCAGATGAGCCATGAAGACCATTCTGGGAGTCGAAGGGGAGGGTGACGAGGTTGAGGGCTATGCGATGGGGGATGGGTGTTAGGACTAAGAGGCACAC
>NW_011888867.1:301839-323201 GCF_000151845.1 Pteropus vampyrus
GTTGGATAGCATCTTCAGGCCTCCTTCTCCCCATCTGCTCGACGAGGAGGTACCAGTAAGGATTAGAGGTTTTCTAAGTGCATTCCTTGGCAACCTGGGGTTCCCTGGAATGGCCTCGGGGGCATTTTGAGAGGGAGGAACAGAGAGTGGAGCCCTGGCCCTGACTCCCAGCTGCCGCCAGACGAGACCCACTTTTATCTGCTTGATGTACTAGGAGCCGTTTCAACAAAAGGTTTCACAATTTTCAAGGAATCTGTTGAAAGCCTGGACCAGATGAGCCATGAAGACCATTCTGGGAGTCGAAGGGGAGGGTGACGATGTTGAGGGCTATGCGATGGGGGATGGGTGTTAGGACTAAGAGGCACACAGCCCCCATCTGGCAGAGCTTCCCATATCCATCCATTTCTCCATTCCCTTCCAGCTCAGTGCCTCACCCAAGGCTCCCTCCCTTGTAAAATTCATTACCTGGCTCCCACAGGGTGCTCTGGACCCAGTACAGACAGGGAGGATGGGGACAGGCAGAGGCAAGCTGGCCCGGAAGGCCAATTTGTAGAGGCAGGAAGTGTGAGCCGGCTGAGGGTGGGTGCTACAGGAAAGAGGTCCAGCTGCCAACCCCAACACCACTCTTCCCAGCTGTGTGACCTGGGGCCTGTGCCTTCACCTCTCCGAGCCTTCATTTCCTCCCCTGTAAAATGGGGAGAGTAGCAGTGCCTCCCCCATAGAATGGTGAGGATGAAATAAGAAGTTAAAATGCTTAGCGCAGGAGCTAGAACTGAATAGGTGCACATTAACAAAGACACGAAACATCCCATCTGATCTCGGAAGCTAAGCAGGGTCGGGCCTGGTTAGTACTTGGATGGGAGACCACCTAGGAAGACCAGGTGCTGTAGGTGTAAAAAAATAGAAATAAAAAAAGGATTGTAAGCTGACAAGGTCCTTGCAATCTGTGAGATTCAAAAAAAGAAAAGAAAGGACACAAAATAATGGAAGCCCAACCGTGGTCTTTTACTCTAGACCAGTGGTCCCCAAACTTTTTGGCACCAAGGACCAGCACTCCTATGAGAGTCTATCGCCTGATGACCTGAGGTGGCGCTGAGGCGGTGATGCTAGCACTGGACAAATACAGATGAAGCTTTGCTTGCTCACCCGCCGCTCACCTCCTGCTGTGTGGCCCAGGTCCTAACAGACCACAGACCAGTACCAGTCTGCGGCCCAGGGTTGGGGACCCCTGTTCTAGACCATTGGCAGAACTGGGTCTGCGGAGGGTTGAGGGAGTAACCAGATGAGGCAGAGATGCCGGTATCAAACACCTCTTTGGTGCCTCTGCAAATCCTCTTGCCCCACCCCCAGCCCTTCCACAGCCCCTGCTGCAGGCTCCCAACAACGTCGTGTAGGGACCACCTCATAGCGCTTAGGATACTGACCTCTTGCTTCTCACCCCTCCTCTGGAGCTGCAGCAGGACTCATGCATAGTCAGAAGTACAGGACAGTGTAGACCCCTGGAGCCACCTCGACAGAGGGGAACAGGAGCATATGGGTAAGTGCTTTTTCTTCTGACTCCCAGGTGGACAGTTCAGAGATGTGTTTCCTAAGTCTTCTCAGAAGGCTCCAGCCAGGCGGAACACCAGTCTCGAGTGCCAAAGGCTAGCTCGATAACACTTAGATCCATCTCTATTCTATTCCCCCGGTCCTCGGGGTCAGATCCCAAATAAACTACCTGCACCCAGCCTCATCTCAGCGTCTGCTTTCAGGATTGGGAGGAGGAGGCTGTGCGGCCTAAGCTAAGACAAGTATGCTCCAGGAGACGGGTCTCTGCAGTGATAAGCCTATAGGCTCTCCCTGCTGGGAAGGCTTTGGGGGAGTCTCTTGGGGTTACCCAAGCCACCAGCTACCACATGACTGTAGGGGAGGTGGGAAGCTGAGGTGGGAGCACAGGCTGAATTTCTCCCCAAGACTGGCTCCCTGGCAAGCTCCAGGAAAGAATCATGGTCCTTGTGGGAAAGAGGGACCATGTCTACCAGCTTGGATGAGGCAGGAGGGAAGAGACGTTTGAGACAAGTGTTTGTTTATGTCTCAGGGAGAATCAAGAGGCCCCACGCCCTCATCCCCCAGCTGCCCTGATCACCAGGAAAAGAATGGTAGCTGATGGTGAATCTCTGCGAACCTCGAATCAGGCTTCCTCTTGAGGCACTCCGCAGGATCAGAAGTACCAGGGCCACAGCCAAGTGCAATAGAAACAGAGAAAGAGAAGGCCAGGCAGAGCTGTGGGCATTGAGTCAGGCCAGCTGAGTCCTGCTCTGCCACCTGCAGGCTGTGAGACCTTGGACAGGTGCCTCAAATCTCTGAGCATCCGCCCCATTGGATTGTAGTGAGAATCAAGTAAAATTAACAGCGTGAAGGTTTAGGATAGTGCCCAGGACAGAGTAAGCACTCAGTAAATTTGGCTAAGGTTGTGTGAAGAATTTGTACATTGCTATCTCAGGCATTATTATACCCACTTTCTATATATGAACTCCAAAAGGCAGAGAGAATAAGGGACTTGTCCCAAACCACATAGCTGGTGGCAGGCAGCACTGGGATCCTAGCCCAAGCTCGTGCCATCCCAGAGCCCATCACGTGAATGCCAAAGCACACTTCTCCATGTTCTCGTCCCTTCTCGGTTGCCCAGTTCCATTAAGAGAATCCACACAGGAAGTTCTCCTGAAAGCATCAGACAATAGCACACAGGTTCCTCTGCTTGGAGCCCACAGAGCCCCTGCCCCCTTCCCGTCCCCAATCCTATACCCCAAACTCTGGCCCTACTCCCCAGAGGGCCCAGTCAGGTCTAGAATTCTAAGGTAGGAACTGCACTTCCTACATGTATTCCTGATGGAATAGAATGAGCATCAGCCAGGTGTGCGTCAACCCCAAGCTGCCCTTCACTGGCTACGTGACCCGGGCTAATTGACTTCACCTCTCTGAGCCTCAGTTTCCTCAATCGTAAAAGGTAAATTGTAGCCCAGGGCTGACAAGAAGTCAGTGAGACAGTGTCTAGAGAGAGCACACAGCAGGTGCTTAGAACTCCACCTACCCTCCACCCCAGCTCAGACAGAAGGGTTGGCTGTAAGGCTGTGATTCTAGCCTCCAAAGCTCCTGTGCAAAATTCAACCACTACAGGAGCCACTAGAGGTGGCTCGTATGGTGATTCAATAGGCAGAGCTCAAGACCAAGGAGCCCAAGATTTAGTCACCATAGGAGGACACTGGCCCATACACATCCCAGTGGGGAGCTCAGCCCTTCCAAGGTGGAGGGCGGTTCGTGACAGCAGGAAGCTGGGAAGGATGCTGGTCCTGAACTTCTTTCTCCCCTTTGACCAGCCCTGAGGGCTCAATTGGCCTCAGCCCCCCTTTCACCACCAACACCTCTCCCAGACCCAGCTGACCACAGGAGGAATGATTTGAAGCAGAAATTTTGGAACTGGGCTTCCTGGATTCAAAGCCCTGTCCTAACCATTCCCCACTATGTAGCTTTGGGTAAATTACTTCCCCATCTGAGCCTGTTTCCTCAACTATCAAAGAAGGTGCTATGTCAAATAAATGAGCTAATACATGTAAATCGGAATGGGGTCTGGCATATAGTAAGTGCTCAATAAATAGCAGTTCTTATCTGGTGTTCTAACCAAGGCTCCCATCAGAATCCTCCTTCAAGCACCAGCCCCCCATCCCACCCCACCCCACCACCAATCCAGGCAGCTGTGCTAACCGTCTTGGCTTCTGACATGAGGCAGAAGATGTAAAAGAGTAAGGATTCCCACCCCAGACCAGTTAAGAATGAATGCCCTGGGCTCAGCACAAGGGTATCAGAGAAGGCAGGAAGATGCTTAGATTCTGCCAGAACCTCCATGAAAGTGTGGGGATCTAAGGCAGAGAGGCGAGGAGACCCCAGTTTCCACCATCAACACGGAACGAGAGCAGGAGAAATGTCTGCCCACAGGGTTCAGGCGGAGGGCCTGCCCGCAGGCAGAATGTTCCCCACATACAGGGAGCCATGGACCAAGAGGACCCGTAGGATCACAGGCAATGACTAAACGCATCCCAGTTGAACAGCGTCGCAGCTGGTAGACTGAGATGTGTGCCAAAGGCAAATACAGGTAAAAAATTGAGATCGCAGTGTTCCCAGGTTTCCCCCACGACAAGGAACACACCGTGGACAGCTTAACGCATCATTGCCGAATGGTTCCCATCTCCCGTCGTGTAAGGCAAGATTCCTGGAAGTAAAATTGCAGGGAGTCAAAGGCTTGTAACTGCTCAAAGTTCTTCACACTACATGGGAGCACTCTCTTCCAGAAAGCTCATATCTATTTCTACTCCACCAGCCACGGAGGAATAACCCCGCCCCACACTCCCAGCATCGAGGAACATCATGCGGCCCACCTTCGCCAATATCATTGGAAAAAAATTAGTCTTGCAATTTCCACTTGCATTCTTTGGTTGCCAGAGCGAGGTGCTACAGGGCACTTAGGGAAAGTCGGAAGTGTTAGGAGGCAGGCTTGTTAAGCACAGGTGCGTGTGTGCGCACGGGGTTTCTGGTATACAACATCCACAAGGACGAGCTGGCTCTCCTCTTTGGAACACCCCCTCCCCCATCGGAGACCACCGTCCTGTTGCGTGGCTGTTCTGATCCTCACTTGCTCCATCCATTAAATGGGGAGGAAGTAGTGGGTATGTCTTTGTAGTTTGCTTCCCAGGCATCCTCTCCCCTCATCCCTCTCCCCACCGCCCCATCGCCCTAAATTTCCTGGCTATGTGGTTTGGCCATAGGAGGGCTTGACTGCCTTAGACTAAAGCGTCTTCCATCTCCCCGGCCTCTGTGACCAGTTCAGGAATGGGCACAGGACCCAAGTCTGGCCAACTACAGGCCAAATTCCGGGACATGGATTGCACTATTGGGTGACGTGTGCTCTTGCTTACTCACAGATGTGAAGGAGATGTTGGAGGCATCTTCTGTGAATGATGCAAACACTAGGAAGCGAAGCCAAGAGACGGAGCAAGGGAATGCCATCGGTCCATTCCATACCGATCTGGGCACGGAGGCTGGATCAGCCCTTGCCTGATTCAGGCCCTACCTCCCTTTTCAGTTAGGCAAACCAGCAAATTCTCTGTATTATTTAAACTTGTTTGAGTTGGGTTTCCTGTCACTTGCTCCCCAAACAGCAATACTTAAATGGGAATTACTACAGGGACAGTGTCTCGTTTGGCACGTAGAGGACGCTCCAGAGACCACAGCCTAGTGCTCAAAGGTTTGTGTACAGAGGCATAGACCAAACTCACCTGGCTGTAAAGCACAGCTCGTTTCCTCCAGGATCCACTGCGAGACCCTAAAAGCAAACGGCTTCACCTCTCTGAGGAGGAGAACATCTGCCTTCTCAGGTTTTTGTGAGAATTAAGAAAAAATCCATGTCAAAGCACTTTACAGTTCCCAGCCCATAATAAATACTCAACGACTTATTGTTATTGTTTATTAATGGCATCACTCTTACAGACATTTTTATGATTACCTGTCTCCCAGGCTTCACAGTGAGCTCCTTGGGGGAGGATGGAGTTCGTTACCTTGTGGGTCTATCGCAACAGTCTGAATTACCATTTAATTGTGGATTGTGGATTGCATTTTGCCCCCTTGAACCTGGTGGCAAGCTCCCTCAGGGCAGCAGCTAGGACTCCCCTCTGTGCTCTGCAGAGGGTGGATAGATGAGCCTTGGGTCCCAAATCCCTCTTCAATGCATAAGCAAATCAGTCACAAGACATGCCGTGTCTAAGAGTCACAACGCCCACTGGGACGTGCTCACCACTCTCCACTCTGGACGCACAAGGAAACTGAGGCCCGCCATGCTGATGCGGAGGGCGGAGGCCTCCAGGCCACAGCAGACGTGGTGGAGCCCACATGTGACCTCGGGTCTGACTCCAGGGCTCATCCTGTTTGCACAGGTCCAGAGCTGGCATTCGTGGTGGTGAGAGGCATGGATGAGCCTGTGACACACCCAGTAACAAAGTGAAGAGGACAGCACACTGGACTCCCCTTGGGAAGAGCAAGTGGCTAAGAGGATTCGTGGGAAGGGGGCCCAGGCCGACAGGAGAGACGGAGGAGCCAGGAGCCGAGGCCACTATGTCGGGGGCTCAGGGGCTCAGGGGCTCTGGGGCTCTGGCTCCCGAGAAGGCGAACAGGAAGGTGACAAGCTTGTGTCTCCCTTCAAGGATACTGGCTTCTTCATAACCAGTAAGAGCCCCCTGTGCAGGCTGTGAACACGCAGGGGAGGCAGTGTCCACAGTCCTGAAGAGGCCTGGAAGGACCTGGAAATTTCCAGAAATGGATCCTAATAGAGAGACTGGGGAGGTTCCCTCCCCTCACACACCAGGGCATAGGCTTTGCAACAGCTCTGCTGACTGAGCAGGGACATTGGGGAAACTGAGGCTCAGAGAGGTCCTGCAACTGCACTGTGAAAGCCCATTAGGCTTGGAGCCTGTGCCCTTGTCTGGCACCAGACGCTCCCTCTCAGGTGTCCTTCCACTGTCCCACTCCCCCTCAGGCCCTGCCCAGCGCGGCCTGCACTAAATCATGCCACACTTGGTTCCCACCTCTGTCCAAGGCTTGAGAGGAGAAATCCATCCTCTTCTGCAAGGCATCCATAGGCCCGAGAGGCACAGGACATTCGTAGTACAGATGAGGACACTGGAGCTCAGAGAGGACCACAACATGCCCCGATCACCCAGCTGGCAGGAGGCAGTGTAGATGTTAGAACACAGGTCTGTTCCCACCTCCCTGGTCCCTCCTGGGCGACCCCCAGGGTCTGACCTTCCACTGCAAGTCATCGGAGGGGGCAGGCACCTCCCCAAAAGGCCTGAGCATCTGACAAGCCAGGAAGGACCTGGCGCTTCCACAGGCATCTGAGTTTCTCAGGACGTGCAAACACCGAGGTGAGGGAGCCAGACACTCTCTCCCCTTCTCCAAGGCTGACGGAGACAGAGGCGACAATTTATAAGCACCGTGGGACAACAGGAGCCATCTCTGCAGACACCCAGAGCTTCTAAAAGCGGCTTAACTTTACTTCCTCCCTCTCCGCAGCCTTCCGCTCTTCCGCCCCAGCCATCGACCCAGCGCCGCACGCCCACAGCCTGCTCGGCTCCCAGCCAGCTGTGCCGCCACCCACGAAGCTCCTTCCCTGTCTCTGAACTCCGGTCTCTTCTCAAACTGCAGGTGGCAATAGCAACACCCACAGGACTGGTTTTAGGATGGCTCCTAGCACTTCGTAAGTGCTTAGTAGCGTGGGTTTCTTTCTTGAGGAAAAGCAGGCAAAAGCTCAAAGCCCCCACCATACCCCAGGCCTGCGAGTCCCTCCCCATCCTCATGGCCAGGCTCCAGGGACACCTTCACTGTCCTTTGCCTCTTATCTTTCCCTCCTTTCCTTCCTAGAACCCAGCGGCAGGAATGTCACCTTCCTCGAGGTGACATTCAGTGAATAATTATTGAGTGACTGACCGAGCAGCAGAGAAAATCAGGGATCTTGAATTTGCTACTAAGAACCTCCTCCTCCAGGAAGACTTCCTTGAGCCTTCATCCAGGCTGAATTAAGGGCCCCTCAGGTGTGCTCCTCTGAAGCCCAGAACTATAAAAATCACGTAGTCTCTGGGGTTCGAGCCTTGGCTCCGTACTCACTAGCTGTGTGCCTTTGGACAAGTGCCGTAACCTCTCTGGGCCTCCACGTCCTCACCTGTAGAATTAGGATAACAACAGCAGCGTCAGCCATGGAGAATTGTTCTGTGTCATGAGACGGGCACCGCATACAACATGGCACCCGGTGCATAACGAGCATCATACACGTGAGAGCTTCGTATTAGCAGTCACAAGTGCCACACAGTATTGTCTCGTTTACCTGTCTTTTATCACCTGCTCATGAACTCATTACCTGCAGTCAAGACCGTGCAGTGCTTTCCCAGACCCCCACAGAGTACCCTCTGACTCTGGCCCCCTCCTCCTCCAATACTCACACCTGCAGCTTCTCCAGAGCCTGTGGCTGCTTTGTCCACCTCTACAGAGAGCGGAGCTATCTGAGTATCTGCAACTCCAACGCTGGTCTTTGGCCAGTGACTGACAGGTCACCAGTCGGGACCAACTCTGAGGTATAACTTATCCTCCAGAGTCCCCTGCAGGATCACGCTGAGGGCTCTCTCTGTAGGGCTTTGCTTGAAATCCCTTGCTGGCTTGGTGGCCCCCAGCCCTCCCCGACCCCACCTTGCTTCCCTCACTCTTCCCACCCAAATCCTCCTCTCCCCCAGCCACCTAAGACCGGCTGATGTCATGCTCACCGCCCCCGCCCCCACCTAGCACAGTGCCCAGAAACGGGGCGCAGGTCAGTGTGGGCAAACCGTTGAACTGTGGTGCCAATAAGAAAAAGATTTTGCGAGTCAACCGAGGAAAGAATTCTGAGAGGGAGACGCCAAGGCTGAGAGCCCACCTTTTCCCCTGGACCCGCCGGAGCCCATCTGCACACAGCCCCTCCCCTACCCCTACCGAGAGCCACCTGCGCCATAAATGTGCAGTGCAGCCTGTAGTATTTAGCACATGGGCCTTGAGCTGCATAAACAAGGTCGTAAAATTCAAAGGCAGATCGGCCTGGGATCCCAGGGGCAGCCACGCTGACACTGACGTCACAGCCGGCTTGCTTGGAGGAGGAAAGAGGGGCCTCTGGGTGGCATAAGGTCTGGCATAGAAGGAAGGAGGGCTGTTGGTCCTGACCATTGGTTGCTTCTGCTTGTTTGTTTTGTAATCATTTGACTTGAAATGACGGGATGGAAGCAGGCTCACATCTAGACCATGCCACACTCAAGGGGGTTAGATACTTTGTCTCTTCCAAGAGATTTTGTCTCTTCCTCGTGCCCATCCTTGCAGGCGAACAAGGGACCCCACACAGCATCATAGGTGTTGGGGCTTCAGCCCAACGTGAGCAGATGAGGCCTTTGACCTCCTGGAGTTCACATTCTAGAGAGGAAAACCAAATAAGTAAGTCATGGCCATTTTTAGATACTGATCGGTGCTATAAAAATAAGATTGGGAGGGAGCCTACTTTAGATCGGGGGATCACAGTGGGATGACACCCTGATAATACTTGTATCAGGAGGGTGGCACTGGCACAGTCTTTGCTGCTGACCGCAAGGTCGGCTACTCCATCACAGGCTGCTCCCTGCCTCCCTTCACTGCGAACCAGGCAGCTGTTTGCAGATCGGATGTGTCTTACGCAACCTCACCCAGGGGTTTCTCACCCAGCCTCCCAACTCCACACTGGTGACGAGTACGGGCTCTGGACCCACAGTCCTGGGTTCAGATCCTAGCTCTGCCACTTACTAGCTCTGCGGCCCTGACCTGTAGAAATGGAAATAATGACGGTACCTGACTGGTGGAGTCCTTGGGAGGATGAGACAAGGCAGGGCATGGGCACATAGTAAGCCAACAACTAGAGTAGTGATTATTGCTGTTTTTAGCGTTATCAGTCCCTCCTTACTATGACTGAGCCGGCTCTGCCATTAACATAAGCAGACCCAGCAGGTCGGGAGCAGGTGGGAAGAGAAGCAGTCCGTGCACTGGAGACAGAAGCTAGGGTGGTGAGGAAGGGGCCCGAGCAGGTGGGGAGGGGCCTTGTGGGGTCAAGGATCAGGACAAGAATGAACATGGAGCCAAGTGTGGGCTGCACGATCCCATTTAAGGCATGCTGCAGAGGGACTCTGAGTGGCACAGAGGGTGCTCAAATTCACCTATTGGAAGTTACAGTAATTTGTAAGGAGAAGGAGGTGGCAGCAGAGGGGAGAGGTGGCGGGTAGAGCTGTGTCTAATCCTGGCTTCAGCCATCTAGGGGCCATGTGAACTTAGTGCTCCCTAAGCCTCAATGACACATCTATAAAATGGGGATGACCCTAGAATCCACTTCTCAAGGTCACGACGAGGATTGAATGAGACAGTGCATGAAGTCTGCACTCACTCAGTAGAAATTAATAGAACTATAGGAAAGAGTCTCTGATTTCAAGATTCGGTGAACCCATCGCTCCAGAATTTTAGTTTTTAAATGTTTATGAGTTTAAGACTAAATCTTACTGGAATGTCAGCTCAGTGAGGACAGGGGATTGGTCTGTTTTCTTCATGATTTATCCCTAGTAACTGGCATCCAGGGCTTAGCATGTAGGTGAGCAGTATGTGTATGCGTGTGATTGTGCGCATTGGTTGACTGAGTGAATGAATGAATGAATGAATGAGTAAGTGAGTGAATTGGAAAAACTGAACACATCAGAAATGAGGATGCCATCCGACCCTCGCGCACCTCCCCATCCAACACACCCGCTAACAAGCAGCTCTGCCATCAGCTTCCCCCGCTCCTCCCCTTGCTTACCTCAAGTGCTGCCCCAGCCTCCTAACCCGTCTCCCTGCCTATCCTCCCCTCCCATCTCAAAATCTCATTTACAGAAAGAAAAAAAGTTCATTAACCAAATTGGGGGCATTCTGCCGCAGGGCTGAGCCATTATCGGGCACAGCAGAAAGTCTTATCTGTGTCACTTAGAAAATTAACTACGGGGAACTCAGGCACTGCAGGCCACAGCACATCTCTCTCCCAAGAAGTCCTGGAAAGCCGCGTGGGCACTGCAGCAGGCAGGTGGACAACATGACGAGTGGCGGTGGCTCATAGCCCTGGACCGTGCGGAGCGGGAACCCACAGCAGTCAGGTCACATTCTGACACCTCCTCCCTTCCTCACCCCAGGACACTCTGAACCTGAGTCCAGCCGCTCCCGCCTCATTAAGCAGCTGGCACAGGGCCCTGGGAAATGTCTTAATTAGGTGGCCGCACTGGCTCCTGTAAATTAATTTGATAAAGATAATAAAGTTCAACAGAGCAAGTTCAACAGAGCAGAGCTGACCACGTTTCTGAAAGCCGCTGCCCCGAGGCCTGAGCTCTGCAAATCAAGATCTGGGGAGGAGTGATGATGGGGTTTGTGGACAGGGTCTTCAGGGCATTCTGTCCCTCCCCTGTCCTTCCTGCCCCTCCATGCGTTTCATGGTCTGGAGGCCACAGAACCCAAGGAGCCACCTGGTCCTAAAGGTATCTGGAAACCAGCGGGGCTTGCATCCCGGCTTTGCCATGTGCCCTGGGACTCAGGCCACCCGACCTCGGCAAACGTCACTTTTCTCAGCTGAAGGCGGGTATGATAGTCCCGCCTCCCAGAACTGATTACATGAAATATTACCCATGCCTGAGTAATAGTGGGGCTTCAGCTATTTTTATTCTTAAAATAAAATAATGGAAGCCCCGCTTACGGACCTCACTGTGTGCCCGTTTGGAAAATGGTTCTTTTGGATAACCCATTAAGTTCTGTTTTTTATGTGCCCTTCAATCCTTTGGGGCTCAAAGGATTGAAGAACATGGTCAAGGTCACACAGGTAAGTAGTAGATGTAAGACCTGAACCCCGTTCTTCCGTCACAGCTGGAGCAAAGCCTTTCTCACCGCACCGTGTGCTGGGGAAGCGCAGCTGTGCAGACCTGCGAGCCTGCAGACAGGTGGGCCTGAACACCTCCGATGACCCCGATTCGCTTCCCAATCCAGATGATCTCACGAGAGACTTAAACAGCCTGAGTTCACACCGGTCACAGGTGGTGGGTAGAAAGACTGTCGGACACGAGTCAGGAGACCTGGGGTTCAGGCACAGCTCTGCCACAACTCTCTGTGGCACCTTAGCCAAGTCGCACCCTCCTCTGAGCCTCTTTCCCTATCTGCAAGGGGGAAGGAAGGTAACCGACTCTGAAGACCTTTCCAGCCCAATTCATTCCACAGATCCTCCTCTGAGCCCCCTGCTCTTTGGTTTTAGAGGGCCTAAAATTTCTCCCCATGCATCCTGCAACCCGCCACAGTGTCACCCCACAGGGGCTGAGCACACTGGAACCACCTGCACTATATCGACTCAGAGAGCAGCAAGAAGGACCAAGGGTAGATGTGAGGAGTTCCAGCAGATTGGGGTGAAGGATCCTAAAAACAGAACTTCTCCTTGGCACGCAAAATTCCCAAGCTAGGAAAATGACAATCAGCAAAGAAGAAGAACAATGATAGTGTGAAGCCCTTTTCTCCTTGCTGTAAACAAGAGAGATGCATTGGGTGTCTCATTAGCAAAATATTAGATAATTGGTGTAATCTGGTACTATTCCCTTTTTGACAGCCTTCGCTATGCTGTCCCATTTCAAGCTTGAGCTGCCAGTAATATCAGCTGATAATTGTAATACCGAAAATGAAAAATCAGATCAGAGTCATCAGACGATCCCATTAAATTGATTTAGGACTAGAAAAATTAATGGGATTCCCTTGTCACCCCTCTCCTCCCCAGCCTGGTCTCTGCCTCGCTCTGCCCCAGAGCAGAGCTGCCACATGGAGGGAGGAGCAGTGGCTCTGCCACTCTGACCTGCTCCCACCCTGCAAAACGGTCAGGAGCCATCTCCCTTGAAGGCAGCTGTGAGAGCTCAGTAAGAGAACAGGGAGGGACAAGCACCCAGCGGCGGCCCCGGACAGTGCAGGTGTAGCTTTTTCTCCCCTTTCCCTGAGAACTGAGCCTCTGAGACAACGGCACAGCCCCTGCTATTTCTAAGGTTCATAAGGCAAAGAAATGAAGTCAGTGTGATGTGTGTCCCATCAGTTCAAGTAATAGAAATCAACTCAAACCAGCTTAAAGAAAAAAGAGCATTTGTTGGCTCATCAAACTGGGAAGTCTAGAGGGAGAGCTGAACCCAAAGGTGTCACCACAGCACCCCTTCCATCCCTGCCTTAGTCTCCTCTGCCACTGCTTGTGGGATCGCTCCATACTGAGCTGGCAGAGGGAGGAGTTGGGGAACATGACCACAGACAGCTTCTGGGTTTACAACCCCAGAAGAGACAGTTTCTCTCACCAGCGTCAATAAAGAGAGGCCTGATTGGTTAATGTCAGGTCACATGCCCATCTCTGGGCCAATCACTATGGGCAGGGGTGAGACATTATTCTGACCTGGCCTGGGTCCCACATCCATTCCTGTAACCGAAAGAACAAGGTAGTATTATAATTGGCACCCTCGTTGGGCGAGAAGGCGAGGGAGCGTTCCAAAGGATGCTTGTACTACTGGAAGAGGGGGAGGCATGGGGTTATATGAAACAAACCACCTCCAAACTTAACATCTTAAAAAAAAAAACCACCTTGTGTGATCTCTCATGATTCTGTGGGTTGACTGGGCTCAGTTAGGTGGTTCTTCTGCTGGACAGTCTGGATCTGTAGTCAGTGAGGAGTTGACCAAACAGCAGTGCTCAAGATGGATCACCCATGTATGCCCATGGCTGGGACTCTCTCTCTCAGGTCCTCTCTGACTCCGTGCCTCTGTCCCTATCATCCCTCCATAGGGTAGCTGGACTTCTCAAATGGCAACTCAGAGTTCCCAAAAACACGAAAGCAGAAGCTACCGGGCCCAGAACTGGCAGTGGCACCTCCATCATATTCCATCGTCAAAGCAGTCCAAGGCCAATTCAGATGCAAAAGAAGGAAAATGAACTCCTCTTCTCAATGCGGGGAGGTAGCGATCAATCTCCACCATCTTTAACCCATCCCTGGGGAGGGCTGGGCAATCGGTGGCAGCAGGCGTGCCACCTGATGTCCATCGTCTATGAGTTAACTTAAGAAGCACTAACAGAGGCCCTGCTCAGTGCCAGGCTTGTGTCAGGAGCTAGAACTGAGACTCCCACCCTCAAGGGAGCTGCCTGGTGACCCCCTACCTGGGGGCAGCCTATGACTGGGCTGTGCATTTGTTGCCATGGAAACCAGGCCATTCTGGAGGCTCCTACTGTTCCTTCTTAATGAGGCAGTCCAGCGAAACACAGGAAAAGAAGAAAGAGCCTTCCCCTGCAAGAAGATGCTCAGGAGCCTCCAGGAGTTACTAGAGGTTTGGCTCCTCCCTCTCCCTAATCAAGGTAGAAAGGTCTGAAACCAAATTAGCAGCTGTTTGAGTCCAGGGTCTCCAAAGACCAGTCATGTGGCCTTGGATGGGTCACTTCAGCTCTCTGCGCCTCAGTTTCCTCATCTCTAAAATGGGGTTGATAACTCACCTCATAATGCTCTAAGAAGAAAATGGACTAAGGTATAAAGAGTCTAGTACAGTGCCTGGCACATGGCAGGGGCTGAATCATAAGGATCTATTGGCAGGGTCACCACCGCTCCCTTATCCATGCCTGCTCCAAGGTCTGTGCTGAGCCATCGAGGACACCCTGCCCTGTGGTTTCATCTCAGCTTCTTTAGCTTTTCATACCCACTCGCCCAAAGCTCTCCTTCCCCTTCAGTCCTGAGCAGCACTGGAGGGAGCTGGCCCTAGAATCCCTGCCTGGTCTAACCAGCCCGTGAAGACCTCTGGCCCCTCTGAGCTCCTTCATCCTCGCCTCTGGGGTTCAGGCCAGCTCAGAGGGGGCGAACTCAACATACCTATTTCATTTTACACACACTGAATTTGGGCCTCTTGAACCTCACATCCAGAGAAGCATGCAAATGGATGCAAATGAGTATCTGATTTATGCAAAACAGCATGCAAATCTATGTTCCTGGATTTGCCAAAGAAAAAAGCCTGGTCATCTAATTCAGCAGAAATAACAGGAGAAGATCGTGTCTGTCCATCAGAGCCAGGTTCAAGCTGTGAAGAACTCAGCAGACCTGAAATGGAGCTGGAGACATCCCTGGCTTCCCTAGGCCACAGCCCCCAGTCCCTAGAACCAGGAGCTCCTAGCCCTGGGTTTGCCAACAGAGTCCAGCTTCACAAGGGTGCCCAATTCTCCCACAGATGAGCACACTTGATCTCCCTTCCCTCCAGATAGGGCCACCAAAGAGGATGCTCCCCAGTTCCTCCACCCACATATAGCCATGTGCTTACTACTGGCCAGCCCCATTATTAAAATCATCACTGCTAAAAAAGAGCTAACGCTGAGTGAGAAGGCCTTGGACCGAGCACTTTACACATATCGGCTCCTTTACCCCTGGCAGCAGCCCAGGATAAGAAACTATTATCTTACAGCAGGAGAAACTGAGGTCAGTGAGTGGGAGACTTTATTTATATCTGTGAGACCCCCAAAGCCAGCATTCTCATCCCTACACATTGGGCCTTTAAGAACCTTCTCTTTTCAAACCTGTGTTGCCCATGAGGCTGGGGGCTCAGCTCCAGGAAGGCAGAGATGGTGTCTGCTCACCCACTGCCCTGGCCCCAGAACCTCGCCCTGAGCTTGACACGTGGCGGCCGGTGGTAGACACTTGAATGAATGAATGAATGAATGAGTGAATGAATGAATGAATGAATGAAACCTACTCGGGTACAGCTTGTTCAAACACAAGTATGCTTACTGTGAACTTACGCCGTCTATTTTCTGGACCCCACAAACGGCCCACAATGGGATATCTATCTTGTCAGTACGGTGTTTACCATACTTTGCCCTTATTTCCCCAAAACACCTGGTGAGCGATGCTAGCGTTTGTGTGTCCTAAGCCAGCAGAACGAATACAGGTTTCTGCACAAACTACTGGGCTCTCCAAGTAGAGCTATGCCTCTCTGAAGAAGACGCTAGGATTATTTAACGCTCTACAGAGGAGCATCTCTAAGTACAGACACCTGGCAGGGCTCCTAAATGAGATGATAATAATCAAGTTAATGAGGGCTCGCCACGGGCCAGGAGCTGCTCTGTGTATTTTACACGAATTAACTCATTTCATCCGCAAAACAATGCAGTCCGTGCTGTTAACATCCCCAGGTTCTAGAAGACGAGACCGAGGCTAAGGATTTGCAAACATTCTGTGGCTTTTATCGGCACATCCTCACGTGGGGTCCTCGGGCGGCAGAGTGGAGAAGACAGGGCTGGGAATGGGCCAAGGTTGGGACAGCAGGTGGTGCAGGGTTAAGACCCACAGCCCTGGAGTCCTCCTCTGGGCTGTGTGACCCTGGGCAGGTGACTTCAACTCCCTGAGCCTCAGTCTCCTCATCTGTAAAGTGGGGAGAATAACAGAACCTCCTCTGGGGGTGGTCGTGATGCTTCATTGTGGTCAAGGCTATAATGCACAAAACATGGTACCTGGACCCAACAAGAGTTCAGCAGGTTTGGACTAGTCCTAGGCAAGACTTGGATTCACAGAGGTGCAGGGACCTGTGGATCACATTCAGACTGATGTCAAAATTGAACGCATGTCTCCTGACTCAAAGCCCCGTCACCCTCTCCACCCCTCAGCCCGGCCCGACTGTTGGGGCTGCGCTGGCTTCCAGGACTGACACACGGAACACCGATAAGACTCAGCTCCTTGCAGAGAAGGAGCCAGCTGTCTGCCTCGGGGAGCGAGCACATAATGACCACGCTTCTCACCAGGAAAGGCTTGCAGTTTCTGTTGATATGAAGAGTTGACAAGGAATAGCTCAGGTAATTATATTAATTTTCCTCAATTTACACATTCTTGCTATTTGCCATTTCCCCAGGAAAGTGTAAATGAGGAGTTTAGAGTGGTTCAGCAGCGCCCTAATGAGGTTCACATTGTTAAAAAGTTTCTGTCGTGTGCCTTATTGTTAAGTCTCTTTACAGTTGAGGGTCCCGTCTCCCCTCTCAGACTCGCATCTCCCCAAGAGCGAAGGATTTCTCTCCCTCTGCAGCCAGGGGGTCTCCACCATCCAACTGGAGAATCTTCTGAGGACAGAGAGACTTCTCCGCCACCAGACCGGAATCTCCTGAGCTGTAAGTCACTGTACTCTCTCAACCTCCACTTCATCTGCTTCCCTTTCTGGTTAATTTGGAGGATTTAAAATTGAAACAATGCTTATAAGAGCCGGATGCATAGCAGTTATCATAGTAGTAATAATAGCTGACACGTAACACTTATTGATTGCTCATGGCCACCCCACAAGGAAGATGTTATTAACCATTTATTCAGCTGAGGACATGGGAGCGCAGAAGGTTGTCACTTACCTGAGACCACACAGTAAATACATGATAGAGCCAAGATTCACAACCGAATCTGCATCACTCCCAAGCCCACACCTGCTGCAGCACACCTCACTGCCTCCAGCGAGCCTTCCTCAGTTGAATCCCCTTGGTACCAGCGTCCTGCTTGCTGACCTGTGCATTCCATGAGGACATTCCAGTGACTTCAGCCTAGTGTCAGGCCAGCAAAGGGGTTCAGTTGTGTAATGCGATGATTTACTTGAGATATAAGTCCAACGATTACTTTTATTCCCTATAAATCTTGATGAACCACTGTCTCCCCAGCCCCTACCCCACTGAATCAATGCCAGATAGTGTGTGTGTGTGCGCATGTGCGTGCACGTGCGCACACACATACATTTTGAGAGGGGTGGAGAGGGACAGCGTTGTGGGCTGAATGTTTATGTCCCCCAAGAGTTCATGTGTTGAAGCCCCCACTGGAATGTGATGGTGTTAGGAGGCGGGGCCTTTGGGAGGTGATTAGGTCATGAGGGTGGAGCCTCATAATGGGATTCATGCCCTTATAAGAGGAAGAGACACAGAGCTTCCTCTCTCCATCATGCGATGATACGGCAAGAAGGCAGCCACTACTTACCAGGAAGATGGCCCTTAGCAGACACCGGATCAGCCAGCACCTTGATCTTGGACTCCCCAGCCCCCAGACTCCGAGAATCAAATGTCTGTTGTTTAAGCCCCATCTGTGGTATTTTGTTACAGCAGCCTGTGCTGACTGAGATGGTGGAGTAGGGGTGGATATAACCCAGAACAAACGACCAGATTCGAGTTCAAAATGCAACATTTTCTGTATCTATAGCAAGACTATCCTCTTGGAAGCCTGGTGAAGAAAACATTTTATAAAAGCCACAGCCATTTCTCCTGGGCACTCACTGGCAGTGCATACAGTAAAGGGGCCTCAGGGACTCTGCCAGAGGTCTTGTCTCTGCCTGAGGTCTTCTCTCTGCCTGAGGTCTTCTCTCTGCCTGAGATACTCTCTGCACCCGAGGTGACCAGTGAGGCAGGTTGGAGGGCTGGGAACAAATGCCTATGCCAGGAGCACTACCCATGGGCGTTGGGGACGAATGCTCCAGCGTCCTCACCAGCAGCTGGGTTAACTCTGCGGTGTGCTCTGTACTGTCTCCTAGAGCTCCCCAGCACAGGTCACCTGCTCAATAACATGCCCTGTTTTGACTTCTCTTTCCTGTCTCCCATCTTCTGCTAGTGCTCCCTGGTCTCGCCTCCCTAGTAAGGGGAACCCAAGCCAAGTTACTTCCTTTCACGAAGCAAGAGCAGAGCCCTCTGTGTGAACAGAGACTCTCACAGGCTGTAGAGTTGCTTTCCCCAGGCAGGAAATTCCACTTCTAAGCAGCAAGTTGGAAACTGAACAGACTGGAGGGACGAGCCTGAGGCTGGACACTACCAGGTTCCTGGGAGGGACATGGCACCTCTTCCCTGCACCTTGGGCTTTATAAGTCCAGGAGAAGGTCAGAGAGATTGCAGGGAGCGTGAGAGCTATGGGCAGGGGTTTGTGCTCCTGACATGCCCACCAGAGTTAAACAGGACAACGACAGCAAGGCAGAGAAGGGTCTGGGTCTGCAGCTCTGAGATGGCCCAGGAGGTAAGTGTCCTGGGGGTAGGGGAGGTAAGGACAGCAGGAGGGGGACAGCAGGCTAGGGGTGAGCAAGCTGACATCAGTCTGAGGCCCCAATCCTCAGCTGTGCAGAATCCCAGCTGGGAGATGGGCTGGCTCTTAGCTGTCTCCTGACAAGCGGCTTGTCTAAAGTCTGTGCCCGCTTTTCGGGGTGAAGAAAGCATGGTTTTTCCTCTCCAGCAAGGGCGAGGGGACAAAGGCATGTGGACCAATAAACTCTGGGACCTCTAAGCTGTGGCATCCACGCTTGTCACTAGCTCCACCCCAACCATAGGGCCCCCAAGAACCACCCAGCCCACCTCAGCCTCAGAGCCTCACCCAGGCCCCGCTGCTCCCATGCTTGTCTCCCACCCTGGTTCTTTTAGTATTTATTCCCCCACCACTCTGCTCAGATCCTTCTTGTCAGGGTCAATGACAGCCTCATGTGGCTAAAATCCAAGGTCAGTTCTCGGGCCTCGTCTTACTGTCTCCACAGCATTTAACATAGATCACTCCCTCCTCCTCCAACATTCTCCAGGTGGTTTCCAGGACACCGCACCTTCTTGGTTTCCCACCTTCATCCCGAGCCACACCTTCTCAGGCTCCCTGGCACTTCCTGCTCATCTCCCAGACCCTCTGCCTCCAGCTTTCCCTGCGCTCAGCACACACTTCCTCCATGTCCTCTACTCCCCTGAGCTCCAAACTCAATCACTGTCCTCCCTGCCTGTCCACTCAGATGTTCAATGGCGACTCAAACGTGACATGCCCGGAACCTGATTCCTGGTCTTCCCATAGAAAACCTGCCCCTCTTGCAGCCACGTCACCCCAGTAAATGACGGCTGTGTCCTTGCAGTTCCTTGGGCCAAACACCTTGGGGTCATGACTCCCCTTTCTTTCCCAGACCATCCATCAGCAAACCCCGTGGGCTCTGGCATCGGAATCCACCCAGAACTCGAGCAGTTCCCATCACCTCCGCCATGCCCACCTTGGTCCCAGCCACCAGCATCTGGAGCCCGGATTAATGCAACAGCTTCCTTGTTGTCTCCTGGCTTCACACTTTGACCCTGATGCCCTCCTCCACAGCTTATCCTCAGTTTAGCAGCCAAAAGTGATTGTCTGCAAACTAAAAACAGATGGTGTCATTCTTCTGCTCAAACTCTCCAAAGACTTCCGGTGTCACTGAGGTAAAGGCAAAGTCCCTCCGTGACCCGACCTGGTGACTCGTGACCATCTCCCACTGGGCCCCTCACTCCCTTGCTCCAGCCGTGCTCCTGCCTTGGCACTTGGCACTTGCTGTTTCCTCTGCCAGAATGTTCTACGTTCCCATGTCTGATCTTCCTTTAGGTCTTTGCTCAGATTTCACCTCCTCAGGAGGCCCCTCCGGATGCCCTGTTTTAACATCATAGAGGGGCTATCAGCACTTTTTACAACCCCCGCTCTGTTATTTCCCTCCAGGGCACGGACATCACCGGACAGAATTAACTTATTTATTATCTGTCCCACGGGTAGATGGGAGGCACATTGCATGCTGTATTTGTCTTGTTCACCGGTCTACCCAGTGCCTACTTGAATCCAGGTCCTGGCACATAGTATGTTTTGAATAAATACTAAATGAATGACACTCAGTTCCCATGGCAGGGACTGTTATTACCCCCTCTTTGAGACACAGAGAGGTTGAGACACTTGTCTGATGTCACAGAGAAAGCATAGTTGGAACTCTGGTGTGTTTGTCTCCAAAGTTTTGCTCTTGGAGGTGGCGTCACCTGGTGGCTAAGAGTCTGACTCTGGTGGCAGACGACCCCGGTCTTCACCCCGATGCTCCCTCGGAAGTTACTTAACTTCCCTGAGCCTCAGTTCCCTCACCTGCAAAGCAAGGCAAGCAGAGTGGCTAAGAGGGTGACGTGAGCTGACGCACCCAAAGTGCTACGGTGCTGTTGCTCTGATCAGCATCTAAAGCGAGGGCCTCCACTCATATGCAAGGCACGGCTGCCACCCGTCTGAGCCGTTTCTGATGCCCCTAATCGCCCCCTCGATCCTCCCTCGCTGTTGTCAGAGCCTCGGACATGGGTGTTGACTGATATGTTAATTTCACTACAGTAGCAAAGTGATGGATTTCATGGGCCCATTAGATCTCCTGGGCCCCCTTCAGCTGAGTGATCTATAGACCTAGGATCTAACAGACCCGCAGGGCTCTCAGACACCAGCTCCTGCACAAGGGTGGCGGCGAGTGTGGGGGGTACTTCTTAGCAAGAGCATCCACCTCAAATCGTTTGGAACAAGACAGGCTACGATGATATAAGGAATAATCCCAAAGCTGCCATTGGAGGACAATGCCAGGTGCTCTCCGTGGACGTGTTACCACGCGTCCTCAGCAATTCTGCAAAGTGTCATGGTCCCCGTCTGAAGACGAGGGAACCGAGACCTAGAGTCGAAAGGACATGCTGGGAGCCACAAGGCAGGTCTTTGGTGGAGCTGGACTCGAACACGGGCCTGCTGGATCCTAGACTCCAGGCTTCCTCATTGTCCTAAGCGGCCTCTACTCACTGGTCACAGTCTCAGGAAAAGTCTTGACCAGCATTTGACCAATGAGATGAGGGACCCCCTGGGAGCCCCACCCAGACAAGTCACTCGGTAATGAACCTGAGCACAGTGCATTTTGTCCCAGTTGCACTCAGGAAGGACCCTCCCCTCCCATGAGAGGTGAGAAGAATAGTGA
>NW_011888867.1:324426-335214 GCF_000151845.1 Pteropus vampyrus
GACAGCAGTTCTGGGGCCTGTTCTTGGGACACGGTCTTCCTGGGGCCTGGCCTCGGTCATTCCTGCTGAGGGCAGGGTCGCTCCTGGTTCCAGAACAATCAGTCCTTATCTGGTGACAGCTGCTCCGTCTCCTCCCCTATCGCATCTCGGAAAGAAAAGTCCTCAATCTAAATACTGAAGTTATTCTTGCCTTTTATTTCAGAATCTCCCAGAGCTCCAATATGTACAGACTTTATACACAGATAATATACACCATATATACGTATTTATATATATTCACACACCATCCCACACGCTCTCATACACACACACTGTACCCCCTTCCCAGGGGGGCGGGTGGCCGCCTCGGAGCCCCACTTGGCCGGAACCAGAGGCGCTGGGCTTGCCAGGCAGCTATGAGGTTTTGCATTTGTTTGTTTTTTTTTAAAGGCCATTGCCTCTAGAGGTGTCCTCCCTCTCCCCAAACTCAAACCCCTCCCCCAACAACACTCTGAATTTTTTTTTAAAGGAAGAGGCTTTCCCCTGCTCTGTCACGTAGTTCCTGGAGATCCAGACCCGTCCGCATGGCCCCGCGAAGACTCCTGGAGGGCAAATCCACCCAGTGTTCCCTGGGGGACCCCAGATGGCGAGAAGGGCCCACAGCAGGCCGAGAGCCCCGCACAGCTACCGCCGTGCACCCTGGCTAGGGGCTATAGCGTCAACGGCACCTGCCAGATGAGGAGGGTGCTGTCCGTCTCCCCAGAGGGTGCTGGCCGCCCTCTGCCACCCGAGGCACTGCCGAAGCTGCGGTAGCCCTGCCCGCCGGAGATGATGGCCACCGAGCAGATCTCCTTGCGGTGGGCGTCCCGAGCACAGGGCCGGCTGCGCACCCAGACATCAGGGTCATCGGCCATCTCGTAGATGGAGCCGTCCTCCTCGCTGTGCTCCAGGGCTGAGCCGTCGGTGGGCACTGGCTCCCGCATGGAGAGCAGCGGGCCCGGCAGGTGGGCCGTGGAGCGCAGGCGGTACTGCAGGAGGATGCCCTTCTTGCGAATCAGCTCGCGGCCCACGTGGCTCGACGGTGCGGGTACTGGCTCGTGAGCCTGCCCGTCTGGCTTGTCTTCCTCAGCCCTGGGGCCCTCGGCCTCCTCTGTGTCACTCCGCAGGATATCGAGGGCCAAGATGCTGGTGGCCACAGCCAGGAAGGCCACAGGCCCGCAGTGACCATTGAGGGAGACCATGCCTTTCCCTGCAGAAATGAGACAGAGAGAAGGAGCCCAAAGGCCCAGAGCTTTAAACGAGGCACCCGGACATGTCTCTGGGAGAACTTTCTGGTTGTTTTTGTTTCTATGTTGTAACCGCAATCTACATTGGAACCGTTCCAAAAGGCCCCAGGTCTGGGTGGGGGGAGGGCTCTCCCACGCTCCAGGGCTACTTTCTTTGGGGAGGGGGAGCAGGAGAACAGGAGTGACCTGATAAACCACTTGAGGGACCCTCAGTGTGAAAGCACCTGCAGCTCCCTGCCTGAGCCACCTTCACGTCTCGGTGCCTTTGCCGGGGACGTAGCCTCCACCTAGAGAGCCTTTTCCGTCCACCTGACTCTACAACTCATCCTAAAATCCAGTTCGAGCTCCTCCAGTGCATCCTTCTTGAATTCACCCATGGAGAGCTGATCGCCCTGTCTCAGTGCCCGCATTCCCCGACACCTGCCATCTCAGCAGCTGCCACCCCGGACTACGGCTGCCCCACCAAACTGTCATCTCTTTGGGGGCAGAGTCTCTGCCTGATACATCCCGGCAACCCCAGGACCAAGCCTGAGATGAACATGACCTACGTGATGAACATAGGAAACCCCAGAATTTAGGAAGAGAGATTCTTTATCTTTAGCTCAAGATCCGGCCAGGCCTGGCCCACCCCCTACTCACCCCTGCTCTCTGGCAGCAGCTGGAGGAGGCAGAGAGAGGCCCAGGGCTCTGGGGTTCTCCTTGACCATCCCTTATTCTCCTGTGCCCCAGTGCTACAGGTCAGGTCAGGGCTGACCTTCTTTAATCCACATTTGCACACACATCTGCACGTGGACCTCATCCCCAGGAGCCCTTGGTTATTTCTATCTCTGGAGCCCGGACATTTTGAAGCAGCTGTGGGGAGGGAGCAGAAGAGGCCAGCAGAGCCTCTGCCGTTAGTCACGTGTCTCAGCCAGTCCTCAAACCACCTGGCCAATAGGCACGACTGTGCCCATGTGCCAGGCTGGGAAACGGAGACTCAGCGAAGAGGTGGGAGACCGTGGGCCTGGGGTGATTTATTTGTATCGTGCCACAGTGTTGCCTGTGATGACAGAGAACCTTGGAGAACGGACACCCCACACATCACAAGATTCACCAGCTCTCCCCCACCCCCGACCATCTGCAGCTGGCTCCTGGGCCTCGCCAAGACTGGCTCCCAGAACCTCACCTGTGATCTTGGGGATGCCTTCCAGCCGAGGCACAGGCAGCAGGACGATGACACCCTGGTCAGTGCCCACCCAGAGCAGACCCTGGCAGATCAGGAGGCTGGTGATGCACAGGTGTTTCTGGCCTGCAGAGAGAGGGGCCAGCATGAGCAGTGCACTCTCCTTGGGGGACAGCCCAACAGACTCTGGGGGTCATATCAAATTGAGGAAATGGCACAGTCTGGCTCCTCTCGTGGGACAAGCAAGGAGCTGGACAGGGCTGTGCCGAAGACCTGAGGCCTGGGAGGCTGCCGTGGCTGGAGTCTGGCCCCTGGATCCCCAAGCTGAGGGCTCCCCACACCCAGCCTCAGTTTTCTCCTGTGTAACGTGGAGCTGTGGCTAGGTTATCTGGCACAAAAAGGCAGGCCCAGGCAGCGTGGCCCATGCCAGGGTCACAACTGGCCAGCTGAGAAGTAAAGCCGGGGAGGCCCAGGAAGGCGTGGGTTTGAAGGTGAAGAGGATGTCAGTATAGAAGGGACGCGTGGGGAGGGCCAGGGTGGATGTGAGACACAGGGCGAGCTGGCGGTCTGTCACAGCCCCTCGGCTTCCAGCCAGGCTTGATATTTTGCCCGGGCCCTTCCTCCAGCAAATGCGCAGCGCGCCCTGCCGTCCCTGGGCCTGACAGTGACATGGCCAGCTCAGTGCCAGGAACTAACATGGTTTTGAGATCAGTTCGGATTAGTCCTTCTTGGCTATTCCCTGGGTGCTGTGTCCTCATCCTAGCCAAACAGCGATAGCACAGAAGGTCGCTCTGCTCTTCGCAGGGAGGAAGCACAGTGTGGGCTGCACGGCACAGTGGCCAAGAGCAGGGCTCCGGGGCCAGGCTCTGAGTCCAAACCCCAGCTCTGCCACTTCCTGGCTACGTGATCCGGGGCCAGCCCCTAAACCTCTCTGTACCGTGGTTTCCTCACTTGCAAGAGGGGACAATAATGACAGTGCATAGCCTTGTCCTGAGAACAGAATGAATCAATGAATACAGAACACGAAAGCCAGGGCTGGCACGCGGCGTGCAGGCGTGTGCTTTCTGCCATCAACATTGTCCCCTCGCTCACGGTTCCGGTCAGTGGGAGTGGGCATGAGGGACAGGCCGGGAGTGGACTCCAGCCTTTCCAGACGGCTGTCTCGCTTCTTGCTTGAATCCCTCTGCCCCACGAAAAGGGGCTTATCTTCCCCTCAAAGGAAATTCAATCCATGCCACACGTCACGGCAATGCCAACGCCATGCGAGACGTGAAATGACGCCGAGAGAAGTGGTCCTCGGCCCGGGCATGCATCAGCGCCACCAGGGGGCTCACGACCGAGGGGCCGACCCCCAGGGGCGAGGCCTCGAACCGCATTTCTAGCACGTTCCCAGGTGGCATCGATGCTGCTGGTCCAGGGACTGCACTCGGAGAAATACTGCTTAGGAGTGTCTAAAACACTCACGTACGCGCCCTAGTCTGATGTGAGCCTTGTGACAGCTGAGAGGCATGCAAGACACAGATGTCATGCCCATTTTCTAGATGAGGATGTTATTAAGGTCCAAAGAGCTTGCCCATCTGGTGAGTGCAGTGAGGGGAGCTGAACTCAGGTCCGCTGCTTATTATGACCTGGTGCTTCTGTTGCCTCTCTGCTCTTGTGTAAAACGCTTCGGGTCCACACACGTAGGTGTCTGTGCTTCCTCTGCAGAGCAGTCCCAGAGGAGAAGGGAGGGGCTCCACAGTCATCCGGTAGCAGGGTTTCCATCCTGGGGCTCACACAGGCTTGTCTAGTGCAGTGTGCTGTACCACACCGAGCCATTCGCTCGGCACCACAGGACGTCCCCGCATACCTACTGTGCGCAGGACTGTGTGCTCGGTGGTGGAAGCACAGTGGGACCCACACACACGAAGTTCTGTTCTTGAAGAGCAAACACTCCAGAACTTTCTGGCATGATGCTCATGTTTTGTACCACACTGTCCAATCAGGTAGCCATTGAGCACAAGTGGTTAGTGGGACAGAGGGACTAAATATCTAATTTCATTTAATTTTCATAGCGGCTACGATGTGAGCGCTGCCCTGGAGAGAGGAAAGAGGAAATGGAAACAAGCAGAGGCATAAATAGTAGGCGGAGGAGTCCAGTGGGGGATGGGCAAAGAGTGGGCAGGAAGGATGGGGAGGCGGGTATCAGGATGACAGGTCCGGATGACAAGGAGGAGGAGCTACGCCGAGACCTGAGCAAAAGCGCAGGAGACGGCACGTACAAAGGCCCTGTGACAAGGACAAGCTCAGTACAGCTCAAGGACGGGGCAAACTCGAGGTGCCTGGAAGGGAGGTCAGAAGAGCAGCTGGGTCAGGGTAAGCACGGTGACTGTTCATTCCGAGCATGACGAGAAAGAAGCTACCGGAAGGTCTAAGCAGGTGAGCACAGAGCAGATTTCAGAGGAGTGTTCTAGCTGCCGTGTGACGGAGGAAGGGGCAGCGGGGCGAGGAGCCCGACGGGCAGAGGGGCTGGCGGCTGACGTGCGGCGGTGGCAGGGAGCTAATGAGACGCCAGCAGGTTCGCGATCTGCTCTGAAGCAGCACGGACAGACCTGTCGACAGACTGCAGCAGGGGGAGAGAGCGAGGAATCAAGGACAACTCCGAGGTTTTTGTCTCGAGGAGCTGGGTACGTGGCCGCGCCGCCCACTGAGGTGGGGAGGAGCAGGCTGGGGTGGAAGTCTGCGTTCTCTGCTAGATGTGCTGTTCGCGATGCGCATCAGACCTCAGGCAGAGCTGTCAGCAGGCAGTGGTGACGTGATGCAAACTCAAAGTCATATTCCCAGTGTTGATTCAGTGTGGACGTGCAAACCAGACTGGAAAAAGCCGGTTCCTCACTTGACAACCAGGGCTATTTCACAGAGTGTCTGGTGTCCATGGAGCTGGGACTCTGCCCCACACCTGTGTCAATCCAGAAAGTTCAGGCTCCAGACTCCTAGCACAGCCTCCCGTACCGCAGTGGTGCTCCCAGCCCTCAGGAAATCAGATGCAAGAGGCCCAGGCTCCGAGCTCCCTCTCGTCACCAGCTGTCTCCTCTTCCTGGCCCTGGCCAAGGTCTGTAACTACCCGAATTTTCTCTTTGCTTATTTACTGTTTGCCAAATGAAAGCTTACTGTGTCCTAAATGTGAGCTTCATGAGGGCAGCAGTTTATCTGTGTGTTCAAAGCTGATTCCCCGCTCTTGGCCGAGTACCTTGGCTCATGGCAGAGACTTAGAAAGTAGCTGTAAGTAAATGAGTGAATGAGTGAATGAGTGAATGAGTGAATAAATGAATGAATGGTAAACATAGAGAAGTGAAAAAGGACATGCGTGTTGACATCACTTACGAGCTGTATGAATTGACAAGTCACCTTCTCTCATTGATCAATGATTATTACAAACCTACCTTGCTCAATTTTATGATTACGAGAAATATTATACATGTGTATATACATACACTATATATACATAATCGAGCACAGCTCTTAGCTCATAGCACACGATCAGTAAATGGAGGCTATCAGAATAACAGTTGTGATTATTAAAAGGACCCAGACTCTAATGTCTTAAGATCAGCTCTACTCGAGCCATAAACCCACAAAAATAATAAAGCCGAGAGAGGGAGCAGCGGCAAATTTCTCATCTCACACGCCTTGCCTCCTTTCCCAGGGTCCCCAGGGCCTGGAGACCAGCAGGAGACCCTTTCCTGATGCCCCTGCATCCTAGAGCCACCCCCCCCCCCACCCTCACTCCATCCCCCTAACAGGCAAACGAAACGAAGGCAAGAAATTGAAAGAGAGGCCGGAATTGAGAAATGGCTTCATCATCAGACCTCATTCTGGGGCCCTTCCTCCTCCCTGTCCGCCTCGAGGAAAGAGCCAGGCACTTCACAAACAGTCCGAAAGAAAAAAAAAAAAATCTAATGGTGGATAAATATTTTATCACAGAGACTTAATGCAGCAGTATTCAACTCACCCAAGCCATCTATCTGGAGATATACAACTTTAAAAAGCTCAGGCTCCTGGAGAACATTTTATTAATGACCTGTCTAGTTAAGAGAAGGAGGGAGTTTAGGTTCAAAAATGCATTAATACCAGTCGGGTGCACGAGTGGAAGGCAGGGGTCGGGGGAAGGAAGCATGATAAATTTTTAACGTTCTCTTAAAAAAACCCACGCTAAAGGAGGAACAAATTTATTACTAATTATGCAATTATTTCATTTGGTTGTGTCGGGGAAGAAAAAATATTTAAAAGCCTTTTTAAAATGTCTCTAATAAAGAATTTAAGAGTCCTGCTCTGTTGTTCTTCCGTCAGGGCACAAGGTGGGGTAGACTTGAAGCCGCCCTTCACCCGGGCTGGCTCCGGCCTGGCCCCCCTCGGGTTTGGGGGATCGTGGTCTGGCAGGCCCCAGGCTCCCCAGTGTGGCTGCTTAGGAATGGCCAGGCCTGAGGGAAGAGGTAACTCCTGGGGACCCTCAGGAAGCCCTGTATCAGGAACCTCAGCCTCTGCCCCAGACGCCCCACGCCCAGCCCCAGGGAGATCCAGCAAGCAAACAGGTGGCTGCTGTCTGCTGTGACGTAGCTGACGGTGAGAAGGGGACAGATCTGGAGGGTGGGGGGCAAGCAAGGAGCCCTGCAGGAGATGCGTGGCTGACAGGGGCCAGTGTGACGAAGGGAGGGGATGACCAAGACGACGTGATGGAGACCATGATAGGGAATGGCACGTTGGGGGCGGAAACTTCCCAGAGCCAGGACTGAGTCACCTCAGGCTCACACCTCCCTGAGAGGCAGGGACCGGGGATCAGAGAGGTTCCCCACTCCCCCCGGTCATGGGGCTGGGAGGCAGCAGAGCCGAGACCCCAGCGGGGCCTGCCCAATGCCAGGCTCTGGTCTGCCCTACGAGGTATGGCCGAGCTGACTCAAATCGCAGCCCCTCGTTGTACAGATGGGGAAACTGAGGCCCGGGAGGGAGACGCTGTACAGTAGATCTGTGAGAGCGCCTCGATTCGCATCCTGGCTCCGGCCTCCTCAGCGGTGTGACCTTAGGCCAGTCCTATAACCTCCTGGGCCTCAGTTTACCTGGCTCTGAAATAATCACCACAGTGAGGAAGGCCTTTCCTTCATTAAAGGGTGACCGCAAAGAACAAGTCATCCAACGCCCGCGAAAGCACATTTTAAACATACGCCGTGAGCCAGCATGGTGCCGGTGGGAGCCGCAGCCAGGTCCGTCCACGAACCTGGCCTCTGACCACTTGATCAACCCGATTCTCTCACTCTGCTCCACCTCCACGGATGAGATCGCGATTAGAAAGGCCCACAGGACGACCCATTTTTTCCCATCGTTCTACTAACTTGAAAGTATTTAGCTATCAGCATGAATGCGGACATATTTTTGTGGTACAGAGACATGTTTATCATAGCTAAAATGGATTTACTTTGTCTAATGGCTAAATCCTATGAAATACCATGAAAGAAAAGCTGCCGAAAGAAAGAGGAGAGGAAAGACCCATAACACAGGTCCCACAGGCCCCTACCACACCCAGGGACCGTGTCAGGTGGGTATTTCTTCTCCTGGTGCACCGACCACACCCCAGGCCTGGGCAAGGTGTCCTCCCACACCTGAGGGCATTGACCCCGAGCCGGAAACCACCTCCCTTGTCATAGCAGGACCAGAGGTTCTGGGAGGCAAAGAGACCTGCCCGAGACACCGCGGTGGCCGAGCCGGGACTCCCAGCCCTGCCGCTGGCCCACTGCATGACCACAGACAAGCCGCTCGACCCTGCCGAACAAACCTCCGCATCTGTACGACGGGGACGATCCCCACGTTCGTGGGGTTAAACTGAAATGTGATCCTGTGGGTGAAGCGCTTGAGACCTCGCTCAGAGCAGGGCTCGTGGCGGGGGGAGGTACTGTCTACTATTACTATTACCATCGCTTCTGTCATTAGTAACCACCACGCCCTGCGAACACAAGTCCAGAGTCAAGGACAGTAGTGACTGGCCAGGAGGAAGCAGGAGCCAAGGTGATTGATTTCTGCGTGCCCTGCCTATGCCCAGGGACCAGGGAGAAGACAAAGGCACCCACGGCCCCTGAGGTTCTGGCCATCATGCCTGCCCTTGGCCCAGCCTCCTAAGACTGGAAGATCAGTCTCCCGGCTCAGCACACAGCCACTTCCAGCCTCCACCACAGCCCATCTGCTGAGTCCTGGTAACAGTTAGCTCCAGGCTCCCCAGCCTGCCACACCCTACTATGCCTGCTCTGTGTCCCTGGCCCCAGGGCCCTTCAGCTCTCCCCACTGCTGAACCCAGTCCTGCTTGCAGTGCTTAGACAAGACAGAGCCTCTTCGTCCTCCCGGACCAGCCACTGGTTGGTCGGGCTGTCCGGGGAGGCTATCCAAGCAGGGAGAAAAGGCAAGCTGATGCCTGCTGGCCCTGTGGGCTGCACTCAGGCTGGCTGGGCATAGGAAGGGGCCTTGAGCAAGTACATCTGCCCTCGCTCTCCCGGCACGGCACTCAGGGATCTGGGCGACGTCTGGGGCAGCGGATGGTAAGGGAGAACCTGGAGCCAATTCCACAGAGGCCTCAGGACAGATCAGGGGCAGGGGCAGGGTGTTAGGTGAACTCCGACTTTAATCCTCTCCACCACGTCTCACCAACAGCTACGCAGGAGGAAGCGCAGACCCCAAAAGGTAGCCGCCCAAGCCCTTGAATGAACCTCCCCCTGCCTCCAAACCCCAACCAACAAACTAGAGGGACAGATGCTTTTCTTAGAAAAATCTCTAAGGAAAGAGCCTCTTGGTCAGCCTTCTCCCTCAGCGTCACCTCATCCTGAAGGTGCTTTGACGCAGAACTGGGTTTCTGGGCAACCTGAAGCATGGCACGTACAGACAGGCCAGGGTTCCTGCACAGAGTGACTTTCTAGTAGCCGCTTGACCTGGGAGAGTCCTCTGAGCTCAGAGAGGGAGCACGCAATGACAGTAAGAAAGGCTTTAAAATGACAGGTCTGGGTTCAAATCCTGACCCTGCCACTTTCTCTCCTAGAGACCCAGTTTTCGAGGCTGACCCGTGGCCTCCATGAAGGTTAATGAGCTGGGCCAGCCAAGACACACCTCTGCCTGGCTGTGGAAGGTGCTCCGTGAATGTCAGCTCCCTCCCCCCACAGGCCCAGGACAGCCCGGCACTGTGCCCCCACGGAAGCCTCACCTGGCAGGAGGAAGGTGGTCCTGGTGGCGATGTTGATCTCCTGCAGATGCTCCAGCGTCTCCGTGTGGAAGAGGCGGATGGAGGAGCCAGAGGAGAAGGCCATCCAAACACCACTGCCCGCCTTCACCATGTGCGTCACGCTCACAGCCTCATCCTGGTGCGCCTCGAAGCTTTGCTGCGGCACAGACAAAGGGGTGTTGGTGCTGGGCCGGGCCTGCCAGCCGAGCCTCTGGGGGCCAAGCTAATCTGGCCCCCACCTGAACCAGAGTCAGGGCTGGAAGGGAACCTCAGAAGCCCAGCAGTGGCGTGTTGGTATTTGTTTAGCTGGCAGGGGTATCCTGGTGTGTCGTGTCTGCCGAGTCCCACGGTGTAAACACTCTAACACGGCCAATCTCCAGCTCCCCACACTACATCACTGAACGAGGCGCAGGGCAAGATTCACCCGCACTTGGCTCTTGGGAGTTGACGGGACGGGGTGCTAGCATGCCACTGTGACAAGAGGGGGAGACGGAGCAGCAGCCAAGTGTTATCTAGAGCCGTGAAGGCAGCTCTGTGAAGGGAGGTGGGCGGCGTGAGCCACGTCCTCGTCTTCCGCAGCAGGAGGCCACACCTAATTCCCAAAACTGAGACATCGAGAACCAGCCGGGCGGACAAGTTCAAGTCATGAGGAAAGTGCCAGGTGGCTTAAAAACAGAACAGGGGAATATTTCCTCCCAGGAAGCAGGGCTTGGGGGTGGAGAGTGGTGAGGGCCTTTGCATAAACCATTCCAAGCCATTTGATTCTTTTCACAGGTGTCTGTAAAATTTTGATCTTTAAAAAATAAAACAAACTCTTTTTTTAAAGAGGGGAAACAGGCGGTCAGGCTTCCTACCCACTGAAGGAGAAAGTCCAGGCCTCAGCTGGAGCTCCAGGCCCCAGCTCTGCCCCGACTCCCTGCACTCTAGGCCCGTCGAAGCCTGGGGCCGAACTGTGCTCACCACACGCCCTGCTGCACGCCTGCACCCTCGCCATGACCTGTCTGCAACGTGCATCACCCACTGCTTTCCTGGGAACGGCTTTCCAGCATCTGAAGACTCCCCTTCAGGGTGATGTCCCTTTTCCATGAGGCACCCCCAACCACCATTGTATCGGCCACTTCCTTCCG
>NW_011888867.1:335519-339617 GCF_000151845.1 Pteropus vampyrus
GGCACTGTGCCCCCACGGAAGCCTCACCTGGCAGGAGGAAGGTGGTCCTGGTGGCGATGTTGATCTCCTGCAGATGCTCCAGCGTCTCCGTGTGGAAGAGGCGGATGGAGGAGCCAGAGGAGAAGGCCATCCAGACGCCACTGCCCGCCTTCACCATGTGCGTCACGCTCACAGCCTCATCCTGGTGCGCCTCGAAGCTTTGCTGCAGCACAGACAAAGGGGTGTTGGTGCTGGGCCGGGACTGCCAGCTGAGCCTCTGGAGGGCCAAGCTAATCTGGCCCCCACCTGGACCAGAGTCAGGGCTGGAAGGGAACCTCAGAAGCCCAGCAGTGGGGTGTTGGTATTTGTTTAGCTGGCAGGGGCATCCTGGTGTGTCGTGTCTGCCGAGTCCCACGGTGTAAACACTCTAACACGGCCAATCTCCAGTTCCCCACACGACATCACTGAACGAGGCGCAGGGCAAGATTCACCCACACTTGGCTCTTGGGAGTTGACGGGACTGGGTGCTAGCATGCCACTGTGACAAGAGGGGGAGACGGAGCGGCAGCCAAGTGTTATCTAGAGCCGTGAAGGTGGGCGGCGTGAGCCACGTCCTCGTCTTCCGCAGCAGGAGGCCACACCTAATTCCCAAAACTGAGACATCGAGAACCAGCCGGGCAGACAAGTTCATCATGAGGAAAGTGCCAGGTGGCTTAAAAACAGAACAGGGGAATATTTCCTCCCAGGAAGCAGGGCTTGGGGTGGAGAGTGGTGAGGGCCTTTGCATAAACCATTCCATGCCATTTGATTCTTTTCACAGGTGTCTGTAAAATTTTGATCTTTAAAAAATAAAACAAACTCTTTTTTTAAAGAGGAGAAACAGGCGGTCAGGCTTCCCACCCACTGAAGGAGAAAGTCCAGGCCTCAGCTGGAGCTCCAGGCCCCAGCTCTGCCCCGACTCCCTGCACTCTAGGCCCGTCAAAGCCTGGGGCCGAACTGTGCTCACCACACGCCCTGCTGCACGCCTGCACCCTCGCCATGACCTGTCTGCAACGTGCATCACCCACTGCCTTCCTGCGAACGGCTTTCCAGCATCTGAAGACTCCCCTTCAGGGTGATGTCCCTTTTCCATGAGGCACCCCCAACCACCATTGTATCGGCCACTTCCTTCCGCATACCGTACCCCACTGTCCAGCCCAGTGACACCTACAGCACTCTGTGGCTGTACTCTGCTGCCTCCTACCCTGGACTATAAACTCCTAGGACAGACAGTGAACCTCAGGCCCCTCAGTACCCACTGGCTCAGCACAGGGACCAGCGCACAGTGAAATTTGGTCCAAGAGAGGACGGATGGACAGTTGAATTCCATCTATGACATTCAGCTGTGACTCAGAGATAGACAACCTCAGAATGGCAGACCACAAACAGCCTGAATGCCCAGCCATCCAGGACAGTCAGGTAACTGGACGTACCCACGGAGTGACCTGTCCCACATCCATTCAAAATCGTGTTGACAGAGAGTGCGCGATGAACATAAAAATGTGATTGTTATGGCAGTGAGTGCAAAAAGGAAAAACAGAAAAAAGGCAGCATCCGAAATGCGGGGAGGAGGAGGCACACGGGAGGAGAAACCCGAACGCTGAGAATTATGCCAGGGGCAACACCTGGTCAGCTTCCTCCTCTCTGGTTTTCTGTTGTTTCCATTTTTTTCTATAAAGAGCATAGACACCCAAAGCTGCAGGAAGATGTTGGACAGAACATGTATTTGTTTCCAGACCTGCTGTTAAATCTGATTTCCTCAATAACTTCGCAGGCCTGGGCCTCAGTTTCCCCATTTGTAAGTGGAAGTTGTCATGAAAACTATAGGAACCTGGGTGAGGGGAAGCTCGGCACAGGCCCAGTCCCTAACACAATCTCATTCATCCGACAGATGTGATGCTTGAGCTCCTACTGTGTGCCTGGCACGGCTCTAGGTGCCGGGGAGACGGTGGTGAGCGAGAGAACCAAGGGGCCCACTCTCGGGGAGTACATGTCCCCAGTGCAGAGACGACCGAAACAAACAAACAGATAAAAATTACTCCAGATAATGATCACCACCGCACAGAAAAAAGATGGGGAGCCATTAAGACTGGGTACCCAGGGGAGTTCTAGAATGCAGCATTTAGGCAGAGATGTAAAAATGTGAAGGAATCAGCCCTGGAAGGATGGGGGTGGGGGGTAGGGGGGTGAACACTCCAGGCAGAGGGCACAGGAGGCGCAAAGGCCCTGGGGCAGGAATGTGCTTGTCTGTTTGAGAAACGGACAGGTGGCTGGTGTGGGGGAGCACGGCGGAAAGACAGAGGTGGGAAGATGGTGGGTGGGGCCAGATCACCCCAGGCTGCCTCGAGGTCTCTGGTGAAGAGTTCATCTGTAAGTGCTGGAGGGCTGAGCTGTAAGCGACATGATCAGATACACCTTTGAAAGAAGTTCAGTTTGACAGCGATGTGGCAGGAGGCTGGAATTCTGGGTCTCACACGGGCTTCCTGAGCGAGAAGGGGCATAAGGGGACTCTTTCTTTTGCCGTAGAGTCACTCCAGCCTGGACCTCAGCCCCAACTCCATCGTGGCTCAAATCACCAAGAGGTTTCCCACCAAGATAAAGAAGCTGGTGGGGGCGGGGGCGCGGGTGGGGGACCCTCCATGGGGAGCCAAGCCAGTGGACTCGGAGCTCACTCCCAGGAGGGCGAGACTGTGAGATGGCCCACAAAATTGCTTTTTCTGACCCAGTCTCTGAGGGCTAAGCTCTGCGGCCCAAGCGAGGGGAGGCCCACGGACTGGGGGATCAAGAAGGCAGAGGCCCCCAGAAGAGGACAGAGGGTCCCCAGAGCGGGGGCAGGGAGAGAAGAGCGATGGCCAGCTTTCTCAAGGCAGGGTTCACCACTCATCCCTTCATGGGGGGACCCCGACAGCAGAGCTGCAGCTCCCTCGCAGACAAGGAGCTCGCCAAGGGCAGGGCCACATGGTCTCCATCAAAGTGGGGGCTCCCCAAGGGGGAGGAGGGTCACAGTCAGAGAGCAGGGGGCTATTTCCTCCCTTGGATTGGGAGCTAAGACTAGGGGCTCCCTGGGGTATCTCTGCTCCTCCTTCCTCAGCACGCCTCCCCCACCCCAGTGAAGGCCCAGGTGCTGGAGGCTCAGCCAGGAAGCCTCTGGACTTTGGGGAAAGGCCAAGCCCCAGTGGCCTCCACAAAGCTGGGCCCAGGCCACGCAGTGTAAAAGGAGGGGCAGAATTTCCATATTTCTGGCCTTTCACCCCAGACCCGCTGCCCATAGCCCTGAGCGCTGGCTTCTAGTTCTCTTTTCTTGAGAGGCGAACCCTTCCAGGGAACCCCGGCTGGGGGGTCGCTGTCTTCCTGAACCAGCCTGCACTGCAGACAACTTTCCTGAGGGCCCGGACGCCGGCAGGACACCTGGAGGGGTCCATCTGGGAAAGGCCTGGAGGAACCACCACCCCCGTCACAGGTGCGACACCGAGGCCCGACCCGCCTTCCCACAGCGCCCGTCGTCACTGATCAGATGGATGACCGGGCCGGACGGCAGGATGGAAGGGGCCTCTCCACATGCCTTGTCTGCAGACTTTCCCAAAAGTGGCTCGTACATACATGTACACAGACACACAAACGCACGCACCAGCAGGAGGGCGGATGCGTGCTCGTACGTGTGCCGCGAAGCTCCTGCCCGGCTCTTGTAGAAAAGTGAGAAGCATTTCCTGCCTCTGAAAAAGCCAGACTGCGCTAAAACCAAGAGGCCTGGGGCCACGGAGAGCTGCACCTGAGTTTGCTGCCAGTCGGCCCTGCACGCTGCTGTCAGAATCTAATTAAAAGAGAAGTCAGCAGTGGAAAGCCAGGCTCATTTCTCCAGAGCCATAACGAGTCTGCCTCCAAGCCCAAAGGGCTTTGCACAAAGCCTGTGCGAACCCGCCAAGCCCAGTGGTAAGGCGAGTGGGGGACAGGGCAGGGGGACGTGTGAACGCATGAACGACAGCACAGCAGACCTGGCCCCTCACTCCTCGGTTCTCTTGGGTCTCCCCCGGACCCCCTCCCCATTCTAGGAGCCTGCTCATGGGAGCCATGTCTCGGCAG
>NW_011888867.1:340767-345956 GCF_000151845.1 Pteropus vampyrus
GAAGTCTCCAAGAATCACCTGCAGGTGACCCAGTAATTGCAAAGAGAATCGGTACCTTTATGATGGGGAGACCTGGTGGACTCCCCTTAACCCAGTGATCGGGAATGGGGCCAGCCTACATGTCCCTCTTCCTGGGGTGATGCAGTGGGAAATCTGGCCATACACTCAAATCTCATTGGGAAGAAAGAATTGGGCAATTCCAGATTGTGGGGCCTCTTAGAAGACACTGGCTTGGTCGCCTCAAAATAGTCAATATCATGGACACATACACACACACACACACACACGCACGCACACACACACACACACACACACACGCACACACGCACGCAGAGCAGAGGGATTATTCTAGATCAAAGGAAGACTAAAGAGACATGACAACCAAATGCAACATGCAGTCCCAGCTGGATCTTGGACAGGGCTGGGGGAGAAGCTATGAAAGATATTTTGGGAGCAACTGGGAAAATGTGCATATGGACAGTACACTGATGTTAAATTTCTGGATGTGATAAATGCTACTGAAATTATGCAAGAGAGCCATGCTGAAGTATTTGGGTATAATAAGGAATGATGTCTATAACTGACTTTTAAATGGTTTAACCAAAAAAGGGGTATCAGTGTATACATAACATGGGGGTGGGGGGAGGGTGGGAATTATGGCAAAATATTAATAATAGGTTTACTAATTGAAGAACATATGTATGTTCATTGCACTATTCTTTCAACTTTCCCATCGTTTAAAATTTTTTTTTTTTTAAATAAAAAGTCGTGGGTAAAAGGGAAAGTTATTTAAAAAAATAAATAAAAGCTGGCAGCTGGAGGGGAGGGCCCGGTCTGCCTCCTGGCTCCCAGTTCACCTCTGTCCAGGTACCTGGGCCTCCTCTCTCATCTGTCAATGGGGAGAGAAGGAGAATCGGCCTTATGTGATGCTGAGAGGCTCAAGGGACAGTGCCACACACCGTGCGTGCTCCAGGCACGCTGGCTGCAGCCAGGAGCTGGTCGGGGGAGCTGGGAAGAAATCGAGTGTCCGGCACCCGCTCATGGCGCCCTGTCCCCTTCACGCTCTCCCGACAGCCTCTCGGCAGCCCCGTTGCAGGCGCCTGCACGGAGGGTTTCAGGTGAGTGACACTGCCCCGAATAGTGCTGACACAGCTTCACCGCGTCGTTCAATATCTGTGTGCCTCCAGGTGACGCTTCTGTGCTTGGTTTCTATAAATTCCCAGGGTGAGCAGCTCAGAACTCAAAGTCGTTAGAGCTGAGCTGACACCAAGGAGCCAGGAAGGAACGCGGGTGCTTCCTCCCGGGGGCCACGGGCCGCCGAGGCATTGGCAGGAGGCTGGCAGAGCTACGGCCTGCTGGGCGTCTACTGTGTGCCAGGACTTTCCCAGGCCGCAGTATTCCATCCTCATAGAGACCATTATGAAAGAGAAACACACCCAGAAAGGGGACTCGGCGAGCCCAGGTGACCCGCTGGGGAGGGGCCGAGCTAGGCGTGGGCCTGACCCGTGGACTCGAAGCTCAGTGCTCTCTCCCAGGCTGAGCGCCATGGCAGGGCTCTGCCTCCCAGCCTGGTTCCATCACCATGATGAGCTGGCCTGGGGGCATTGTCATGGGACCAGAGATCAGCCGCAGAACGCCCGCCAGCAGCTCGCCAACTCCACCTCAGCTTAACACCCCAGCACCACCATCCCATCCCCGCCTAACAGGACTCCAAAGCTCCCAGCGATCAGCAGACAGGCTGGGGACGGAGCCCACAGGTCACACTCCGGCTGCCTCACTGGGCAGGCAAGACAGTTCATGTTTTAAAAGCAATTAGCGCAACAACTCCCTTCCCTTTCTTTATCTGTCTCATTCTTATCAACATTTCACAGCTGAGGAAACAAACCGAGAGGCTGAATTGGACTCGCAAAGTCACAGAGCTTAGGAAATGAAGGGAAAACCAGGATTCCAGGGTAGGGTGACCGACCCGTCCCAGTGTGCCCAGGCAGGCCCCAGTCGTAGCACGGGAAGTCCGACTCCTCGTCCTGGGCAAACCGGGATGACTGGTCACCCTATGGGGACTCCAAACACCACACCACTTGCCGAGACACGTACAGGCACCGTCATGTGCACCCCATCCAATGCCCGGACGTGCTGCCTTCAGAATCTGACCCAGTCAAGGCCCAGGGACCGCGTGCCGGAAGCAGATCTGTCCTTCCTGATGCGTTTCAGACGGACGCATGCACCTCCGCCTCCGACCAGCCAGTCAGCGTCCCTGTTACAGTTTAATCACCGTAAAGTGGGGGTCAGATCATTTCTGACTAACGAGACTCCATGGGGCGCTGGGCTCTTCTAGCTCAGGCCCACCACGGGGACCCAGAAGAGAAGGAGGTATAGAAATTCCTTTCAGCAGCAAGACCTACGGCCAGTCCCAAACTTTTAACAACCCATTTTGGAACTGATTGTGTAAAATTTGGTGTCTTTGGTGCATTTTTCTAGAAAGATGGCCAACTGTTTTTAACAATATCTCAAGAGTCTGTAAACCACCCTTGCCTCGTGCTCTGAAAATTAAAATTTCCTCCACTAAAGCCTACTTGTCACGAAGCACATAAGAAGCTGGGCACAGAGGTTGAGGTTGATCCTTTTGCCACACAACCACGCCCAGATCAAGGCACAGAAAGTGCCGCTGTCCTGCTGTGGCCACACAAGACATTTCGCCTTAAAAAACAAACAACTGAAATGCTCTGGCACATCCGGCCACTCCGGAGGAAGTAGAAAACAAACAGCATCACAAAGCACGGGCCATTGATATTCTCCTCGTTAGCACTATTTAGTTTCTTTTTGTTTTCTTCAATTGTGCAAGCCGGCTTAGCATTTCCTCTCCATGGACAGACACCTGAGGAGGGAGCCCAGGCTGTCGGCCACCGGGCCACCAAGCGCCTTCACATGATCTCGTCCTAGCAGCTGCTCCAGCCTTGCCCTGTACACGCAGGTGCCCGGGCTGAGCCAGGGGTCTGCCTGGTGCCCGCCCCTGGCCCAGCCACCACAGGGACCCCAGCGAAGGCTGAGCAGCAGAGACAAGGACGTGCATCTCCAGCACCTGGCTGCAGTCACTGCAGCACAGCCCGCCTCACGGAGTCCCTGCAGCCCCCATGAGAAGGTGGGACCCCTGAGCCTCTGGTCAGAAGATGAAACAAGGCTCAGTGTGGGAGTGACCTGTCCTGGACATAGCAGGCCGAGCTCGGTGTGCCTGGCTCTCTTTCTGCATGATGCTCGCTCCAGCCTGAGCTTATCCTGTCATCTGTTTCCTGCTTGGAAGAGGCAGTGAGGCCATGGGCTCAGGGCCAGACAGTCAGGGTTCGAGACCCAGCTCCACCACTTCCTGCCTCAGTTTTCCCAACTATAAAAGGAGGATAATAAGATAACTACCACATAGGGCTGCTGTGAACATTACATGAGTTGCCGCTTGTCAAGCACTTGGAACAGCCTCTGAGACTAGTGAGTTTCAATAAGGGTTAACTCACTGGGTCGGGGGGGTGGTTCCTGCCAACCCCGTATCGCCCACCACCACCACACCCACGCCAGAGGGGCAGGCGCATGAGGGCGGGGCCACTGCCAGAGCCCAGTGCCCAGTGCAGGGACTGACGTGCTGCTGGTCAGTGCCCACCCCAGGCACAGCCTGGACGGTTCCGAACAAGGTCAAGTGTGCTTTGACCTGGACAGATCCCCAGTCCAGGCCAGCCTCAGAAAAGGATTCCAGGCATCTGCTGTGGCTGCTCTGCTCTCTCTCTCTGCTCCCAGCTCCAAGGGGCGGACCATGCTGCACCTGTGGGTCCTGCCAGAGTGAGGGTAAGTGGTGCACACAGGGGCACCTCATCCGGCCCTCTGCCACCGACCACCACCATCCCACAGCATCTGCCCAGCACCCGTTCACCTACTTAACCAGAGGGGAAGCCACCCACAGTGGGACGGCCAGGACCCCTAATCCCCCATGGCCAGAGCGACAGAGGTGAGCTGGCTGGGCCAAGGCGGGGGCCTCACCCTCCCGCTCAGAGTGTAAGTGAGAAGGGCCACGAAGTCTCCGTCTCAGCTCAGCTCTGTGTTCAGATCTACTCTCAAGACTGCTGGGGAGACGGCAGCCATGCAAAGTTAGGCCGTGACCGAGACAAAGCAGGGCCAGCCAGAGGGCATGGGGGCTGGGGAGGGGGCACGGGGGACCACAAGGAGAGGGGATTGGTTCCAGGCTTGACCCAGACGCCCAGCGCCCAACTGGATGCTGTCGACAAGACTCCAGCTATAGTCAGGGACTATATGATATTAATACAATCGACTCATTTCCCCCCCGCACGTGTGCATACACGTGTTCTCATACCTGTGCGTCTGCTTACACTGTTCAGGAGCCCTTCCCACCCGTCCCAACCTCACTGAACCTGCCCAGGAAGCCTGGTCCATCACCTGGCCACACTCACTCCACTCCTAGGCTCAGGGGCAGGTGCGTCTATCCCACAGCTGAGCATGTGTCCTGGGATAAGGCTCCCACATCCAGTGCCTGCTCTGAGCCAGCCTGGATCTGTGCTGGCCGCTGGTCTCATCTCAGCACCCATACCACAAAGCTCCCTTCTCTCCCCAGATATTCTACAGGAGCCAACGCCCAGTCCTTTGCCTCTGGTCATCAGAGCCCAGTGGCCATGTGAGTGTCACGGGCAAGGGGGCCGGGGTAGCCAGGAGTCCTGGGTGGCTCAAAGCCCAGGCAGAAGGGAAGAACTGGTGAGGGAGGCGGGGGGAGGATCATGGAGGGGGCTCAACACCAGCACTCGCACCCTAGAAAAATACAGAGGACACAAGACATCGTCCTTGCTCACAGATATTTGCAACCCTGCGGGAGGATACAGACTTAGTACTGGACACAAGAAAGATCTGAGCTCCCCGGTGAGGACAGACGGGGCCTGGAACCCTGTGCTTGGCCATCCCCAGCCCCACGAGACGTGCCCAGAGACACCCCCTCACGACCCCAGCACCTGGAGCGAAGTCGGCAAACCCAGCCCCGAATCCCCCGATGCTGCCCCGTGGGAATCCCTGAGCCCATCCCCGCCCCCACCCTTCCCAGGCTTCCTGAGAGGAAGTCGTTCTGAACGTCGAACCTCAGTTCTCCCTGCTGCTGGGAATCGCTCACCCTTCTGGAACCTGCTACGGTCGGAGCCTCCGGGGAA
>NW_011888867.1:346481-352931 GCF_000151845.1 Pteropus vampyrus
CTGCTTACACTGTTCAGGAGCCCTTCCCACCCGTCCCAACCTCACTGAACCTGCCCAGGAAGCCTGGTCCATCACCTGGCCCATCACCTGGCCACACTCACTCCACTCCTAGGCTCAGGGGCAGGTGCGTCTATCCCACAGCTGAGCACGTGTGCTGGGATAAGGCTCCTGCATCCAGTGCCTGCTCTGAGCCAGCCTGGATCTGTGCTGGCCGCTGGTCTCATCTCAGCACCCATACCACAAAGCTCCCTTCTCTCCCCGGATATTCTGCAGGAGCCAACGCCCAGTCCTTTGCCTCTGGTCATCAGAGCCCAGTGGCCATGTGAGTGTCATGGGCAAGGGGGCCGGGGTAGCCAGGAGTCCTGGGTGGCTCAAAGCCCAGGCAGAAGAGAAGAACTGGTCGGGGGGTGGCGGTGGGGTGGGGGTGTGCGGGTAGGATCATGGAGGGGGAGAAAGAAAGCCGAAGACAGAGAAATTGGCTCAACACCAGCACTCGCACCCTAGAAAAATACAGAGGACACAAGACTTTGTCCTTGCTCACAGATATTTGCAACCCTGCGGGAGGATGCAGACTTAGTACTGGACACAAGAAAGATCTGAGCTCCCCGGTGAGGACAGAGGGGGCCTGGAACCCTGTGCTTGGCCATCCCCAGCCCCACGAGACGTGCCCAGAGACACCCCGTCACGACCCCAGCACCTGGAGCGAAGTCGGCAAACCCAGCCCCGAATCCTCCGATGCTGCCCCGTGGGAATCCTTGAGCCCATCCCCGCCCCCACCCTTCCCAGGCTTCCTGAGAGGAAGTCGTTCTGAACGTCGAACCTCAGTTCTCCCTGCTGCTGGGAATCGCTCACCCTTCTGGAACCTGCTACGGTCGGAGCCTCCGGGGAAGTCTCCACAACCTTTAGAAAACCAATTTCTCATTTCACCTGCCAACTCGTAATGTGAAAAAAAGGACAGGATGACAACAATAACAGTGGCACGCAAAACAAAATTACGGCAAAACTGCTGAACTGAGATGACTCCATGGAGTGACGTGACCGCAACCCACAGGCTCAGGGGGCCCCAGCACGGGGCCCCGGCTTCGCGGCTCCCCGAACCCGAGGACTTGGTGAATGTTTCAGCCCTCACGCCAATTTGCATACCATTACCCAAGAAGCCCTGCGCCTGGATTTTGCTTTTTGCAAATTCTCACCCGTTTCGTGTCATAAATAAGATAGGAGACAGAAAACTAATACAGCCCAGTGATGCATTATTCATGCCGCGTCACACTGTTATGATAGATTTACAACAGCTAATATATGCAAACTAAGTTTGGGCACTAAACGTGAAAATTAAGGGTGGGGAAGGTGGGTGTGCATGGGGATGGGCAGGGGGAAATCTGAAGGCCGCCGGTGTCCAAGAACCAAAGAGGTTTCTCATCTGGTACGCTCAGTGATGGACGGCGTCAGGGCCGGCCCCAGAGGCCAGCGTCCGGGACCAGGGGGCGGCGGCTGCCAGCATCACCAGCTTTGGGAAGCCCTTCACGTGCTTGGCGCCGAGCTCGGAAGCCCGTCAAAATCAAGCCCTGGGTCAGCTGTTCTGCGGGCGCCCTACCCACATCTCCCTTCCACAGTTAGTGGGCCCACCACAGACGGAGCCCAGTTCCCTAAGGGAAAAGCCATCCGTCCTTTAGGGCCCTTCCCTGAGCACCAACTGCGTGTCGGCCGGGTCTCGGCACCAGCAGGTAGTGGGCTCAGTGGGAGCCAAGCAGGCGTGTCCTGCCCCACAGACAGGTAATCTGATAACCGTCCCCAAGACATCAACACGCAGCTGTGACCAGGGCTATGAGAACGGCCTGTGCCGCAGCAGCGGGTCCCAGGGTTGTGACCCAGGCCGTGTGTGTCGGGGGAGGCAGGGAGTCCAGACAGGCTTTTCCGAAGGGGGGGAGCCGGGGTCTAATGCAAGACGGTTGCCCGATTAGCCCGCAGGCGGGAGCCAGGCCCGGTGCCCAGACAGGGCACGATTTGCCCTGCGTTCTGGCACTTTCCGGCGGGGCAGCGAGCCTCACCCCCTGCTTCTGCAGCTGTACCAAGGAGGCTCTGGGGAACAGGGGTTGCCATGGAAACAACTCAAGGCTGGCTGCAGTGGGGGCAGGTCAGAGGTGGGACCTCTGTGTGACACACCCACATATGTCCCACCTGCCCAAATCACTCTGCCACCATTGAGCAGGACCCAGCCGTCCCGGTCACAAGACCCTCTGCCCAGCCCTTTACCCAAATTCCTTCCCGTCGTCTCTGGGTGTGACCTCTGCCCCGCTTCTTGGAAGGCCGTCCCTCCCGGACACCTGTAGCTGGCCCAGGTGCCCTGAGCCGCCTCCTGCCCAGATTTTCACCTGTCTGCCTAGAGAGAACAGGTACAACCTCGTGGCACAACCCCACCAGCCCCACCTGGCTGCCTGCCCTACAGAGGAAAGGCACCCACCAACGCTGGCTGAGGGGCAGTGCTGGGCCCAGCCCTGGGACACGCCAGGAAGCAAGACAGACCGGGCCCTGTTTTCGCCTGTTTACGGCCCAGTGGGGGCCAACAGATAACAGCCCAGGAGGGAATTTCTGAACGTGACCAGTGCTCTGATGACAATAAAGGCAGAGGGTGTGTCAAGACTGGGACCGGAAGCAAAGGTGACTCTGATGGAGCTGTCAGAGCAGGTGCCACTGAGGGGGCAGCTGAGCTGAGACCTGAGCGATGGAAAGGAGCTACCCAAGGGAAGCTGTGGGAATGGTGTTCCAAGCAGGGGAACAGCAGAGGCACAAGCCTGCTGGTGGAGAGGAGCTTGGCACATTCGGAGACCAACGAAGGGGCCAGCGTGGCTGGGGAGCGGAGGCCACAGACCACAGGTCAAAGGCCTGCCTTCCGGTCCGCTTCCCCATCTGTAAGGGCCCACTGATCTCTCTGCAGCGACGTGAGACCCCAATCACGTGAAGCACACTCGCGGCCCAGCCCAGCCTCCACAACCGCCAGCCCCCCCCACAAGCAGGGGCGACGGAGACCCCAGCCCACGCGATGTCAGAGAACAGACCTGCCTGGCATGCAGGCCTCCCCCACTCGGCAGAGCGTACCTCACACGCCACAGGCCTCCCATCGACCTGTCCCCAATATGTTTTTTTTTTAAATTAAGATGCAACAATCATCCCACAGCTGGTTTTCCCCTCCAGCGATCGGTTAAAATGAACTCCAGAAGACTGGATTAGACTTTGAAGGTGGCGATCTAGATAATGAACACGGAGGATGCGGTGTTGACACAGGCCCTGGCGAGCTACATTATTATTTAACAGCCTCGCTGCTGCCTCCGCTGGGATCAAGGAGCTGAACAAGCAGTTGGTGGGCCAGCGTCAAACCCAGAGACAGACTGCAGGCTCTGGCTCCAAGGGGAACAGGCTCGGCAAGGTCAGGGGTGGCTGGCAGGGGCCAAGCGGGCCTAATGGAGACAGCCCAGGTTGAGCCTGGCTCAAAGGCCCCTCCCTGGGGAGCTATGCACCCCAGCCAACGTCCCACACCCCAGGCTGTCTCTGGCCGGGGCTTTGTGGAGCTCTCTCTACAGAAACATCCTCCCCATTCCCTCCTCCCTCGGCCGTCAGTGTCCAGCCTCGCTCAAGGATCCTGCCCTCCCAGCACCTCCCCTGTCCCTGTCCCTCCTCCAGCTGGGTCTGGCCAGCTGACACGCTTTGGCCTTCCCTGAGTTCCCACCGAGCCTGGGCGTGCCCCCACCGCCAGGGGTGGCTGACACTGGCTGACGCTGGCCATTCCGGGTCTGCTCCCACACTGGACTTTAAGCTCTCGAGCTGCCGAGATCAGGTCTTTCTCATGTCCACCCCTCCAGCACCCTACACGAGGACCTGGACACCGGATGCCACGTGTCCGTATACAAGTCTTCGCTCAGTGTGCCTGCCATGTGAGCTACGTGAGCTAGACAGACACCGGGGAAACGACGTGAACGGGGAGCCATGCTAAGCCCAGACGACATGTTGATGGAAAACACAGGTATGTGAACAAATAAGAGTCCCCAAGAGTCACATGTGACAGGACAGAGCCTGTGGGGCACAATGCGGCCCAAAGGAGACAGCCTTCCGCCTACCCAGGCCGCCGACACCAAGGTTAAGAGCAGACTCAGCTATTGAATGCCTGTGCTCGGATCCCAACCTGGCCTCCTCCTAGCTGTGTGACCTTGGGTAAGTCACTTAGCCTCTCTGGACCTCCGTTTCCTCCCCTGTAAAGTGGGGATGATAATAGTACTCATTTCACAGGGCGATTGGAGGATTAATCCATGCAAAGTACTGAAACCCATACCTGCTCAACACTAAGTACCCAACATATGTTGGTTAACATCACTTCCTGGGGATGGGAGGAACCAGGGAAGGCTCCCTGGAGTTGACACAGTCCCTAGATTAACCTCACATGTTCTCATTTGGGCCAGAGCCACACTAGCCACACCCGTGGCCAACAGCACCTTCCACCCGGCTTAGAGCACGGAGTAGCTCTAAGCATCTCGGATCCGCAGAGGGGTTTTCTGGAGCCTGGGGGAGGACTTGCTAGAAGGCGGCGCATGCTGCTGCCGAGGGGGCATGTCGGCCCTTGCCCGCAGGTGCTGGGTCCTAAGCTCACGGTCAGGGACCACCGCGGCCCGAACAGCAGCCCCGTCTCCAGGCTGATCCTCGCACCTGGCTGGCCGCGCAGGGCACCAGGACAGGACAAGCGTGGAGTGGCCATGCAGGCCGGGGCTCATCGGCAGCAGCCGTTTCTGGAGCCCGGCGCGAGGGCAGGCGGCTTCCTCTCTATGCCAAGCAGCAGTGGAGCGCAGCTTTATTAAGTATGCATGGCGATCACGTTGTCACGGTGCCCGGGGTGCCCGGAAGGCGAGCTGCCCACACAAACTTTTCAGTCTCCCTGGCTGCAGCACGGGCACGTGCTTCCCCGTTCCCGCGGTGGGGCCTCCCCTTCCTCCACCTGCCTCCCCGCTCCCAGAGCTCCCCTGACACCCTCCATGCTGTGCAAAGCAGGTGAAAGGCCCTATCGATCCTCTTTGTAAGAGCAGCTGGTCCAGAACTAATCTTAAATCATCGCGGCCTCTCGCTGGAGCGCGGTGGCCAGTAGGCCCCAGGGACAGTCACGGTCAGGCCAGAGCTGAGGTGCGGGGCCCAGGCAGGGCTGCACGGCGGCTGGCGAGGGGCAGAACCAGAGGAGAGCTGGGCCGGCCAGGCCCCTGCCATCCGCCCCGTCCACGTGTCTCCCACGCCTAGGACGGCTGTTGGCAGGAATACAATGTGGACACACGCCCCACACCCGCTGACACCGACTCTGAGGAAGCAACTTGGTTTTCCAAATAAACCGCATATCCAGACAGCAACGGGATCTAAGTTAGGCAGATAATTACAATGATAACTAACGCGCACCAAACACTTACTTCATGTCAGTCCTTTTGCATAAACACTTTCGTTCACTGCTCTAGGTAGCTCTACACAGTGCTAGCATCACCCCACTTTACAGATAAAGTGAGGCGGGGTGGGTAATGCTGGCAGCCAGTGGCAGTGTGCACCCAGGCTGAGCCAGAAACAAGCCCCTGGGACCAGGCCCTCGTCCTAGGGGCCAAGGCATGGGCAGTGCTCGCCACAGGGCAAGGCAGAACCCAGCAGCCTCCACCTCCATGCTGTTTAAAGAGCCCAGCCTCCAGGACCGCTGTGTCCCCACTGGCCGTCTCCTCGACACAGCTGTGTCCGAGACGCCAGTGCGAGGGCAGGGTCCCCAGCTCCACCTCCACGGGCAGCAACGGACACAGCCAGGGTGCGGCTCACAGCCTGGTGCAGTCTGGACCCTTCCCCTCATGGCAGCCCCGGGGATGTGTGTGGGGGCAGAGGGGTGGGGGCAAAGGGCTGGGCCCAGTGGGGATCATGGGTCCCCTCTGCTTCCTGACAAACTCTGACTGCTCCCTGAGACACACATGAGAGCAGAGAGCAGTGCCAGGTAGAGGGTAAGAAGAGTCAGCAAGGGGTGCCCGGCCGAGGACCCCACAAGCCACCAGGAAAGGCCAGTACCTGAGTCTGCAGGCTGGTGGCATCCATGACGGTGACCCGGGGCCCACAGCTGGCCCACACAGTATCCTCCAGGCTCAGCAGGGTGCGGATGGGCCCTGGCCCCACAGTCAGGCACATGGGCGGGCTCTCCAGGTCCCAGGGGACATCTCCTGGAGAGAAAGAGGGAGAGCAGGTCAGGGCCCAGGGCTCCTCGACCCTCGGGACCCACAGCCCGCAGTGGGGGCCCAGCCGGGCTCCACGAGACCCTCTGGCCATTTCTGTGGCCCCCCTCCCTCCTCCCAGGGGGATGGTGGCTGTTCCCAGCTGCCTTCATCTGTGTCCCACCCCTATGACAGAACGAACCAGAGGACCTGGCCTGGCACTGAGCGAGGCTCTCACCTGCCC
>NW_011888867.1:354266-356228 GCF_000151845.1 Pteropus vampyrus
GCTGACTCTGGCCGTAGCCTCCTGCCCTGACCCCTGCTGCCCTCTCAGGTTCTCAGAGTTTCCAAAGGGCTCTGGGGCCATAACTAGAGTCCAGGAAGGGCGAGTGACCACAAGGCGGCCAAGCTTCCGTGAGGGACGCTGACCTTCTCCAGAACGCCAGAGCCACAAAAATGCAAGGCTTTGAGCGCCCCCCAGTGGCCATAGATGAGTAGTGCCTGTAGCCAAAACCTGGAGCTCCCGCCACTACAGCTCAGGTGGGGACTGGGAACCTCTCCCCAGGAAATACCTGGAGATACTGGGATGACATCCCAAAAACTGAAAAATGGGGGCTCTGTCCTGTGCACAGCAGTGATGACTACCTGCAATCTCTGCCCTGCCCTTTCCTGGAACAGCATGGCCGTGGCTACATGGGGTAGGGGCTAGAGCCTGCCACCCCTGAGGATCAGGTGCGCACCGACCACCCCTCCACTTGCTGGGCATCTCCAGAAACCCTCCAGAAACCCTCCAAAAAGTCCAGGCTCTGGGACAGAAGGATAACTGATAAAATTTAATACCGATATTGCTATATCAAAAAGGACACCAGACAAGAGTCCCCTTGCTGGGACTCAGTTTCCCCGTCTGCACCTCCAGGGGACGGAACCTCTAAGGTTCTCCCCAGCCCTCACGGGCTACAGTTCTAAGGTTTTAAAAACAAGCACTCTGAGCTCCGGGCAGGGCCAGCCCCCCGCAGCCTGGTCGGGGATCCACCCCCTCCTCCTCACTCCTTCCCCTCCAGTGGCTTCAGCTACACGCGACGTGTTCTGGAACATACGTACACCCTCACACACTTACACACACACGCATACACACTCACGGTGTGACATCCTACTCATCTGGGTCTGGCACCAGCCCTCACGCTGCCGGATGGAGATGAAGGCCCTGGCTCAGCAATGGCTCCTTCAGGAGTGGCGGCCTTCCTCCCCCGGCCTGCAGATCTTCCTCGGGGGTCCAGATCCAGCTGGAGCCAGAAGGCAGCACACAGAGTGAAAGTCACCAAGACCAAGAGGAGCCCAAAGGGCAGCCTGTGGCCGGTCGGTAATAACACCAGTAACGGCCATTTAGATGGGCGGTAATGAGCACAAGTCTACACTCCAGGGCCCATCCAGGCACCTGTGTGACGGATCATACCTGGTCTTCACAAACCACTCTGTGCATCTGGGCTGCCTTCACCCCCATTTTACAGGTGAGGAAACTGAGGCTCTAAAAGGTGAAGCAACAAGCCCAATCTCACAGCTGGGTCTCGACCCCAGGCTGCCTGCCTCCCCAGCCCATTCCCTTACAATTCCATCATCTGGCTCCTCCAGGAAGTGACCCTGGCCCATGTCCCCAGCATGTAACCAGGGACATTCCCACACCTGCGCCCAGGCCTGGTCACACTCCCGTGCCTGCTCAGAGATGGGGGAGGCAGCTCTGCTCACACACAGGACTGGGCAGGGACAGTGGCCCCCAGCTCCCCTCTGGGTCTCCATGTCCTGCTCAGTGCCTGGCACCTCATGGGCATTGAAGACATATTTGCTGAGTGAGCGAAATGAATGAACAAGAGAATGAATGAGTGTAGAATGCAGATGAGCAGAGGTTTCTGAGGGCAGATGGACACCATGGCCAGACTGTTCTTGGCCTTGGTTTCCCCATCCGTCAGCTAGAATTTGGACTCTAAGGACCCTGTGGTCCTGATAGCCTGGGACTCCAAGTGGCCTGGTGACCTCCAATTCCTTACAGCCATCTCTAAGCTGCTGATTCCACGGGTCCATCAGGACTCGGGCAAACTGCAGGCTGGTTTCTGCCCATTTTACTTAATATTTCTGGTCCTGCCCTCTTGCCACGAGCCAGAACTGCCAGTTTTATCCAGTCTTGGTCTCAGCCAAACTCAGGCAGGACAGAAACCGGTCACTATAAATACTGACAAATATCAAATACCCACTG
>NW_011888867.1:358888-363275 GCF_000151845.1 Pteropus vampyrus
CCCTCGCCATCATCAAACTGGGAGCCGAACAAACCCCAGGGGACAGGCGGCCACAGCACACATGTGGCTGTGGACAAGCCGTATCCCCTCCCTTAGTCTCAGCATCGGGTCCGTAGAGAGGAGGCAATTCTCAAGGGCTGTGGTGACAATTAAGATAATGGGCAAACATTAAGCACTTTTCCAGGTTCCTGGAACATAGCAGCTCAAACACTGTTAGCCTTGCTCTCCAGACGTTATCAGCTGTGCCATCGATGGCTCGATACGATAATAGAGACTGAAATGCTTGACTCCACTAGGCACTCGCTGTGCCAGGCCCTGTGCTTCGCCTTCACTGGGTTGTTTAACCTGCCAGTGCCCAGTGCCCACGCACAAACGGTTCTACCATTATTTTCATTTTAGGGATGAGGAGACCGAGGCGTAAAGAGAAGCCGCTCACCAAGGGACACAGCTGTCATCAGGGCAGAGCCTGGACCTGAAGCCAGGTCTGTCTGAGCCTAGAATCCCTACTCTTATCCACTACAGTCTCCTGCCAATGGGCGGTACTGTCTGTGCAGTAGTGAGCACCCCACTCCTGTGGGGACCCCAGTGGGGAGCAGGCATCTCCAGCCCCCACCCCCAGCTGTTATATGCCCCACTCCATGTCTGAGCTGCCTCCCTGGCCTGCCTCCCACACCGCTCAGGGACAGGATCCGGCTCCTGGTTCGTGCCCAGGGCTGCCCCCACTGCCCCCAGCCCCCCATCCTCACCGCTGGTCCGAGGGTAGGCGGCGAGGGTCCCATCCTGCAGGCCCGCAAACAAGTAGAAGGGGTTGTGCCGGATGCAGAGCACAGGCTGCAGGCCTGGGCTCCTACAGGTCGCCAGGCACTGGGTGCCCGTGTCCACGCTGCTGTAAACCAGGATGCTGTGGGAAGAGGCCCAAGTGACTCCCATAGCCCGCCACCCACCCACTGCCCCGCACACCCTCCTGGGGAGAGGGTTGGGGCTCCCCTCTGCTCGGGCGGGCCCCTGCTATACGACCAGGCCATCACCCCAGCTTTGGGAGCTCACACTTCTCCACAGTGGCCTTTGAGGATGGTGCCCTCCCCAGCCCCTGCACACAGGAGGGCTCCAGACGGCACGACAAAGGTGCTGAGAAAACATTCTTCAGGGTCCGCAGACCCAAAAGCGAAGCCGGCCATGCCACCTTCCAGATGACTGACCCCAGGCTGCCAAGCCTCGGTCCTCCGCAAAAACTGGGGCACTGATGGCTACCTGACGGCCGTCAAAACGAACGGAGCACGGACACGTGCTACATGGACGAACCTGGAAACCTTAGGCTGAGTGAGAATGGGCCAAGCACAAAAGGCCACATCCTGTGAGATTCCATTTCTACGAAATGTGCAGAGGAGACAAATCCAGAGACAAGCGGATCAGCGGTTCCCAGGAGTAGGTACAGGGTTTGTTTCTGGGGTGATAAGAATGTTCTAGAACTGTACAGTGGTGATGGCCAAGCATCATGAATGCACTGAAAGTCACTGAATTGTACACTTTGAAATGATGAATTTTATGTTATGTAAATTTTCTCGTTAAAAACAAAAACGGTGTTCGCCCCTCCTAGGCACCGAGCTGCAGACCCAGACTCGGACTTCACGGAGCTTCTCAGGTCCCTGAGCTGGTCCTCCCTATGTCAGCTTTTGCTCTTCCCTCAGTTTCCTGGGTGGGAAACAGGAAACACTTCCCGACAGGGCTGCTGTGAGGCACGTGTTACTGGCGGAGGCCTCGCTGCCAGCGGATCTCACGACCTGGGCACGCCCGGGACCCTCGCCCTCTCTGCAAGGGGAGCTGAGGCCACAGGTGGCTGGACGCTCAATGACAGCTCAATGACAGCTCAATGAACTGAAGGCCCACACGTCCTACGTCGTGGACCCTCACTGTGGCCCTGCATCGGGGGGATTCTAACCACTCCCCTTTACAGACAAGAAACGGAGCCACCCTCCTTCTCCCAAGCAGGGTGGAGAATGTTGGTGGGCGAAAAGCTGACCTGGAAAGCTTGAGGAAAAGCCCCCAGCCCGCCTGCCCAGCCCTGCCCCTGGCTGTCTCGGGCGCACCTCCTCAGGCCCCTCACCTGCCATCCTGGAGCCCCAGGCAGATTGTCGGATGCACCGCGGCCGAGGGGTCAGCAGCCGTGTGACTCTCGTCTCCGTCTCCATCGCCATTCTCCTCCTCCTCGGGCTCCGGAATGTACTCCATGCAGAGCACAGGGGCCGCCAGCGGGAAGGACTTGACCGTGCGGGGCGAGGGCCGGTTCAGGGAGAAGATCTCGACCTGGCCCCCTGCGCCCTCCTGCCCGCCCCCGACCTGGGGCAGAGACCAGAGAGGCCGTCAGGAGGAAACACGAGGGCAGAGGCAGAGCTGAGCTCCTGCCCTCCCAGTGGCCTGTCCCAAACTTCTACTTGTCCCCAGTTGCCATGGCAGCAAGTTAGATTCAGGGCCCGAAGAAACCAGGTAAGGAACTAAAGCGGACTAGATACCCAGTCAGCTTTCTGTTTCCTTGACATTAGGGTGAATTTCAGCCAACAAATAGTGAACATACACTCTGCCTCTAAAAGGTCCTTCTTGCCTTGTTTACAGTAAACAAGGCAAGAAGGACCTTTTACAGACACTGAGTACATGTACTAGTACTCAGTGTCTAGTACATGGTAGGCACTCAAAATATAGTTGCTGAATGAATGGCGGGATGGATGAATATATGAATGGATGGACGGATGGACAGATGAATGGTTGGATGGATACACCATGTGCTAGATACTAGAGAAACAGTGAAGAGCAAATTATTCTCAGAGGGGACATTTGGGCTGGACTCTGAAGGGTAAACCAGAGTTTCCTGCCAAGCATCTGGACACAGGCGTAATAAGCAGGAGGAGTTAGAGGCTGGCCAGAGGGGTGGTGAGGCTGGAACCTCAGGGTGTCTATGGGGGGGCTCAGTCTGCACCACAAGGAGCATGGGGGCATCACCTATTGGAATAGAGTGAGGCTTTGCCAGGTGAGCCCAGAGTCCAGGACAGAGGTTCCCAGGAAGCCCTTACCAGGTAAAGTGCACAAAATGGGGGCCAGCAGGCAAATGGCTTTCTCCAGCACCACCACCACCTACCCCCCGCCCAGATGCCACGCTCCCTGCTCCTGTCCTGAGGCCAGAATTCCTGGCTGGGCATTGCGGCTACTCACCCAGAGGTAGCCCTGTGGAAGGGAGGTACTGACCGCCGAGAAGCCCAGCAGGGGACAGCTGACAGGACTGTGGACCAGGGCCCCGAGCTGTGGAGACAGAGATGGCATACACAGGGTTAAGTGTGGAGGTGCCAGAGAGGCCAACATTAGGCAGCAGAACCTGCTCTGAACCACCTGTGGGGAAGAGGTCATTAAATCTGCAGATTCCTGGGCCCTGTTTAGGCCCCAAATGAGAATCCCTAAGGGCAGGGCGGGAAAGTGATCCAGGTCTCCCAGGATCACCAGGCAGTTCCTATGCACTTTAATTTGACCTTTGACCTTTGGTCTCCTAGAATCTTCTGGCTGGAAGCGGCCTGAATGATATCTGAGCTCCCTGAGGATTTTCCAAACTGAGCAGCTGCCAGTTAAGATTTATTAAAAACCACTAACAAACACCCGCCCCCTCCCTTTATTTCACAAATGGGGACAACAAGGCCCACAGAGGACATGCGATTGCCCTAGGCCACAGAGAAGGCATAGGACAAGAGCCTGGCCCGCACCCACGTCCTTGCCTGGCCTTCCTGGTGCCTCCAGAGAAGTACAATCGAGGAGAGACCCCAAGATCATCAGACCCACCCTGCAGACGGGCCCGCCAGGACAGAGGGCCAGGTGGCTTGGGCAGGCTGCCCATGGGGACCTGGAGCTCCGGCTGTAATGGGCTCTCACCCAGAGCTACCAGCTGCTTGCTTCTCCTGCAACTGCTTCCCTAAGACCCACGCTGGGTGGCTCTTTGGGACCTGTTTCCCGAGTTAAATCCTGCCAATCTGTCTCTCTGGCCAGGACAGCAATGCAAAGAGATGGCCTGGCCCTTTCAAGGGCCTTACTGGAACCCCAGGCAGATGGAAGGGGCAGGAGGCAGAGTGGAGGCTGTTTGAAGGTGGCCCGCTGAGGAATGTGGCCACCACTGACCCTTTGCCAGGCAGGTGCTGCCCTCTGCTGGTGCCAAAGGCCCAGGCCAGAGCCGGCCCTGTTGGAATATTCTAACAAAATTTCTAATGGCCATGGGTGAGGAGGCCCAAAGAGGTCACCTCCTCCAGCTCCCTTATTTAGGAGTCAATGAACTTGAACTTTGGGAAAGAAGGGAGGGAGACATGACTGTCTCAAGGTCACACAGCAAGTTAGTGTCGGAGTCAGGATTGGAATT
>NW_011888867.1:365830-382205 GCF_000151845.1 Pteropus vampyrus
TTTAAATGCCAGCTCCCCCAAGAGGTCCTCTCTGACCCCCTAGCTATGTTGGCCCCATCTTTGTAGCTATCCGATTTATTTTCTTTATAACACGTGTCGCTCTTTTCCATTTCTTTCTGTTTGCCGGGGTCTTGCCTGACTCTCCCCTCTAGACGGAAAACTACACGAGGGTACGTTGTATATTTCGGTTACCACTATATTCCCAGTGTCCAGCACAGGGTCTATCACACAGCAAGTGTTCAAAAATTATATGCAGAATGGACAAATGAATGAATGAATTAGTGAATGAATTGACATCTCAACAGTATGTACTTTCAGCTACTTAGAGCCCCAATCTACAGCCTAATCAGCTGGTCTCCTGGGACTTCCCTATCTGGGCCTAGGTCCCAAGCTTGCTCTCCCCTCCCCAAGCGCAGATGACCTCCCCTCTTTGGGAGGAAGATGGGCGGCAGCTGCTCCAGATAAAGGAGTGAGCTTGGCCAGCACATCAGGGACAGGTGACCAGTGGAGGGAAAAGCACTGGTGTTAGAACTAGGCAGAGCGAGGTTACGATTCCTGGACCCATCCTTATTGGCTGTGTCATTTTGGAAAGTCATGTCATCTGTCTGAGCCTTAGGGGGTCCTTACCTGAGAAACAGATCTAGAAACATCTACTTACAAAGTTCTGTAGGTGCTTGATAAAGAGGATGCATGATGGCTATGGAGCATGTCCTGTCCCCTCCCCCCGCCCACACCAAAGTTGGCTTCCACCGGACTCCAACCCACCAAGGGACCAACCCACAAAGTCTGGCACAGCCCCTTGGGCATATTCCGGCCTATCTTCTGGGTTAGAATCATGCCATCGACTGATGAGATCATTGCTATTTGTTAGTTCAAAACAATGGAACTTTCCATTCACTTGACCCACAGAAGGCATCTACTCCAACTTTTTTGGTGAGAAAGCTGACTCCTAGACCAACGAAAAGACTTGACCAGCTCTATCGCTAAGAAAGTGAAAAGCTGGATCTGGAACCCGGGCCTCTCCCGCTGTGGCACAGCCTGGAAACTTTGGTTCTCCCAAGAGAAAAGGAACCACAGCCACCTTCGCAGCAGACTCAGCTAGATCGGCTCCACTCACCTGCAGGCTGAGGCCCCGGGAGGAGAAGGCGGGGATGCAGCAGGCCAGGATCGGGCACCAGAACGGGGCTTTGCTCTTCTTGTCCTCATCCAGGCATAGCCAGCCCGGCTGGTTCTCCTCCCCTACAGCAAGAGGAAGGAGGTGGGTGAAGCTCGTCCAAGGACCGAGGACCAAGCGGGCAGTGAGCAGCCCAGGAAGCCCAGGGAGACACCGCAGGACACAGAGGCCCGGCCTGTACGGTGGCCTGGACTGACCCAGCCACTTGCCCCCCAGCACCACTCCTGCCCACGCAAGATGAAACCCAGCCTCACTCCACGGTCATGGCTATGGGTCCCTGGCAAGGAGGCAGGAAGCCTGAGGCTTGAGTCCCAGCTTGACTGCCCTTTTGCTGAGCAACCTTGTAGAAATCATTCCACCTCTCTGAGCTTCAATTTCTTCCTCTATGAAACAGGGATTTTGAAAAATGCCTTTGTCTTGCAGTTACTGTGAGGATTCAGTGAAATAATAGATAGAAAAGGATTTCCAAAGGCATTAAGATGTTGAGCTCGTCCCAGGCCCTGCCGCCTTGCCCTTACCCTCTAGAGGTGAAAGATGGTCATAAACCAGCAGGCAAACAAGACGGTTTGGGACTGTGAGGACACAGCCGAGCTGCTTTTACACCTGACTGCGACGGTGATGGTGAAATAGAAGATGCTCTCCCGCTTCATTCGAAGCTCCCCTGAAATTTCCAGGACCTCTGCACTCAACAGCATCCATTAAACCGCCCTCTCCACAGTGGCTCCTTCACATGGGTCAAGGCTCCCTCACACACTGCCACCTCCAAGAAGTCCTCCGGAACACCCTGGCTACGGCGGCCCCCTCCTCCCAGGGGGAAAGACCCAAACTTGCATAGCTTTCACCACAATATAAAATCATGGTGTCCACTTTCTCGTTTTTGATCTGTCTCCATACGTCTCTAGAATGTAAGTGCAGGGCAGCAGGATCTGGGCTGTGTCGTTTGCCACTGTCTCCCTGACATCTGGCAGGCTACCTGTCCAGAATAAGTGTTACGCGGGTCGAAAGAATGAATAAGTGAACAAGTGAGTAAACCACCATCTCTCCCAGAAAGTTCTCTCTGCTAAGGAGCCCGTCCTTCATGCTCCATACGACGTCATTGCATATGACGACTGCCTTCGTGGTCTCCTGACAGCAGGGGACACGGCGCCGCTATGACACACCCACCGTGTCCACACGCCAGGCACATGCTAAGTGCTCCACACGTGTCCCCTGGCTTCCTTTTCACCATAACCAAGCACGGTTAGATGATGATTTTCACTTGACAGATGATAAGACGGACATTCAGGGATTAAGCTGACCGGGTCACATGCATGCCTAGATGGCCAAGCCCAGATGGGGACCAAGGTCTGTCTGACTCAAAGCCCAGGTTCTTTGCACTAACCCAGGCACTATTCCAGCAACCAGCCCCCCACTGACACCCCTGGGCATGACTGACCCTGAACATGGTGACGCTGGACAATGAGGAGGTGGCTCTGCCTGTGCCTCAAGCTTTGGAAATGGGAGGCGAGTAAACTGTCATGACAGAGCCTTCCCACCCAGCACAGAGCAAGCACTGGAGAAATGCCACCATCAGGGAGGGGAAAATGAGAGAAATCAATACAGGGCATAAAGTTTGGGTTGTACGAGATGACTAAACCCTACAGATCGTCTGTACGGCATAAGCATAGCACCTACAGCCAACAATTCCATGTTATACTGAAAATTTTGCTGAGAATGTAGGTCTTATGTTAAGCGTTCTTATCACAAAAAAATTATAATAAATAAGAGGGCAGGAAGAAACTTTTGGAAGGGATGGCTTCGTTTTGGCATAGACTGTGATGATGGGTTCACAGGTGTGTACTTATCTCCAAACTCATCCAGTTATATACATTGAAAATGTGCAGTTTTTGTATGTCAATCATACCCCAATCAAGTGGTTTTTAAAAGATTCCACTGCCACCAGAGAAGGGTGGTGCCTGTGTCAGTCACAGCGAGAGAAGCCAGAATAAGGTGGCAGGCGTGGATGTTCTTTGCGAAGTTAAAGGACGTTCGCAAATGTCAGGCGTTCCTACACGGATGAGCTGTTTCAGCGGGGGCTCCGGCGCCCGCCCCCACTCCCTCAAGCGGTAGAGTCGCTGGGCGGTGAGCTCACTCCCCAGACGGGGCCTCCATCCCACTGGGCCCTGGAGTCAGAGTTACATCAAACCTGGTCCCTGCCAGCGAGGAGGAGAGGCCATCGAGGAAAGGGTAACGACAGCAGAGGGTGGGCATCACCGTAACAGAAAGATGTGTGCACCGCACTTCACAGTTTCCTAAGTCAAAGGCAGGGCTCAGGAGCCAAGGGGCTGAGCAGCATGCTGTGAGCACAGGGGGTGATCGCCGAGACCTCCGGCCAGGCTGTGGCACGGCACCTGTCTCTTTGGTAGGTGCTCACAGCACGCTGCTCCGCTGTTTCTGGACAAGCCCCTGGGCAGCAAATTAAGATGGGTGAGACTTGAATGCGTCCCCCTTCTCGAGCTCACAGTCACGCAGACCCTCACCAATACCTGATGGGAGCCCGGCAGAGCACCGGACCCCTCACCTGGCGGCCTCCTGGAGCTCAGTCAGGGAACATGACCCAACCCGCCCCGAGCTCCCTTCCTCTCCACCCCCCAACCACCCACAGCCCATCAAGTCCCGGTAATTTATTAGTATATATATTTTTTTTAATGATCTGACCTTCTCCTTCCAGATGGTGCCTTCCCTGCCTGTGCCTGGGAACGTTAAAAGAAAACGGAGTGGTTGCTTCCCATCTGCCACTGCCATTGTCCCTGTCACAAAACCAAAGCGGCTGAGACCAAATTAGAAGGCTGTTGCGGCTGAAAATTGAAGGCTCGCTTGGGATAAGTGACATTAAGAACTGGCACCAACAGCAAAGCTGTGATTTCCAATTGACATGAAGCGGGGGCTTACTTGGCGCCCAGCTCTGCAGCACCCACTGGACATGAGATCAGCGGGAACAGCTCAGGGCAAGAGGCCACGTCCCCTTCCACTCCGCCACCTCCGAGCCTGTAGAACAGCCCTGCCAGCTGCAGCAGGCTGGCCGTGCCAGAAGGGGCCTGGCAGGTCCCAACTCGGCCTCCAGCTCAGTGTCACACTGGACACTTACCCTCTCTGGGCCCGTCACCTCATCTGGAGAATGGGGGAATAATCCGACCACTTGGAGCTCTTATGAGCTATAAGGCCTGGTACACACCGGACACTCTAGAAACAGTACGCGTCATGATCCCTGTACCTGGTTAAGAGTCTCGTCTATTACTATGCTTGAGGGTGGCTGGCCTGCCCTGCCCCTCCAGCCCCGACCTGCCTCCCAAACTCCTCCAGTGCTCAGTCCCAGCGCTGTGCCTTTCGGTCACAGCTGCCCCAGTGGATAGCCCAGCTGCCCCTCTACCTTCCCAAATCCAAGGCTGACTCTGAGGGCCCTCTCACACCTCCCAGCATTGAGGGGACTGGTGGGACCTCAGCACACACCTCCTCCAAACACCCTTCCCCTGCAGACAGAGACACTGGTGTCTGGGGAGGCCAGGTGTGTGGCCGTGGTAGGCCGGCTGGGGTAAAGCCCAAGTCATGCCCCAAAGCCACCTCAGCCCCCCTCCTGGGGGCGCAGACCTATCACTTCCAGCCAAGGGCTCGGGCAGGTCCAAGGGCCGACCTCAGGGATGGCTGGGGGTTAAAGGAGATGAGAGTTAGAGCATGCTCAGTGTGCACCTCGGCTGTGCTCAGGTCTCCATAACTGGATCCATCGCTAGGAAGAACGATGGTATTACTGTGAGGACTAAGCTGGAAAACCGACCAAGTCAGGGTGGCAAGGGAGGACCCCCCGGCAGCAGCCGCAAGGATATGTCCCCGTGAGCACGGGATTAGCCCGCAGCCTGCCAGGCCCAGGTCTTCTTGGGAGGTAGGAGCAGGAGGCCATGGTGGAAGAGGCTCCAGGGGCGCATAGGTCAGAGATACTGAGCTTTGAGAATTGGAGGGGGGGCGGGGGGACAGGCACAGGAAGGAAGGGTCAGAAGCCCCCAACCTCGCCTCTTCTTTCTCTGGTGCCTTCTACTTGCAACCCTTTTCCAGAGCCCAGACAAACAGGAGCCTAACTGGCAGAGAAGTGGGAAGGTATTCTGGCCCCGCTCGCCACTAAACCTTGTGTGACCTTAGGCCATCTGTGAGATGCAGACACCCACATGCCAGCCACTGGCCGTCCCAGACACCCTCCATGCACCATCTATGCTTGCAAGGGCCCTGTGAGGGGGACACTGGTATTATCCCCATTTTCTGATGGCAAATCCAGGGCATCTAGAAATTAACTCGTCGCCCGAGATCACAGAGCTGGTAAGTAGCAGAGCAGGGAACTGAACTCAGGCAGCCTGGATCTACTTTGCTTGGCACTAAGACTCCAAAACACAGCAGGAGAAAGAGCTCCTGGAGCTCCGTCTAAACGACCGGGAGAAGCCTGCCTTTCCCGGGTCCGCACGGCATGACAGTGGCCATGCTATGAACTGAGTTCCCAGATTCCCCAGGACCCTGGCCCTTCCAAGGGGCAGAACTGACACCCCCTCCCGGATCCCAGGTGCCCCGACTCCAGCCCTCTCCTTTCTCAATCTTCGGTGGATTATGATCTTGGCACACTGTAGTCAGGGAGAGAGGAAGATACAGCAGAAAAAAAAATTAAAGGAATAACATCCTTTGTGAATAAATTTTTTTAACATATTCTATTCCTAACGGGCTCATGTTATTTTTCCCTCCCCGCCAGCCATTGCAGATAAAAAAAACAAACTGGCAAAATAAAAAGAACAAATTATTCAAGCCCCAGGGGAACCCAGGCATTCAAATAAGATTTCAAATGACTCTGGTTCCATTAAAACTTTTGCTGCAGTGAAACTGCACGGATGTAGGGTGGCTGAGCATCTTCACAGGCAGCTGAGAACCGAGATACTCACATCAGTCAGCTCCTCTCCCTCCGACACCAAGCCCCACTCAGCAAAGCATCTGGGCTTCAAACAGGAGATTTAACCTGCTTTTACAGCAGGTGTACAAACACGACTCAGGCGCTTGCCCAGGACGCAAATATTGCACAGGAGAGCGTGTGGCCCGAGACCTGGCAGGCAGGGGAACCAACAACTCAGCGTTTCGTCGGGCCAAAATTCCCACAGTCCTCTGCCAGGGCTGGGGACAGCCTCTGCTTACAATCCTCCCTCCGCCCTTCCCAGGCCTCTTGGTCACCCAGAAACATCCAGCGGAGGTGTGTGCAATGTCAGCTCCAGATCCAGGAAGAAATCGAATGGGCAGAAGCCTCTGATCCTAGCTCCTCCAAAGCCACAACCTCCCCTCCACGACCTCCCCCAACAGCCACATGCCCTCTGTGCCCGGCAGCCAAAGTGACCTGCTTAAATAGAAATCGCATCATGACGCTGACCGGCGCTCGATGCTACAACACACAGCTCCTCATCACGCCCGGAACGGGTCCCATGTATCTCACCCTGGCTTTCTAGACAACCTGCCCCCTCCCCTCCACCTGCCCCATTCACCAGCTCTGGCCGCCTCAGGACCTTTGCACTAGCTCTTCTGAAGCCTGGATCATTTCGCCTGGATCTCCGTACGGCTTCGGGTGTCACCTTCTCAAAGGTCCTCTCTGACAGCAGTTCTAAGCCCCAGGCTCGGTGCCAGTCACGTCACCCAGCTCTACCCCTATTGATTGCTCCTCACTAATATCCACCTGCCCCTCTTAAACTGTAAGCTCCTTGAGGGCAGGACTCTTTCTATTTTTGTCATTGGTTTTTTTTTTTTCCCCTATGCCTAAAATTACTGTAGACTCGATAAATATTTTTTTCATTGATGAAAGACATGGACAAAAATCCTGATTTCTGTCTTGAAATGTCTCAGAACCTAGTGGAAATACATATTTATCTATAAAAAGATCACAGCAGAAACAGAAATGAGAAATAAAACAAAACAAAAAGATCACTGCTATTGGTTGGAATCAGCGAATGGGAATATTCTAACATACATCGCAGATGGTGACGGCCCTGACTGGCAAGGACCCGGGCCTTGTGTCAGTTCACAAAAAACGCGAGTAAAGTAATCATAACTTAATGAGTGTGGTTTGACAGACGGAAACTCGCCAACTCGAGGGCGCAGGACAGAGAGGGATTGAGAGTGGGCTCTGGGGCCAACTGCTCAGAGTCTGCCCATCCTCATTCCTGCTGTGTGCACTCAGGCGAGTCACTGCACCTCTCTGGGGCACAGAACCCTCTGCTGGAAAAAGGGGTTCACAACAGATCACCCTCTTAGAGCTATTGTGAATATGAAATGAAAGAGGTGGGTAAAATGCTCAGAAAAATGCTTGCACACAGGAAGCGCTCTGTAAATACGATGCTCGTTATTATCCGTATTGTTATTAGGGGGTACACAGGAGGAGAAGAATCACACGGAGATCCTTGGATAAAAATCAGTTTAGTCGAACCTGCGTGGCTTTTTGGTAACAGCTTTGCTGTGATATAAATGAACTACCGTAAAACCCGCCCTTTTAAAGCATACACTTCACTGGTTTCTGGTACATTCAGAGTTGGGCAACTATCACCACGATCTAATTTGAGAACATTTTTATCACTCCCACCAAAAAAATAAAAAACTTAACAGTCCCTCTTCTCTTCACCCCCCCCCACCCCTCCCCTCGCCTCAGGTCCCTGGCAACCAGCGACTTACTTTCTGTCAACACCTATCACTTTACAGATGGGGAAACTGAGGCTCAGAAAGGGGAAGTGACTTGTCCAAGGTCACTGAGCAGAGTCTCAGGACTCAGAACCCCGGCTCCAGCTGTTTCTCCACTGCACTACCTCCCAACTAAGGGGCCTCCCGTGAGCCTGGACGGCCCCCATGCACGCACACATGCACACCCCAAACCGCCCCTCTCCCACCCCTGCCCCCTGAGACGCTCCTCTTGGGGCTTTACTCACGGAGTCCAATCTTGGCCAAGTGCAACCTATTGACCCAGGAGATCTTGCTCAGGGGGTTGGGGGTGATAAAGACCACCATGAAGCTGATGGGGCGGCCAGACCTGTGGCAAGGAGGGAGAGGAGTGTGAGTGCCCAAAACAAGGGCCTGGTCCCCCCCGGGCCAGCACCCAGCTCCCCCCTCAACCCACATGCCCCGGAGATCAACCGAGGTCTGTTCAGACCATCACAGCATGGCCAGAGAAGCTGGTGGCACACCTGGCAAAGCCTCAGGCCCCTGGGAGATGAGTCCCTCCACCCACCATGGCCCCAGGAGGGAGGCACCTCCCCCGGAGTGACCAGGCCACGCTCCCCGGCTTGGCCCCAGGTGCCTCGGCCTGGGTACCTAGCAAAGCCAGAGGTATCCGGCCCTCTTAGGCTGCAACTCAAGAGGCCCTTCCGGGGCTCCACCTGGTCAGCTTTCCATGGGCCTGGTCAGACACCTGTACGTGTCTGACCAGAAGCAGCTACAGGGAGGAACGGGTCTCCAGCAGGTCTGTTCCCAGCACTTGGCACGGGGCAGTTGCCTGGTAAATGTTTGCTGAATGGACACACGGATGAAGGAAGAAAGGAGTGAATGGGGTTGTGTATAGGCCAGAGGCAGCCAAAAGTCACTGTTGTCACCACACTGCCTGTCACCTCGGAGCAGCAAGGGCTTGTTCCCCACCACGGGCCATCCCAGCCCCCAGGAGGTGGGCAGGACCAGGTCACTAACCCTCTGGTGTATGGGGAAGGGAGCCATGTGAGGCCACTCAGTAGGTCAGTGACAAATCTGGTTAGAGGTCAACGCTGCTGACCCTCAGCCTCGAGTCCCGAGCCTCACGCCCCGGGCTCAGGCCCTGCCTCAAACAACAGTGCTCTGATCCTCCTTTCCCTGCAGCCACTGTGCCTGTGCCACTCGATCCCCCACAGCCCCCCACTCAGGAGGTCAAAACCTGGGCTCTGAGCCCATCCCTGCACCAGCCTAGGCTTCACCGTTAGACCTCTGGGCACCCAGCTCCACCTCTCACCACGCGGCCTTGGGCTTGTCATGTAACTCTCTGAGCCTCACCTTTCTCATCTGTAAAATGGGGTAATAATATCAACTTTACAGAGCTGGGGGAGGATCCAAGAGATAGCTTTCCCCATCTCCGCCGGGCTGTCATCCATTCCACAAACATCAGCCCAGGGTCTACTGAGCACGAGCTGCTGTGTAGGCATTAGGGGACAGGGGCAGTGCTGGGGGGAGGCTGGGTCTATGAGAGGAGACCCAGGGCCTAGTCCCAGGGGACTACACAGTCTGATGTGAGAGAAAAGGACACAGTGTAAATGGAACCAACCATCAGCACGGTGTCCGAGTACCCTAACAGAGGATGGGCTTACCCCAGGTGAAAAGGTATTTGTTTGTCATTCATTCATTCATTTTGTCTACGAGCACCTACTCCGTGCCGAATGCTGTGTTGGGCGTGGCCCACAGTGCATACACGCCAGCATCGCAGCAGTACTGACGAGTGAGACAGCTCTAGGTGCCCTGTTCAAGCCCCACCACTCCACCAGTGCCCCCCCACCCCCGCCCGCCGCCCGCCTCTCACTTGTCAGGTTTCCCAGGAAGCAGGAGCCTGAGGCGGCACTTGTTGGCCGAGTGGATCTCCTCCTCCTTCACCCGCATCAGCCTCTGCAGAGCCAGGCACCAGTCCTGAGCCACGGTCATGTTCAAGTTCTAGGGTTGAGAAAGCCAATGAGGTCACCGCACAGCCTGCTGACACCCCAAAAGCCACACCAAATCCCTGCAGCAGTCAAGGTGCCCCAGGGGAGAGGAACTGGGGAGAAGTCCTGGAGCCCAGCCTGGAAGCTTGCTATGGGCTGTGGGCAGAATGCCGTCCCCTGGTCCAGACCCCACCTTTGAGAGGAATACACTCTCCCAGCAAGCTTCCTCTCCAGCATGGAGCAAGGCCAGGAAGGGGCTACAAGGCCACCATGCAAACAGCAACAACAAAGAAAAGCCCCATAGCCAGGCCCCATTAAACCCGAACCAGAGGCCGCTCACCAGACTTCCAGGCAGCAACAGGGAGCTTTGCCGCTCCTGCTGCTTGTGGGAGCTCGGAGCCAAAGCCATGTCTGGGGACTGGCCAGGAGAGTAACCCCCAACTCTATCTGCTGAGTCTGGGCACTGCCCACAGGGAGGAGCCTGGAGCCCCACAAAGCGTACCTGGTAGGTGCCATGCAGCGTGCTGATGAGGAGGGTGATCTGCTCTACCACGGCCAGGTCCTTCTGCAGGTCCTGCAGCTCCTGGAAGAGTCGCGGGGGGCCGAAGTACACCTTATCTGGATAGACAGAGACCCAGGTCAGCCTGAGGAGTGGGGAGGGTGCCGATGAGAAGCCAAGCACACAACTCACTGCAAAGGAGAGCTGCCGCTCCTTGGGTATGGCACCAGAGCTACAGAAGGAAACATCACCAAACAGCTGTCTACTGGGGGGACAGATCCAATCACAGGTAAAGTCCCTAACACCTGTGATCCAGGCCACACTCGGTCTATACAAAGGGTCAAAAGAGACTAGAAGACTGAGAGCCAACTGTGCCTGCAAGAGATGAGGAGCCTTCACGGAGCCAGGAGAACGGTGGGCACTGCCCAAAAGGAACACAGCATGTGCAGAGACACCACGGCTCGGGGAAGCCCGTGAACAGCAAGCTGCTCAAGACCTTACTGACGACCTACTATGTGCCAGGTTCTATTCCAGATGTTGGAGAGACGGATGTGAACAAGACAGACAGGGCCCCCACTCCCTAGGGGAAGGAGAGGAAGTGCGGGGGAGCAGTGAATCACAACCACAGACGGTGGAAGGTACCGGGGGAAAGTTATCGGGGTGATGGGGCAGCGATGGGGTGTGAAGATGCCCAGATCTCTGCTGATGATACGGATGAAGGGTTGGGGGCATGAGAGATGGGATAGCAAGAGATCGAGCAGGAGGGAACCGCTGGATGGGGAAGTCCTTAAATGCCACGCTGGGGCATCTGGGCTGTATTCTCTACGCCCTGGTTTCTCAAGCTGAGGTCTTATGGAATCCCAGGGTCAGGGAAAGCTAGCGGCCCCCAAACTTTTTGGCACCAGGGACCGGTGACCCTATGAGCATCTAATGCCTGATGATCTGAGGTGGAGCTGAGGCAGTGATGCCAGCTCTGGGGAGCGGCTGCAGATCCAGACGAAGCTTTGCTTGCTCGCCTGCCGCTCACCTCCTGCTGTGATGCAGACTGGTACCAGTCCGCGGCCCAAGGGTTGAGGACCTCTGCTTTAGATGATTATCTAAAAAAACCGATGCACATCCTGAATCCTGGATATAATGACTTTAAAGCCACGTGAGCAGGGCCACTTGAATGGCGCCAGTAAGGAGCAAGGAGCGAGGTGGACGGAGAGGTAAGTGGTAAGTTCACACCGAATGAAGAACAAAGACGGGCTCTGCAGGGGCCCCCAACAGGTGAGCTGGTGGGCCATGTGGGTCACCATGAGACACCCCGTGGTACAGGCACAGAGACCTCAAAAAAACCTGCCCCATAAGAGGGCCACAGCCATATTGTGAGCCATTTGGTTCCAGCAAAACAATACCATCCATCACACGAAATTAATGCTGTTCATTTGAATTGTACTGTGTTGTAGCTTCACTTTTATCCCATTTGTGATTTTGTTTTGGTTTTATGGTTGTTCAAGGGGTGTGAGCATAAGGCGTCTATTATACCTAGTCTTATATTTGCACACATTTGAATAACAATATAATAAAAAAAATCATTCAAGGCCAACCAAGGTTCAATGAGAATTTCTTTTTTCCCTTTAAGGGGGGATCTGGCAGCATATTACTCTTGTTTCAAGAATGCAGCCGTAGTCGTTGAAGGAGGGGTCCCAGAGTGAGGGCCAAGTGGTGGGGGGAGGGGGTCAAGCTAGGGCTGAAAGAGGCTCTGAAGAGCCCTTCCCAGGGAGGCTTCTGGAAACAGAGAGTTGGAACACAAATCAGCCCTTCCTGTCTCACAGACCAGGGGAAAGAGACGCAGCATCTGGACGTGGGCGCAGCTGTGCAGCCCGGCCCTCCAAGGGCAAGACCGCATGATGCAATCGCTCCCTCGGAGTTCCCAGAACTGCTGACGGCCCGTGAGGCAACCTCCAGGGCCAGGCGATGGACAGAGCCCAGAGCCCAGCCAGCCAGTGGGAAGTGCAGCTCAGCGCCTTCCCGGCCTGTGGAAGGCGCTTCCGGCTAAGCACTGCTTTCCGTTAGCTCTGCCGTCCAGCATCCCGCGTCCATTCAACAAACGATTGTTAGCACTTGCCTCGATCCAGCTCCAGGCAGAGCTGCAGTGATGCCAAGAAAAGAGACGGCAACAGACACAACTGGCCACCGATATAACTGGCCTTGAGAGTAGGGGGTGGGTGGGGTACCTGGCCCGGTCCGAAGGAATCAGAAAAGGCTTCCTGAGGGAGTGCCATCTGAGCTAGGATGCGCAAAGGCACGTAGATAAACAGGGCAGTAGGAGTCAGCTCTTGGAAAAGCGGGGAGGCAGGAGAAGGCTCGGGGGCAGGAGGAGGTTCACCCCTCCTCTGAACCAAGAGGCCAGTGTGGCCAAGCCCAGAGAGTGAGGGGGCAGAGTGGGCTAAGGAGGGGCAGTGGGCAGGCACCCCCAGGAGGGGCGTGTGGGCTGGAGTGAGGACCTGGGACTTTATCCTGAGAGCGAGGGGAAGTCCCTGGTAGATTTCAGGGTACTGGGTGACACACACAGATCTGAGCTGTGTTTTGAAAAGTTAGCTCTGGGGATGGGTGGAGGGCAGAACAGCAGCCAGAAAGCTACGACCACAGCACTGAGCTAAGTGGCAGCAGCTACCATGAAGATGGAGAGAAGTGGACAAAGACAGAGGCCACCAAGTGTCACCCCAGAGTTGTCATCCTCATGTCCCACAAAGTCTGAGGGGTTAGTCAGGATAGGAGAAGGAGGATCCAGACAGCCCTGTGCCTGGTCCCTAAGGCTGTAGGGGGCAGGGTTAGTGTTACCTGGGCCCCTTACAGTCCAGAGAGGCAAACTGAGGCACAGAAAGGTGACACCTGCTGATGTCACACAGGGAGGCAGGCAATGGCCGGCCAGGCAAGGACTGGAAGTCACACCTTCTGACTCAGATTCACCTGTGCGTGCATGTGTGTACATATGTATGTGCACGGTGGCATATAGGGCTAGAGTAGATGGGGGCAGTGGGCACCTGTCCAGTGTGTGAGGCGGAGGTGTGATTGTGCAGGAAATGTGTGTGCATGTGCAGGTGGGGTTACGGGTGTGCGTTTGTGTGCAGTGTAGGGCTGCAAGCTAGCAAGAGCCTCTCAGACTCTCAGCCAAGGGGCCCGTCAGCCCGGGGACCCCCGGATGGGCCCTCGAGCCTGGGCAGCTGCTCCCAGGCGGCAGCCGGGCAGGTACTCACTCTGGGCCTGGCCCGCGGCAGAGGCCTTCTTGGCACCAGCATGCTGGATGAGGACGTTGTCCTTGTCGTAGGAGCCTCCCTCCTGGCCCACCTCCACCACCTGCACCTGGGGCAGCGCCGTGTTCCACTTCACCACGTACTTGGGCCCCAGGGGCACCAGGCTGCTGATCTCCAGCTGGCCCCTGCCGGGACAGAAGACAAGGCCTGGAGAGCCTGCAGCATCCCAGCCCCAGGGCCAGCCCAGAGCGAGCTCCTCAGCACACCAGCTCAGCCAGGCACCTCACAGCCAACGGGCAAGACCTCAGGCCAAAACCAAGCCAGACAGGGCAGGGAACCATCCATGTGGCAGAAGCACCGAGAGCCTAGGCCCCAACCCCCGATCCAGAATCGCATGCCCCCTGATGCCCCCAAGCTCCTACCTGTGGTTGGCAGGCCTAAAGAAAAAGACAAGAAGGAAGGTCATTACTACGCTGAGTGATTTCTACAGGGGCTGAGACCGCTGGGGGCCAGCCACTGGGCTGGGTCAGGTATGGGCAGAAGGGACCACACACAGGGCCTCTTCCCAGGCTGGGCACCAGCCTTCCATCACCTGATTCCCACAATGGCTCTGCTAAGAAGTCTGTATTATTCCGGACAAGGACAGTGATAGATAGATCTTGTGACTCACCCCAAATCTCCCAAACCGATCTCCTAAAAGTGGGCCACTAGCATCCTCCTCATCTCACTTTCACACTATGCTACGCCCTGAGCAACAGGCAGGCAGAAAGGGGAGTGTCGATCAGATATGGTGCTTGAATGAGTAAGAGAGTAAATGAATAAGCCATAAGCACCGCCACACTAATCTGGGACAGAGGCTTCCTTGCCCGAGTCCCCTACCAGGGCCAGGTCTTGTCCAGACCTGTAAACTGGCACAGAGTAAGGGCTCAGTAAATAGTGTAGAAGTCCCCGAACAACTCTGCTGGCTCCCCTTCCAGGACACAGGATCCACAAGCACAGACCATCCTGACTCTTGACCGTGGCGGTGGCTGTGGTCGTGGGCAGGAACGCACAGCCGACTCTGGGTGCAGAGTCTAAGTCAGGCTCCCAGGCGCCCCAACCCGACGTGTGCCCCAGCCAGGGATAGGAGAGCCAGGCTGGGGTTAACACCGGACTAGGGTGACCACTCCCCGCCTTGGACCCTGGTTATTGTTGCCACTGTTGTTTCCATGATGTTTTTTTAAAGTGCCGTTAAATAAGGAGAACAGAAATTCTCCTCCACTCACGTGTAGAAGAGCCCAGCTGGGAAGGCCCCAGCTGGAGTCTCTTTGGCAAAGGGTCACAATCCCCTACAGGGCCAAGCAAGGGACATGGGTGAGTGAACCGCCACTGGAGGCAGTGAAGGACAGCAGAGCATGAGCCCCAGTAAAGTAGACATGTGACCCCACTCCAGGCCCATGTGACCCAGAGCATCATGGGTCCAGACGTGGGATCTTCACATTTTCAAGAGAAATCGAATGTCTCCATCTCCGTGCGAACTCCCTGTGAGAGCCAAACAAGATTCCCGGAGGCCAGTGTGACCCCTGGGCCACGGGTTTGCTGACTCCGGTCTAAAGAGTCACCCTCGTCCCGTCCAGACCTCTGACTCAGTGACAGCCTGGCAGCCTGGCTCTGAGCATCTCCACAACTTCTGACCCAGAATCAGGAGACCAGGCTCCTGAAGGAGAAGATGCTCTGGCCAGTGGGGAGAAAGGCACAGACTAACGCCATGAAGCACCGAGATCCGACCGAGGGAAAATCAGTGTGAATTAACAGCAGGGATTTGGGCTGGACACAAGGGAGAATCTCTTGACTTTCACAGTGGGCAAAACTCAGGAGACTGTTCAGTTACCGATGGTAAAGTCCCAGAACAGACCACTCTGTACAATGGACGGCTGCCTGCCAAAAGGCTGGGGGTGGCCCCCAATGACTTCTCTAAGTGCCTCTGAGGACCAGGAACAGAGCAGGCCAAGAGGGAAGGGAAAATAAGCCGGAATATCAGAGACCTCGCTGAGCTCGCAGGGGACCCTGTCACAGAGAGGTCGGCTGAGGGACTGGGCTAGGACAGGAATGTGTCCTCAAGGAGGGGTGATGGCCCAGGCCCACTTACTTGAAGTTGATGTTGGCACAGACCAGCATGTCATTGAGCAGGAAGACTCTGCGCTCCTTGGACTTGATCAACTGCCCGCGGTCACCATACACGGTCTCCGTCAGTGTCTCGCAGAGGAGCAGCTGCCTCTGGCCCGAGGTCAACAGCTGGGGGGAGAGAGACAGAGCAAAGTCAACACCAACGAGCACAGAGGCTGTTACGCAGACATCGCCACGCCAGAGGCCCAGAATTCCCCAGCTGTGCACGAAAGAGAGACTGAGGCTAGGAGAGGGGGGAGGATGGGCCAGGGCCACACGCTCCATCCTCGGAGTGACCAGGGGCCTTGGGGACGAGGCTGGAAGACCACACACTGGGCTCTCTGACCATCCAGCCTGCCCAGAAGCCAGCAGGGCCCATCTGGGGAGCCCGCCATGGCCAGACCCTTCATATGGCAATCTCCAACGACCAGCACTGCCAGTGACACAAGCTCTGCAGTCACAGGCACGTGCTCCAACGCAGGCTCGGCGGCACCCACCTCTTCACCTCTCCGCACCTCAGCTTCCTCGGCTGCCAAGTGGAGCGATAACTTCCACCGCTCAGGTCACCGGGGTGACGCGCGGCTGGGCCTGGCTACAGAACTCGCAGAGCCCAGTGCAAGATGAAGAC
>NW_011888867.1:382255-385381 GCF_000151845.1 Pteropus vampyrus
GCGATAACTTCCACCGCTCAGGTCACCGGGGTGACGCGCGGCTGGGCCTGGCTACAGAACTCGCAGAGCCCAGTGCAAGATGAAGACACGGCCCTCGTTCAAAAGTTATTAAGAATTTCAAGACGGCGACAGCAGAGGAGTAAACTGAGTGCAGGCCCACGTGACGGCACAGATCCCACACCCGAGACGCTGACTCGGCGCACGGCACACGGCGCACACGCCGTAGACGGCCGCCGTCTCCACTGCCGCTGCCACTGTCCACGACGGCCTCCGCCGCGAGGTGTGGCCTCACGCGGGGAGCTGCCTGGCCTGGCAGTCGGTCCCGTCCCCACACCCTGACCCGCTGGACACCCTCGGCCAGTCTCGCCCCTTGGAAGGCTCCCGATGGGTTGGGTAAATCTGCTGGCCAATGAGGTTGACACTCTGAGGAGGCCAAGGATCTTTAAGCCTGAGGCAACTGAGCAGGCTAGACACCAAGAGCCCCCTTCCAGGACTGGAACCACCATCCCACCCAGGGACCCACTGGAAAACATCTTTTTACTAATAGGGATTTTGGGGGGGGGGGGGGCGGGGCAGAGTGGGTGGACCTAGAGGCGAGTATTCGGCAAAATTCATTCCCAAAACCCATGACTCTGAGGACAACAGTTACCCTCCTCCCCCTCCCCATCCTCACTAGGAAAAGGGCTGAGCGCCCCAAAACCTCTCCTGGAAAGAACGCTCTGTCAACCTCCAAAGAACCATGTCCCTCAAGTCAACACAGAAGTCCAGACGGTACCAGCACAGTTCATCGGCTCAGCAGTCCCCTGAGGCCATCCCCATCCCCACACGAGGAAACCGAGATGCCAGAGGTGAAGTGACCTGCCGAGAACCAGCATAGGATGGAGCCAGGCCACACGCACCATCCTCAGCACTGGGTAGCCGGCCACACACCCTCCAGCTCCTGGCTGGGTGAGACAGGAGTCAGGGAGGCCCCATTGCTCCTAAAACATAAAAGGACTTGGGGTCCCCCAGGAGTACCCCCAAAACTGCTAAGGCTGGGCTCCTCCGCCCCACCACGTCCACCACCAAGCTGACCACAAGCTCGTGAAAACTTGGTTGGGCCCCTGAAAACAGCAGGCCCCATGGAAGACTGCTGTGACACAAACCTCGGGGGAGGAAAGTCCCCTGAGCTTCTGGCAACCATCCCCCTGCCCCTTAAGCAGATAAAAAAGAAATGAAAAAGGAAAATCCAGATATTGCACAAACAGCCCCCTGGAGGATCCTGAGCATGCACATTTTAAAACAGCCACAGAGTTCCGTTTCGGACACACCCAGTTTCATTTCCACTTTTCCCTGGGTGACAGATGACAAGAGGAAAATCACAGGACCGTTCTCGGAACTGGCCAAAGCTGCCCAGGGGGGCCCTGGCAAGGGGCAGGTGCAGTGTGCGGCCACCACCGCACTCTTCACGACACCATCCCACACGGACCGAACTCGCCCCCTGCTTGACAGGTGGAGAAACTGAGCCTCCAGTTCTATGCCCAATGGCAACGCGTCTTCCCGACCCACAGCCAGTCGCCGCTGCTCTTTACTGCCTGGGTCCTCGTGGGGAACAGAACGGATGGCCCTTCTCAGAGCAGCTGCGTGGAAAAGGGCTTCCTTCTCCAGAGGGAGCTCTTCCCGCTGCACAGGTGTGAGAGCCAAGGCAAGAGAAACCCTCCTGGTTACAGAAAGGGAGCTGACGGAGGGAACAGAAGAAGATGCTCCCAAGTGCAAAGACCATTGAGTACCAGAGCAGGCGGCATGGCTGGGCCGAAGCCTTTTTCTCGAGAGGCATTCTGAAACAGAAGGCGTGTGTGTTACTAGCTGAGGGCATCCTGCCTACAGGTGGGGAGGGGGTGAGGGACGGCCCCCAGCCCTCACGCCCACCCTAAGAGATCCTGGATGGGGACACTGCCGCGGGAAGCGGCTCCAGCCTCTACCGCATCTTTTTTCCCATCTCTATCCTCCTGGAACAGGAGAAGCAGACCTCACTGGAAGGACGCGAGCAGGGACTGAGGGGTGTGGGCAGCCACTGCTCAGGTGATCGGTGCCACGCAGGATGGTGGGCCAGCGTGCCAGCGCCTCCAATCCTTCGAGAAGATCCACAAGCGAATTTATGGGATACCTTTCCACTTTTAAATGTTGGCAACCAATTCCATTTTCTTATAAAACACCGTGTGGGCCTAAAAACACATGTACAGCTTGAATTTGGCCTAAAGTAGAAGAGTCTTAAAGTGTGGGATTCCTGAAGCGTAGAATTGCAAGGGACCCTGAGGGTTATCTTGTCTCAGCCCCACTTCGCAGGCCTGTGGTGGAGATCAAAGATGGCAATGTGGCTCAGAGAGCCTTATACACTGCAAAGCGCAGTCGACATGAATAGGGCTGTCACCTTCCCAGCAACCCTTCCTATACTATTAGAAAACCCCGCCCCATGTGGCTGAAATCTCATTGACTTTAGTCACTGGCCGTAGTTCTGCTTTTGGGGCCCACAGAGCCAGGAGGCTCCCAGTTTTTCCTCTAGAAGAGCTGAACACATCCCTGTGACCCCACACGATGTCCCTTCTCCAAAGAATGACCAATGTTCTCACCACGTGCCACAGGGCAGGGCTGCCTCGCCCTAAATCAGCTGGGCCAACCTCCACCCTCTGGTGGGTAGAAGAAGGCAGAACCCAGGGTGCAGGACCTCCCAGATTGGGGAGCAGCTGCAGGAAGCTCCTGTCACATGCCACTAGGGACACAGAGGACTGAAGTTCACCGACAGGTGACTAGGAGGTGACTATTGTTTTGGTACTGTCCTTGTATTTTAAAAACAGCGTTCTCTACAAGCTCATTTGAAAATTTTAAAATTTTTTTTTTTTTGCCAGAATTTTCCTAAGTTGCAAACCCAAAACACAGTATAGATTTTTCATCTTTCTTCTTCTTTATAAATGACAGTAATGACGACCACAGCCACCTTGTATAAAGGACTCTGGGCCTGCTGCTTTGCCAGCTCCCTCATCTGCCTCGCGGCAGTCCTGGGGCTCAGGAGAATTGAACTCTTCTCCTTTCGAGTGAGGTTCAGAGAGGTTGGCTGATTCCCCTGAGGCCACACAGCAAGTACCAATG
>NW_011888867.1:386704-388044 GCF_000151845.1 Pteropus vampyrus
ATAACTGGGAAATTCAGCAATTTACTGCAGAGGCTGGACCTCCGGAAGCAGCCGAGACAAACATTCCTCCATGTAAGCTAAAGCAGCCGGGCCCATGCCAGGGTGAGGGGTGGGCGCGAGGGTGCCTACTGTCCTGTCTCTTCTATCTGTTTTGGGCACACCATTCACATACCTGTCCCCTTGACCCAGCCCTCATCCCCTGAGACCCAGGCTGTAGCCACAGCCTCACCACTGGCCTCCACTTCCACCTGCCCCAGCCCAAAACTCTTCAGCAGCTCCCCACTGCCTGAAACGCCACAGCCTAGCCCCTGTGCCTGGAGGTCCAGAACCAACCACACTGACTCAGCTGCCACTGGGCCTTCTCTCCTGGGACTCCCTTTGGGCACCTGGTGCTCCCAAGATCCAACCAGACTCACCTGCCCCCATCCTCCTGCCTCTGACCTTTGCCCTATAACTCCTACACCTAGAACACCCTCTCCTCCATCTCCACCTGTTACAACACCACCATCCCCCTGGGACCCACGGCAGATAGCATCCCACAGAGAAAGCCCCCTGACCCTCTTGGATCAGGACATTGAGTACCTCAGCTGAGGTCCCGGCTCCTGTCCCAGCTGCACCCCCCACTACACAGCACGCTCCCTGTGGTGAGATCTTCGTCTACCTCATCTGACCGTGCACCCCAGGAAGTCGGGGGGAGCCTGGCCACAAGGCCTTTGGTCCTTTTACCTCTAATCTCCCATGTGAGCCCCAAGACACCCCTTTGAGGAATTCTCCTTGCCCTTTTACAAACGAGGAAAAGAGACAGCCCAGTGACAACCTGAGCCACACCTGGAGACCCAACCACAACCAGCTTGCCAAGGGAACACAGCCCCAACCCTGCTGGGTCTTCCCACAGCAGATCCCCCATCATCTCACCCATCCTCGAGATGGCACAGGCCTTTCCTTCCACCCGGCAAAGCCCAAGATCCCAAGAGGCCAACAGACACTGTAACTCTTTATCACCCTCCTGCTCGGGGGTAAGAGGGACCCACTATCATCCCATGAGGTTGGGGTGCCTGTAAGAAAGGAGGTGTCCAGGCCAAAGCAACATGATACCTGAAGCTGGACTATAATGTCCCCTCTCTCCTGAGACACCCTCCTGCCCCACCATCGCCAGCACCCCATTGAGAGGGGCCCTGGACCACCACCTTCTCAAGGCCCACCTTGAGGAACTCGAGGAAGGCAGGCTTGGTGAGACAGGCCTTCTTAATGATGGACATGGCATTGGTGAAGTTGTTCACGTAGTCGCTGTACACGTCTAGCACCATGGACTTGGAGAACTGAAAGGGGCGAGGGTACGG
>NW_011888867.1:389534-395964 GCF_000151845.1 Pteropus vampyrus
CCCCCGCTACCAGGGCCAGCCTGGCCCTGTTCAGCTCTGCCTACGACTGAGCCAGTACGTCTAATGGAGCAGTGGCAACGATGTCACAGCAAGCTCTCCCCGCCCACTCCGGACCTAAAGCCACACTCCAACCAGCTTTGTCAGAAACACGTGATATTTTCATCTCCACCTGCTTGAGGTCTGGGCTCCCCTCGGGGCTTCTGACCTCGGGAGGGGAAGAGAGGGCGTTATTAACACTCTCCCAGCCTGAAAATCCCCTTCTCTATTGGCCTCATTCTGAGAGCCGAAACACCCCAAAGGATTCTCCATTTCAGGAATGTAAACAATAGACCAAGTGGGCACACCTTAGTCAAGTCACACGAGCATCTACTTAGCGATCCCTGGGCAACTGATGGTGAGAGAGGATGTGTCCTCTCTGCTGTGGGGAGCTCCAACATAAAAGGGAGACACGGCCCCATCCCAGGGGCTTCCAAAGAGGTGAAGAAAATATGGTCCCTTCCAGGCATGAAAGGGACCACATGCCCTCGGCTGTCCAGGACGGCTTCATTTCATGGAACCTCAATTTGTTTCAGAAAATGCAGTCCTCCCATGAACACCAAGGCATCAGGAATTTTTAATGTCCCAATTTGGAGGTCCACCTGTCCCAATAAAAGAGCTGATCTTTGGCCTCTTCCCCTTAAAACTGTCCAGGGTCCCCAAACATTCCTTGCAAAGTGGCCCTCCCTGCCTCTCCCCAGAGTCCCTGGAGTCGTACCTGGAGCACCCGCTTCAAAGACTCCACGTAGCTGCCTTCGCTCTGCACGATGGAGCCCAGGATGTGCCTCCGCACCACCTACCCGGGCCGGAAACACAGTCAGTGCCTGCGCCCCCCGTGGTACAGAGCCAGCACCTGCCAGGGGCACAGCCCCAGGTGACAGAACAATCGTTATGCCCAGGGGAACTGATGGCTGAGGGGCAGAAGGGACCTGTGCCTCCCAGAGCTAAGCCACCCCGATCTCAGTGTGACACTGTGGGAGAAGGAAGACATTTCCCAGGGAGCCCCAGCTTCTGGGGGAAGCCGAGGACGCCGGCGGCGGCTCTGAGCTGGGCGGAGGGTGGGGCCGGGCACCTCGCCGCCCCCGGAGTTGGATTAGCTCAGGGCTTCTCAGCTCTTTTTGAATTGCAGTCTCTTCTGTCGAACACCTTCGTCTGAAACAGCTAAAACTGCTTCGGTTGCCGTGGGCATGGGAAGCAAGAGCTTCAAGTGCTGGGGCCCCAGCATCCCCGGGACACCAGCGCGGAACCCACAGGGCCCAGTTAGGAAAGTCTGTGCATCTGGCTGAGACGAGAACCCAAGAGGCCCAGCTGGGGTTCTGCCAAGAGCCCCGACTGTCACTTCCCCTTCAAGACACAGACCTTGCAGCTCCAGGTAATAGGCTGGGACCCTCGACCATCCCTTCCCCGGAAGACCCCTGCCCCCTGCTCTTCCCACAGACCTGCTGAGGGCTCAGGCCATCTGGCATGGGGCCCAGTTCCGGGGCTGGAGGCTTGAGGTCCGTAACGCTGACCTCCAGGAGCCCCATGTCCTCCTCTTCCGAGTCACCTGGAAAGTCAGATGGGCTAGTGACACAGGCAAGGCAAGGACAACTGCTCAGACTCCATGAGCTGGGAACCACCCTAGCCCAGAGTCCTGGGGAATGAGCAGCTCCTAGGGCCACACAGGGCCAGAGCCCAGTCACTGTATCCACAGCCACAGTCTGCTAGAATAGTCTGTCCCCAAATAAACATGAGCAAGGGAGGGAGGGAGGGAACACAAAGCAGCGAGTGGTGGGGGCTCTGCTCTTAGAATCCACTCCACCAGATGTCACCGTCCCTGCTCAGACCCGCCCGCTTCTGGCCTGGCGAGGGCCAGGCCGCCCATGTCCCCATCACCAGGCACTAAAAATAGTTTTCTTCTGGATGCCTAAAAGGAGGAAGAAAGCCCCGAGAAAACAGGCTGTTTGGCTTTGTGTTTTCATCTTTCAAAAAAAAAAATATATATATATGCGAAGAACCAAGAGGGAAAAGTTCAGCTGGTGTCCTTAGAGCAACTCAGGATGAGTGGGGGCGGGTCTCAGACAGAGGACAGAGGGGACAGAGGCCCAGACCGAGAAAGAGGGGAAGCCAGGCAGCGTGCAGGGGTCTGACCTTGGAGGTCCGGCCCCCCAAGAGAGAGAGAGGTACAGGGAGACGGGACCCTGGCTGCTCATGGCTCTAAAACCCAAAGGCGGCGGCCGTGGGCAGCAGGAAGTGGGTGCTGTGGGGAAGCGGGGAAGAAAAAAGAAGTGGCACTGACTCCAGGGAGCAGAGGGAACAGGGACACCCAGGCAGGCCCTTACCTGAGCAGGAGACAGAAGAGGAGGAGGAGGAGGGACAGCGGACGACGGTGTGGGCGTGGGGGTGGTGAGGGCCCTCCTGCCTGGCCCACATGGTCCCCTGGGCATCACTCCGCACCCACCCCAGCCACGGGCCCCGCGGCTTCCTCTTCCCCCACGCGCCATTGGGTAACATTCTTGGCCGGAGATTCGAGCCCTGCCGCGGCTATTAATAACGCCTCTGGTGGGAGGGTCACTTTAGGAAAGGCTCTGGGCTAACAGACGGGGTGGGGAGGGCCTGGGGAGAGCCCGCTGACCGCCACGCCTGGGGGTGGGGAGGGTGACCAGGATCAGCTCCTGGCCGGCCGGCCTGTCCACCCTGCCCGTTCCCTGGGCCACTCCACAAAGTTTGGAACGGCTCCTGGGCCCGTCTCCTTTCTTGTCGGGGGCCAGAGCTCCCCCAAAGCTTTAGCGCTGCACCCGGTACGTGTCGTGGTGGGATTAGACTCATTTCACAGACGGGGGAGGACTGTGCCGAGTCGCACGGCTGCGAGGCCGTGGAGCCGGGATCTAAAGCCAGGTCAGTGAGATGCGCTGCTCGCACCAAGCACCTCCCCTTAGCGCCCGAACACGGGGAATGACGCCTGCGTGTGGGAGCCAGAGCCACGCCGGCCTCTTCCCGTGCACCACCTCGGCCATCCTCACCACGGCCCCCGACGCAGATGCCTTACTAGCCCGCTGTCCAGAAGAGGAAACTGAAGACAGAGAGGGTGAAATATATAACTTTTCAAGAGGGCACAGAGCCTCAAAGTTCTCCTTGGCTTTATCAGCTATGCTGACCTGGCCCCTCCCAAGCTCTCACCCCTACCCTCACTACAACCAGAAGAAGAAGCCTCTTCCACCCTTTCCATGCCTGTGTGTCCCCAGGCAAGTCACTGAACATCTCTGTGCTTATTCCTTCATCTCTGAATGAGAGCAGGACAGTCCTCTGTAGCTATTTAGTGTTTATAAGGATTAAGTGAAGAACTATAAAGCTCTTAGGAGTACCTAGCACACAACACAGACTCGACAAATACAGACTATCACAAAAATCATTTCTTGGACATTTCACACTTCCCCCGCTCCTAGCCTTTGCATGTCCTCGCTCCTGTGCCCCAAGTGCCCGGTCCCCTCCCCGTGCCCCACTTCTGACTGACCTGGGTCCCCGTCTCCTGCTCTCAGCCCCTCTCTGACCTACCATCCACTCCCACATCTTATGCTCATTTCCTTCTGGAGGCCTGCAAACAGAGCTCACTGTGGACCCCGACACATCACTGTTATCTTCACTGTCACTGCCACTTGCATGCCTGTGTCCCCGACTGCACCAGCAGCACCAGTGGAGGGAAACGCTGTTCGATTCATCGTGGTGTTCCTGCACCCAGCGTGGGGCATGGCACATAGTAGGTGTTCAGTAAATACTGGCTGGCGGAGAGATGGGTGGATGGATGAAGGAAGGAGTGAATAAGAGCACTCAAAGATGAGGCCGAGTGAGCCAGCAGGAGGCCATGACAAAGGGCAAGGGCAGGGACACTGAAGAGACGGGCCCCACGTCTCCCGGGAGAGAAGGCCACACCTCCAAGAGAAGTAGGAGATAGGTTGGGACTGACTGCCAGGACACTTGGGGCTCAGTCCCCAAGCTCCACCGCCAGAGGAGCCCAGACACCAAGTGACCTCGCCCACCTGCCCCACTGCGACAGGGCTGAGCATCGACCCTCCCAGGCCCGGCCACAGTGCCTCACCAAGGACATCTTTCCTGTGTAAAAAGGACACTTTGCGCAGGACGGCAATCCTGGTCTTCTCCAGCCCGTCTTTGGTCCCGCTCTTGGCCGCCTTCATGAACTGCGTCATCTGGGCAAAGGCAGAGGGGCCCGTCAGAGAAGCGGAGGCAGGCCCTGGAACACCTGCCACCAAGGGCCACCAGCCCCACCAAGGCCTCCCAGCCAGGACTACCAATATCAAGACCCGGGGGCCCATGCCCTCCCAGGGAGGGGCAGCAGCGGCTTAGAGGGACAGAGCCACTGGGATGGGGTGAGAAGGGGCATTCATGCCCCAAGGTATCCCTGGGGGAACCCTCTTTGTGGGAAAGGGGTGGTCCTAACTTGATTTTTTTTCCTCTTCGGACAAATTACACATGTATCTACTCCTGTCAAATTAAGGAGAAGGTATCACACAGGGGAACGGCTCAAGGCCTGGAATCCTAGCCTGGGTTCCCAACTCCGCCACTCCCCAGCAACATGACTTGGGCCAAGTCATAACCTCACGGAGCCTCAGCTTCCTCACTGAGACTCGCCAGGGTCTGTGAGAACTAAACGGCAGGATCTGGGAAAGCACACTGGACAGAAACGTTAGCCATACAAATGTCGGTGTTTACTTAAGGGGCAACTAGAAGGAGGTGAGTACACAACGCCATCCCACCTGCTGAACCCGGGAAACCCCGTGCCCTGCCCCCCGAACACCCAGGTTTCTTACTGAGCCACTGCCCAGGAAAGGAGAGAAGGCTGAAGTTGTCACAGAGCGGGGTGCAACTTCCCCGAGCAGGGAGGGAGGGCCCCGCGGACACAGGCACAGCCAGCTGAGCAGAATGTGGGGTGCAGGAGGATGTGGAGAGGAAGCAGGCACCCCGGGTGCTGGGGGAGCCCAGGGCCTGCAAACAGAGCTGCTGTCCCCTCATTCTTTTGTCCCCTCCCAGCCCAGCTTTGGCATCTTCCCCCACACACAGCCAGCACTGTCCAATAGAAGTTTCTGGAAGGGCTGAAATGCTCTGTCTCTGTGCTGTCCGACACAGCAGCCACTAGCCACATGTCACCATCGAATGTCCGAAAAGTGACTGATGTAACTGAGGACCCAAATTCCTGATTATAATTAATGTTAATTAATTTAAATTTAAATAACCATGTGCCTATCATAGTAGTGCAGTTCTAGGAAAACCCTCTCCTTCCCGAAGTTCTCTAACTGAAAGTGGGGAGCACTTATCTGGGGGGTCCCTGGTCTCTGCTCTCGCTATCGCCTTCCTCCAAACACCCCCTGGGTCCCTGGCATAAGTGTCTCGGCACTTCTTGGGGGTTTGGGCCAGGAAAGTTTGTAGAAAACCCAGTGGGCTCTGAGGCTGGGGGGCAGGGTGGTATCTTTTCAAGAACAAGGCTAGCTTTCTAGAAACAACCAACAGGGTAGAAGAAAAGTCCCCAGCCCTTCCCTGTATTTAAACAGAAATTCTAGAGCAGTAATTCTTGGCCTTTGGGAAGGAGAGGGTTACAAACATCTTTGAGAACTAACAAGAGGGACAGATGTTGACCCCAAAAACTGTACAAACATGCTCATCCTCTTCCGGGAGGGGCCACAACTCCCCCAACCCACCCCCCAGTGAGAAACCCCTGTCCTGGAGCCTGGTTCCTATCTTGGTAGACAGCCTTCGGGGGGCTGTCCTAGGAACCCCCAAATAGTCTTTGGGGAAACTATCTAAGGCCCTTCTGGCAAAAAAGAAAAGGTGAGTACCCCAAAAGTCCCTGAGTTAACCTGCCACCCCCACCCATCTTCAGAGTTCAGAGGCCGGGCCGGGGGGAAGCAGCTCGGCCTTGGGCTCTGTCCTTCATGTGCTCCCGGCTCCTCTCTGGGCATCAGCTTCCTGAGAAGTTCAACCTACCCCCACGCCAGGTCCCAGGGCTCTCAGGGGTACTTGTACCCGGGCCCTGGAAACTGTAAAATGCTCTTCTCCTCCTCCTGGGGAGGCTTCGGGACCTGATGAAGAGGGCAGTGCCATGGGATGGAGAACACACAGGTTTGAACCCCAGCTGCTGCCCGCTGGCATGACCGCCAGCCAGGTATTTCTCTCGCTGGCCTCACTAATGCTAAGTGACAGCAGTAAGGCATAGGAGGGTGCCCTGGGGACAATACAGTCAGGCGCACAGATAATAACGCCACCATCCACCAAGGTCTCAGCTTGTGCCAAGCACAGCACTGAGCAACTCACAGACCTGAGCTCATCTAATCCTAACATCCACCCTGGGGGCTGGTACTGCCCCCATTTCACAGGCAAGGAAACCAAGGTTCAGAGAGGTCAA
>NW_011888867.1:397874-405362 GCF_000151845.1 Pteropus vampyrus
TTCAAGCTACCAACCTGACATCACTGAATGTAGAGCTGGAAAGAGATGCACACAATTGATTCTTGAGTTCTTGGGAGCTAGGACAAGCTGGCTCTAGCACACCACTGGAGGAAGGGGTGGATGAGTGGAGGGAAGGAGGGAGATAGGGAGGGTAGGTGGGCAACTGGGTGGAAGAATGGATGGGTGACTGGCTTACATACTATCTGGGAAGATGGATGGACAGGTGAACAGATAGACATTTAAATGCATGAACTGTATGAACAATAGTGATATTTGGTAAAGTAAACAGAAGACCAAGATAGACGGATCTTCTAAGAAGTAGATGAGTCGAAGGATCATGAGTAGGGCCCTGGGGGCAGGCAAGCCCACACTCAAATCACCATTCCCTGTTTACTAGCTAGAAAAGCCTCTTCGCCTCTCTGAGTTACAGATTCTGCATTGGTAAACTCGCCATAATAATAACTACTTGTGCTTCAGAGTTGTTGAGAAGATTAAATGAAAAATACATATAAAGCTCAGAGCTTAGTAAGTACTCAAAAAAGGGAAGCTATTATTATACTGTTTTATTCAAATAAGTGTTCAACATCTATTGAATGGATGGATAGATGGTGGGATAGATGGATGGATGGATGGATGGATGGATGGATGGATGGATGGATGGATGGATGGATGGATGGATGGACGGACGGACGGATGGACGGACAGACAGACGGACAGACAGACAGATGGACCCTACCCACCTCATCTAACCTCTCTGAACTTCAGTCATGTAGGTTTTCTGATCAATAAAAATGAGACTTTTAATTCCAATGATACCAACCACTCTATGGTATTAGGAAAAATAAATTAAACTGCTCTAGGCAAAGGTTCACAACCGTTATGCAAAGAAGTAGTAGAACTGGGATCTTTCTGTGAGTTACTCAGGCTCCTCCAAAAATGGGTAGTGTAAAATTTGTACTGAGTCCCATTTTATCTGTAAATAAGATTGATACGATAAAATCACAAGGCCCCCAGGCTGTCCGACGCCCTCTACCTCTTAAGGATCAGAAGAACCAGATCGGAAGTCACCTGCAGAACTGGCCAGATCAGAGCAGACCCGTGAATAAGGCTGAGGTCAGAGCTGGCATTTCTGCTCTGTCCCCTGACCAGCTGGATCAGGACGACCTTGATTATGAAGAGGTCATAATCAGAAAGTGGAAAAATTCAATTGCAGCTCATCCTACAACCAGAAAAAAAATAATTCCCACAGACCAGAGGTGGCAACCAGCAGGTACCTGTAACATAACAGGACCAGGCACCTGCTTACACTTGGGTCAGCTGATTCCAGGGAGGTCTCTCTGCAGACCCCTCCCCATCACTTTGGCAAAAATCCTTCCCCAGCGGGCTGGCTTCTCGGGACTTCTGAAGGAGTTACACTAGTTCTCTTGCAGCTGGGTGGGAGGCCAGGCCCCCGGCCAGACTCCAAGGACAGGACAAAACACTTCCCCAGACCTCTGCTGCCCAGTGCCCCACAGCTACATGACACACAGCCAAGCAGCAGTAGCCCCAAAACATCCAGCCTCTGCAGTGCCACGCATGGAAGCAGTTGCGTCCCAAGCAGCTCAGGAGGGCAGAGCGCCACAGAAAGGGCTCAGGGGGGTTCCCAGGCAGATGTGGGTGCCAGAGGAAGGACCCCTCCACAGTCCCCTATCTTCCTGGAAGCCTGCTGTGCAGGGAGCAGGCAGGCCTTGACCCATGGCCAGAGAAAAAGTTCCTGTGGTTAGAAATTCCATAGACTGTGCCACATTGTCTGTCTGCTGAGGAAGAGCCCAGAGCGCCAGCCCCAGGGTGTGAGGGATGTGAGCTCATGGCAACAGCCAGAGACCCCGCCCCTGCGGCTAGGCCCCGTATCCACAGAGTGCTCTGTGGGCCCCTGGCATCCCTTGGTGGCACAGCACTGGTTAAAGAGCAGATTGCCATGCGGCACCCCAATCCTGAATCAGAGTCCCTGAGGGGAGTGAGGCCCTGGCATCTGCAATTTCAACTAGCGACCATGTGACCCTGATGCCCATGCAAATCTGAGGACCAGCACTAATGAGGCCAAATTCTGCATCTCCGTGCCCCTGTCCTCTGAGAGGCAGGTGCCTACAGTACCCGCCCAGTCCCCAACAAGAAAGCAGGGGCCGGGAAAGGGCCGTGGGGGCTTAGGAGAGACAGCCAGAGGCTGAGAACAAGGGCTGGCCCAGACAGCCAGTCCCTCTGCTCACACTGCCCAGAGCAGGGCCGAGATGCACCCGTCCTGCCCTCCTATCAAGAGGCCGCCCAGGGGACATGGTGGCTTCATAACCAAAGCTCCCTTTCTCCCCTAAAGCAGTGCACACTGCTCCTTCTGAGGACATAAGCCGGAAGGGCCTGTTCCTGGGCTTTCACCTGGGCCATTTCTCCAGCCTGGGACACATTTCTGTCCCCTCTGGCTTCTGTGTCGCGGCTCCCAGCTTACCTCTCTTGGCAGCCGCCTCTGACTAGCCCCATCAAGTCCCACCCGTCAAGCAGACAGCCATCAGTCATGTTTACAGACAGGCATTTTGTCTTCATTTTTAACAAATTGTTTCATTTTCGGTATCTCCTCCCAGACCACATAGGTTCCCCGAGCCTGGTCCTGTCTTCCTGTTCCCATACACCCCAGCCTACACCCTAAAGTATGGACTGGGCACACAGTAGGTGTGAGAGATGCTTAACGTTTTTGCTAGCATGACATCGAGGCCATTTTGCATGGCTCAGCCCAAGGAGGCCCAGCCAGGAAAAGACTGGGGTTCGGCAGAGACCTGCTTAGCCCCCAGGCTCCTTAGGGAGCCCTTCCTGATCTGAGGAAAGTCTGAAAACTCTTAGGTGTGGGGGCCACTTTGGCCAGCGCACCTCTCCCACAGAGGACCCCTAAACTCAGAAAGTGCCAGGAGGAACTAGGAAAGACTCAGAGGCCACCGAAATCCCAGCCCGGTCCAGGACCCCTCTGCCTTGTCCCTGCCCCACCTTCAGGCAGGACTGGCCAATGGGTTGAGCCCACCTGCCTATGCGTGTCTTTCCAAAGGACCCAATCACCTCTGGTCGGGCAGGGCCTGCCTGTGAGAAGCTGTTCCCTTTAAACCCCAAATCTCGGCATGGACAGAATCTGCCTTCTGGTGGCTTCCACGGAATAAGTGGGAGGAGTGAAGCTGTCGCAGGAGAGGAGGAACCAGACAATCCATTCTCCTCTCGGCCTCTACGGCTCCCGCCCTGAAATCAGCAGAACGAACCCTGCTCCAGGCAGAAACACCGAAGTGCCAGGGTGGATGGCACTTTGAAAGGCCTCGGAGCCTCCGGGGCAGCTCCCGTAGCCACAGCAGCTCCGGCCTGTTCACGTCCCCAGGGAAGAGGACTTGTGTGGATCGCAACTGCTCTTGCAAGGTAAGAGGATCCAACTGATTTGATCCGAGTGCCCATTCTAATCAGCTGCCGGGGCTGCCTGGAACACCGTGTTGAGGATTCTGAAGCCAGATCTGAGCCCACAAGCGTCGTGATCGATGCCGGGATCAGCTGTAGGCGTGGGCTGGGGGGAGCACCTGTGCCAGGTATTAACCGCGCCCATCCCACATAGGGCCCTGCATGGTCAAACGGCAATGCCGGAAGGTCATCTCTTATTTCGAGATACTTGGGCCATTTCCTCTCTCACCATGTATTTCTGGGAATCGCTGTTTAGATAGACACAAGTCGCAGGCCTGGCACTCACCACCCTCCTTCCCCGCTCTCGGAGGGGGTCTCGGTGCCCTGGGTGGGATGAGAGACGCCCCCACCTCCTCACCTTGGGCTGGAAGGACACTCGGTGCTTGGCGGGCTCTGCCTCCGGCTTGGCCTCCTCCCCTGAGTCCTCGCTGTAGCTCTCAAACTCGCTGGAGCTCCAGCCTAGGTCCTCCGCCTCCCTGGCCTCCCTGGGCGCCCCGACGCGGTGCACGTCCTCATAGGCCAGGTTCCTCTCCGCCCCTGCTGGCCAAAGGACGGGGCTGGTGAGTGGAGGCCCTGAAGCCAAGCCCACCAGGCCCTAATTCCAAGCCCGGCGGGGCAGATGGGGGGTGGGTAGGGAGGAGCATGGGGCTCCACCTCCGCTTCCTTGTCCATAAAACAGGTGATGACAACATGACATCTACCCAGTAAAGTGAGGACACCAGAACAGGCAGGAAAGTACAAGAAATGTGTCAGGCACACGACAGGCTCCATAATTTCCTCCCATGGTCAGCACTACTGCTCCGGGAGCCGAGTGCTCACCCTGGGCCTCCGAGGCACTCTTCAGTGGAGAAGAGGAGACTTAGGACCAAATCCTGACTCAGCCCTCAGCTCTGGCCTCCGTATGTGGGGGTAAAAGAGACAGTGGCCTTTAGTCTCCCACATGGGTTCAGGACCATCCAGTAGGGGGCGCACCTGGCCCAGCCTCTAGGTGCGTTCCCTTTCCTTCCGAGGACCCTCAGGAAATGCCTTGAACTGGAAACTTGGGGACAAAGACCTGAGAGTCCACTAGGGACAGGTGCCACCAGGGCACTCTTGGGGTCCCTGTCAAGCCAGGTGTGAGATGCTGCTTCCATGCTGAGGTGGGAAAGCCACTGTCCTGGGACTGGAACACGGGAGGCCCAGCCCCGCCCAGCCCCACCTCTGGGAGACCTTGGGCTTCAGCTTCACTCCTCGGGGCTTCACTTCCTGTCTGTTACCTGGGGAAGACCTGAGCCACAAACCGCACAAAAGTGAGGCCAGGCGCCAAAAAGTGCACGAAGGTGAAAATGCTATTGTCAACACAGAAGAAATGTGGCATTGGGGAGGGTGTTTTAATCTGCTCAGAATGCGCGTGTGCTGAAAAACGGGTAGCTTTGGTTTTTGGAGACTTCTCGGTGAAATAGGGATAATAATAAGCTGAGAGATGGAGTAAATAAAATATGTACAAAGAGCTCCAGCAAAGAGCCTGGCCCATGACAGGTGCTCAGCAAAGAGCAGCTGACCCTTATTCATGTGGTCTCCGGTCTCTGGGTGGGCTCAGGTGTCATCGCACTGACCTCCAGCCCCCACATGCACCCCACAGGAAAGCTGGCGGTAGGGGGTCTGGGAGATTGTCAGCCAAAGAACAAAACAGACTAACAGAGGCTTAGCTGGAGACCTGGGTCCCAGGATCAGGAGAGAGCCTGAGGTTATTTATAAGTAAAAGATAACAGTGACTAATGTCTCCAGGGAGTGGAGCAGCTGGTGACCACGCTGTGACCTTTACCAGGCTGGGCTGATGGCTCTGCTACTGCAGGGGAGGCCCCACCACGCATGAGCAAAGGGGCAGAGCCTCGTTCTTGGGGTTGCCCCTGAGAAAGAACCACGGTGGCATCTCGACTGACTTCCGGGGGGTCAGCAGGGTGCAAATTATCACCCCTTCCTATTAGACAGATGAGAAAACGGGCCTGGAGAAGAGATGTGGGCTGCCCAAGGTCAGGCTGCAGACTCCTGGGCCGGCTCCGCCAGTTCACCGCAGTGCCTCCGGCCCAAGCCCCGCCATCCTGATGACGACCCTGGGCTCATTTAGAAATCCTCTCTCCAATGAAGGCAGACTCCTGAGCCTGTGCCAAACCCTCAGCCTCCGGGGGCCTCATGGCGGTCCGGGTCCCTGCCCTCCGCTTCCTGGGGCCTCAGGCTTCACAAGTGCTCAAGATCATGGCCCCTTTTCCAAAGCACATGCCACCACCAGTTCAGTGCTCCATATCAGCCATCTCCTGGCCTCCTCACAACAACCCACGGATGCAGCTTTATTGCCCTCGTGTTAAAAATGCATCGACTGAGGCCTAGAGAGATTAAGCACAGGTTCTCTGGTGTGACCTCCCCAAACTCCTGTGAGGTCAAGATGACATTCCAATTGTATATGAAGAAGCCAGAGCAGAAAGGCACGGAGCCCTGTGCCTTAATTGATGGCAGAGCCAGGATTTGAACGCAGGGCGGAGTGACCACTGGCGCATGTGGCCTGCACCTCAACTGCTGCCTCCTCTCCGAGTGCCCTCTGAGCCCACGTTGGTCCACACAGGTCAGTGCTAGGCCCTGGCAGGTATAATACTAACAACCACAGTGTCCCTGTGCAGCGTACCTACTAAGGGCCGGCCACAGCCTTGTCTCACTCAATCCTCCCACAGCCCTGCAGATGGGGGTCCTGGGTGTGTGGTCCTCAATTTGCAGGCTCAGAGCTGGGATACAAACACAGGTTCTCTGATTCCCAGGCCACCTCCTCTTAACCACCTCGGGGTGAACTGCAGGGTGCCAGGAAGATCTGGGGGCGCAATAGTGCTCAGCGCAGACTGGGACCAAGTAACTGGTTGCTTGATTTGATTCAGGTGGGAAAACAGCCCAACGGGGTTAAACAGTGGCCTTAGGCCACTCAGATCTCTTGGGTCTGGGACCTTCCTATAAGACCCCACTGTCCCCCCGCACAGCACACCCTTCCCCACCCTCTCCTGGATTCAAATGAGCAATAGACAGGGATGTTCCAAGACTTCCTGGGTTTGCCAAAACGGATGCCCCCATTGTTGGCCCGTTTGTCCCTCTTTCTGGGACAAGAGTCAGGAGTGTGGCTCTGAAGGCCCTTGGGCCTGTCATGTTGTCTGTGTGTCTCTCCCATTGGACTGTGCACAGCCCAAGGATGGTGATAGCTGCCCCTATGAGACTAGAAGCACCTCAAAAGCAGGGGCTCCGCACATGGGGAGCCCCTGAAAGCAGGCAGAACAGTGTAGCAGGGAAAGCAGAGTCACAAAATCCTAGCTGTGTGACCTAGGGCTGGTGGCTTAACCTCTCTGATGCGACTGTCAACTGGAGCCATTAGTCCGGCCTTGCCGACCTCACGAGGTTGCTTGAACAGTGGCAGCAAATGTGTTTCATCGTGTCATAAGACGCTGCCCCAGTCCTCCTGGGGTAGGAGACAGAGCATTGCACTTGGAGTCACAATGACCCAGGTTCAAATCCCAGCCCTGCCTCTACAGTTTCCTTGTCTGTAGAATGAGGATGTTATACACCCCAAATCATAATATACACCAAATCAAAGTCTCAAAGCAGACAGGAGGCAGACATGAGAGTCACCAATCTAAAGCGTTCAAGCAAAGATGGATTGATAATAAATACCCTTCCTCCTCCCCAGGTCAGTGAGTCAGGCTCAGCTCCAGCAGGACTCACCGCCTGCCCCGCACCGTTCCCCTCTACAGCCACCATCGCCCCACGTTCCCAGTAGGGCGCAGGCTTTCCCCAGCATTCTCTGCCTCGCCATTCAGCTTTAACAAGCTGTCACTTTCTCCAACAGCCCTGGGAAGCCCAGACTATTACCCCATTTTTCTGAGGGAGGAATTGAGACTTGGAGAGGTGAAGTGACTTGCCCAGGGCCCCTAAGCCACAGCATCCCCAGCCCTGAAGCCCTAACCCCACCGCCACCCCAGCCTGGCCCTGCCCTCAGCTACATCTGGACTCTCCCAG
>NW_011888867.1:405412-417429 GCF_000151845.1 Pteropus vampyrus
GTAGGGCGCAGGCTTTCCCCAGCATTCTCTGCCTCGCCATTCAGCTTTAACAAGCTGTCACTTTCTCCAACAGCCCTGGGAAGCCCAGACTATTACCCCATTTTTCTGAGGGAAGAATTGAGACTTGGAGAGGTGAAGTGACTTGCCCAGGGCCCCTAAGCCACAGCATCCCCAGCCCTGAAGCCCTAACCCCACCGCCACCCCAGCCTGGCCCTGCCCTCAGCTACATCTGGACTCTCCCAGATGACGGCAGCCGGCTTTTAAAAGCAGGAAGGAGGGGCAATGGGCTGGGCGGGGAGGGAAGGAAATGGAAGAAGACCCTCCCCTCCCTGCTCCTCCCACCCACTCATCCCTCCCCCAGAGAAGCGGGGAAGCAGGGAAGCAGGAGAGGGCTCACCAGGCTGAAGTGCATCCAGGTTCTCACAGGGGACGTCGTCGTAAATCACATCTTCTTCCAGGGCGGGGAAAGTGAACCGGTCAACTGGGAGCGAAGAAGGAAGAGGAAAGCGGGACCGGAACGCTGCAGGCGGCTGCCAGGCTGACCTCAGGCCTGCGCCAGCTGGCAGGGCCCTGGGGAGCCCCCGCCACCACCTGCAGAGGACACTCCCTGTCCCCAGCCCCTGCAAGGGGCCCTCCCAGTGACCAGGGCAGACGCCCATCTGCCTCCCTGGCACCCACAGGTCTACCCGTCTGGCTGACGGGCAGCTGCTCAGGGCACCTGTGGGGAGCACGAAGCAGACGCAGCACCTGTACCCTGGGGTACAGGAGCATCTTCCGTCCCCAGGCCCCCCCAACTACCCCAGAAGTAGCCACTTCCCATCCAGAGGCGATGAGGGCAAACCAGCCCTAGTAAGTACAGGAAGGAGGGGGAGGGAGGGTGGATTTGGAGAGTGGGGTTAAGGAGAGCCCCCCCCAACTCAGCCAGCAGGGTCTTGGTTGGTGAAAATTCAACAAATGAACACATCCTTCTCCAAACATTCTGCTGAGCAGGCTAAGAGCTGGGCAGAGCACACACCCTGCCCGTGTTAACAGCCCCCCAGATGCAAAATTTAAGGAGGTCTCCCCAAAAAAATTGTGTGCCCACTCTCTGCCCTCTGCATGGGCCCCTGCAGAGCTAGAGTTTCGGAAACCAATCCCCATCCCCAATGGGAACCTGTCCTCACCCCACAGCCCTTCAGAGAAGACATGGGACCAGATGGACTCTGAAGTCCCCACTGTTCTAACTGTGCCGATTCCAGCTGTCCCTGGGCCCCCAGAGCCTGGTCGGAGCCTCGTCCTGGATCCCTTCTTCCTCCTCCCACGGATTCTGCCTCCCACATGACCTCTGACCATCAGCCATCAGCCTCCCTCTCTGGACAGCCTCCTCACAGGGCTCAAGCCCACCCCCCATGTCTCGTGTCTCTTAGCCCCACTCCACAGTGATTGGACTAAAACGCAAATGTGGCCACATCACTTGCCGCTCCTGGCTCCCTGTTGCCTTTGGGAAAGCATGGCCCCTGAGGCCCAGGAGGCTGGGGAGAAGGGAGATTCACATCGCGCCATGCACCTCTTAGATGTTAACCTCCATCATACTGAAGCTTGCTGCTCCCCGGTGCCAGGCATCCCCTCAACCGTGGGCTCTTCACAAGCTGCCCCTCTACCTGGACACTCGTCCCCTGACCCTTGCCCCCTGGCTCTCCCCATCCTGGCACCTGAGTGATAACTGCCTGCCTGTGTGTCTGGCTCTGCTCCCAGAGGGACCTCGTCTTGGTCACCAGGGTGCACCCGACACCCAGTTCCGGAAGGATCTAAGGACTCGACACACAGACAGATGTGTGGTCCCCTCTTGGACCGTGGCTCTCGTCAGGAAGCAAAGGGGGCAACTCCGAAGCGTGGGCAGCGGCTGGTCCCCCTCAGAGCTGCTACCTGGCCCAGGGCAGCACCCAAGAAGGACAACCCCTCGGCTCGCGTGAGCCCATGCAAGCGCTCTCGGCCTAGAGACGAGGATTCTGAGGTTGTCCCGGCCCCACCCTCCGGGGGCAAAGACCTGGGGAGCAGGGCACTTACTGCGGCGGGAGCTCTTCCGCTTCCAGCTGGAGTGCCGGACTCCAGAGAAAGCTGTGTCCACGGCATCTCCGTTGCTCACCACGGCCGGCACCCTGTGGGCCAAGGAACAGTGCCAGTGAGTCAGCAGGGATGGGGATGGTATTGGTGACAACACGAGGGACAGAGAAAGATGGCTCCTGAAAGCATCCGGCAGCCCCTCACTGGGACAGCGGGGAACAGGATGGGCAGGGGCGGGCTGAGGGCAGGAGCCTCTCTCCCTAAGGCTGTCAGTCGGGAGGGCTCGGGAGGGTTTGGATAAGCCCCTTCCCCTCTCAGTTTCCCCATCTTTAGAAGGCACCATAGGGCGACCTGCTACTTTAAGGGCATAAAACTCAGATGAAGCACAGTGATCAGGACCAAATGCTCCCCAGGGCACCAGCCTTCTCTTCAGCGCAGGCTCGTGGCAACCTCCATCTCCCCGTTCTCCAACACACAGCATGGAGGCCGGGGCCGGGGGACCAGCCGAGGACTTGCAAAGGTTCACAAGACCTGCACGTGAGACAGGGCTTAATCCCCACGCACTGAAGACGAGAGGGACTTACAGACTGGCTTCCCAGGAGCAGAGATACAAAGAGAAACAGTAGGGAAACAGCAGACCCCACCTGAACCAAGTGATCATGTGACCATCTGCGGTCACATGGACATCATGTACCCCTGATGTGCTGTGACGGGAAGGGCGCCTGCCTCCGCAGAATCCTTACCCCAAACTCATAACCCAAGTCTAATCGTGAGAAAAATGCCAGACAAACCCAGACTGGGGTGGGGGTGCATTCTGCAAAATACCTGCCCATTACTTCTCAATGCCATCAAGATCATGCAAACCAAGGCAAGGCTGAGAAACTGTCACAGACCAGAGCAGCCTGAATGACAACTAAATGTAACATGGGATCTTGGAATAGAAAAGGGACATTAGCAGAAAAACAGGTGGAATGCGGGAAAGTCTCGAACTGCAGTGTATCGACGCTGGTGTTTCTCAGTCTGGACAAATGTTCCATGGTCACATGAGATGTTAACATGGACAACAGGCGAGAGAGGGGATGCGGAACTCTGTGTGCTTCCGTTTCAACTTTTCTGTTAATCTGAAATTATTCCAAAGTGAAAGCGTTTTATTTTTTTAAAGCTCATGCTCAGAAGGGCAGAGTGTGGGGCACATCTGCCAGCCGATAGGGTAGAGGCCTTCAACTGTCCAAGACAGCAGCACTACTGCCGTGAATGACTTGAAGCTCCTGGTACCCAAGCCCTTGGCAGAGGGCGAGGAGGGGGAGATGAAGACCACAGTGCAGGGGAAAGGCAGGAGGGAGAACGAGGTGTGGAACGCCTCCTGTGAGTGGGCCCTCTGCCTTCGGCCTCCCAGCTCTGCGGGCAGCAGGCAGAGCAACCTGCCCAAGGCCATGCTGCCCGTGGCGGGCAGGGCCAGACCACGAAGCCAGCTCAACCGGCCCCAAAGCTGGCCTCTTACAACCACGTCTCAGGCATCAGAGGCCGGCCAGCTGTGATGATGGAAACGCCCTACGTCTGTGTTGTCTCGTGAGCCGCAGGTGGCTACTGTACACCTGAAACATGGCTAGTGGAAGTAGCGTGACTAAGGAACTTAATTTTTCATTTTAAGTCATTTTATTTTAAGTACCTACATGTGGCTAGTGGCCACCATATGGGACAATGCAGGTCTAAGTCACCTATTAGAGAAGCTAGTCTCAGCTCAAATTTTACTGCCAGAAGTCAGTGGTGTCGCCCTGGGGTGAGGGGTACATTTCAGTCCTGGGGTGAGGCTTTCTACCAATGGCAAGTAAAGGCCAAGAGGGGACAAGGCTGGTCTGTACCAGCAGGGGGTGCTGGGCTGAAGGGAGCCAGCCACCTGAGTGAGCCCCAATCCCTGCCAGGGCGGCTTCCCTAGACCACTACCTTCTCAGCCCAGAGACACCTTGAAGGTGTCGAATCCAGATGCTCGGAAACACTCAGACGGAACCAAACTGTTCCAGCCAGAGTCTACGTGACAGTTTGGCAGTTTGGTTGAAAGTTTGCTTTGATGCATTAACCGTGACAACCAGTGACCATTACAACCTAGAAGGTGCTACTTGCTCTGCTTTGCCTGTATTTGCATCTTTCACTTCACAAGAGGGCTTCTGAGGCAGGCACTGTCATCTTTGTGCTACAGATGGGGAAACAGGCTCACAGAGACCTAATTACTCACCCAGCGTCGCTCAGTGCATCAGAGGAAGCTGGGATCCACTGTCTGCCTGCAAAGTCTATGGTCTTTCAACCAGACTTCTTGGGAGTAGGGCGCTTGTATGTAAACATTCACCGACATCACAGATTCGCTGTGTCATAAGGTCACTGAACCTCGCTAGACTATTTAGCCATCATTTTTTTCAAAAGAGACAGAGAGCTCTCAGCATAGTCAGAAACACAAGTTCAGGTCTTCAACCAAGAGAAATTGTAATGCTTCTAGGTACTTTCGCCGTGAACATGTTTGCCACAAACATTTCACTGCATTACTAATTGGCCGTAAGGCTATACTGCCATAAAAAAAAGATTAAAAAATAAGTTTGGTTTGTTGTTTATTTTGTCTCTTTGCTTGTCAGTCTGGTTTCATTTCTCCATTTACCAAATGGTAGAGAAAAGTTAATCAATGGTGGTCTTAAAATAGCTAGTATTTTTTCCAGATGATAATGATTTGCCCAATAGTTAGTTGGTTTCTTACTCTGAAACACACTACATCGGGGGGTGAGGGAAAAAAGAGCCGAGGGCCCTCTTTGAGAGCACAGAGGTGAACCCACACTTTCCATAGAACAAAGACAAGTGTTTAGGTACAATCCACAAAATAAAATCAGTGATTTGCACAGTACTGCCATGAGCATACACACATTTTAAATATATTCAAATATTTTGTATTTCACAATAGTCTTTTTAATCTTGTTGTTCATTTTGAATGCCCTTCTTTTATGTGTCACGATTTCATCTCTTTTATGGCAAAATTGCCTTATGGTCAATTAGTTAGGCAGCAAAAATGTTTGTGGCAAAAATGTCTATGGCAAAGATGTCTATGACAAAAATATTGGACATGAATCGTAATATTCTAGGTTGCAGTGCAGTTCGACCAGAGAACAAGGATCACCTGAGAAGGCCCTAGGTAAACTCTAAAGGTGACATGGGGGAGGGAGAGGCGGGAGATATTTTTGAATAAGGTCAGACAGCTTTGGAAGGGATCTGGAAATATTTTATGACAGTGGTCTCCAACCTTCTTGGCACCAGGGACCAGTGTCCCTATGAAAATCTAATGCCTGATGATCTGAGGTGGAGCTGAGGCGGTGATGCTAGCGCTGGGGAGCGGCTGCAAATATAGGTGAAGCTTCGCTCGCTCGCCGACCGCTCACCTCCTGCTATGCAGCCCGGTTCCTAACAGGCCACAGACTGGTCCATGGTCTGGGGGTTGGGAACTCCTGCTTTATGACATAGTTTTAAGCCAGAGTGGGGCTGAAAATATGAGCCTCTTGGTTGCACATTGCCAAAACACAGTAAACTTAATTTTTAAGTAATTTAATTTGAAATAGCCACATGTGGCTAGTGGCCACCATTTAGGACAACACAGATCTAAGCCACCCGCACTACTGGAGAAGCTAGTCTGCCCTCATTTCTACTGAGCAGCTAGCCCAGGTACTGGTCCTGGCTACCCAGGCTGGAGAGAGGGGGGTCACATGGCACAGAGAAGTCATCTTCATGCCTATCCCCATTGCTTCCACAGCTGAGGCAAGCAGAGAGACTGGGAGCCCCAAGAGAGGGAAGAGGCGGTGCATGTGAGTGAAGAGGTCTTCCTAGGCTTGGCCGGAGACCACCACCCACCCCAGCCCTGCGCTCTGCTGGTATCTACTGTGCCCGGGCTGTGTTAAATGCTTGAGGACAAATGTGTGTCTTATTATAACCATTTCACAGATGAGGAAAGTGAGATTCAGAACAGGCAAGTACTTTGCCCCAAGTTACCTGGCCAGCGAGTGACAGAGCTACCATTTGTCTGCAAAGTCTTGCTCTTGACAACAGCTCTGCTGCCCTCCAGACTTGGATCCTCCAAATCTCCAGGCAGATTCGGAGGAGAGGGCTTCTCAGGCAAGGGAAGAGGAGGGCATCGCCAGGAATGAGGCTGGGTGCCTCCTCCCTCCTTTCCCGTTCCTGCCAAGGCCACTGACCCACCCTGCATCCACCCAGGGGTAGCCTCTCCCAGCTGCTGCCTGGCTGGGAAGTCTAATTCTCCCTGTGAGCAAACACTCCTTCCGGGTCCTCTCTGAAGACTAAAGATAATAAAAGAGCCGTAGAAAAGCAATAAGAGGCCAATCGGCTCACCCTTATCTGAGCTTCCTGTACTTCCAAGGCTTCTCGGCTTGCACAGGAGAGAAAGGCCAGTGACTCAGATGATGCCAGTCTTACAAGGTGAGGCCACTGCCACCAGAAGCAAAGGAAAGAAGCCCAGTTCATGGAGAAGAACAGAGTCTGAGAAGCTCGCTGGGAAAGGGAGGCAGGGGACAGACAAAAGGACCCTGGTGACAGTGCTCATCGGCCAGACTTTGGTCAAGTACCAAGAAGGCCACTGCGAAGCTCAAAGCAGTGAGAAGCCCCCAGGGGAAATCTGGAAAGGGGCCCCTCCTCCGCTATCTATAACACAGGCTTCGGTGGGGAGTGAGCGCCAAGGCCCCCAGGGGAACTCTCTCCCCATGTGAGCCTGGCCCCCGCCTTCTGCTCTGTGGTGCACACACCTCCCTTTCCGACATCTCGAGGGCCTGGAGCTCCACCGTCAGACCGCGGACAGGCACTAAACTCTCAGCAAGGCAATAACTTATCAAGAACCATGTGGGGTTTTGAAGAAGAACACAGATTCCCATGGGAAAATGTTCCCAATATGTAATTAGGTCACAAAGCAAGCCGTGAAACAGCATGTGCGAAAAAACCACAGGTCTATAAATAAATTGATGTATACTTATATGTATGCATAGCAAAGCAACTGGACAGAAACACACAGTGGTAGAATTAAAACTTGCTTTTAGTCTATCATTTTCTGTACTTTCCACTTTTGCTACAATAAGCGTGTGTAACTATTACTAAGAAAAAGAAAAGAAAGAAAACATATCTGAGGAAATGGTAAGCAATGCATTGTCTAGCGCGGGTCCCTTGTGGCCTGGAGTCTGCCCTAGACCGACCCTCATCCTTTGGGACAGTGACAGACAATAGGTCACTGGCTGAGCATCTGTCCTGACATCTCGTTTCATCCTCCCAAAGGCTCCTTCAGGTGGGTCTATTATTCCACCTTACAGAGAGGAAAAAGAGGGTTAGCAGATAAGGCAATGAATGGTCCAAGGTCGCGGGCTGATGTATAGGACAGATGGGATCCAAACCAGACCTCCGTGGGAGACGGCAGTGCAGAGTGTTAAAACACTGGTTGTGGAAGCCAGATGGGTCCTGCCCTGGCTCTGCCGCATCTCAGCTCTGTGACCTTAGGCTGTCGATGGGCCCTCTGCGCCGGTTTCCACATCTGTAACGTGGGACTGTGAGAGTGCCCTCCTGTGCGGAGTAATGAGCTAAGGCAAATAAAGCTCTTAGAACAGGGTCTGGTGAATAATAAGAGCTGGTTACGTGCAGGCCTTTATTATCTGGCTCTAAAGCCCACACACACACCTGGGCACATGAAAATAACCCTGCATAGAATGTCTGCCTGGCACATCGCAGCTGTTCAGTAATGAAGTGTAAGATGGGAGGATGGACAGAGGTGAAGGGCAGGGGCAACACCAGCCAGCCAGCAGAATACTGGCCAGACACAGCCTCAGCACCGTCCTGGGTGGGGAGAGGCGTATGAGGATGAAGAGCAGAAGCCCTACCCTTGAGCTCTGAGCCCAGGTGCTACCGCCTGCTGGCTCAGCCCCTTGGACCAGTGACTGCACCTCTCTGGGTCTGCACCATGGGCCCCATAATAATTCCCTCTTTCCCAGCTGTCATGTTAGTCTCCTACTGCTGCTGTGACTCATTACCACAAGCTTAGTGACTTAAAACAACATAGATTTATTATCTTACAGTTGTGGAGGTCGGAAGTTCAAAAGGGCTTTCAGTAGGCTAAAAGCAAGGCACTGGCAGTGCCGTGCTCCTTCTGGGGGCGCTAGGGCAGAATCTATTATTCCCTTGTCTTTTTCTAGTCTCTGGAAGCAGCCTGTATTCCTTGGCTCATAGTCCCCTCCTCCATCTTCAAAGCCAACAGCGAGACATCTGTCAATCTCTCTCTGATTGACCCTCTGGCCTCCCTCTTATGAGGGAGGATGGTCTCCTTGGCCCTTCCAGGAACCCAGCTGCCCAACTGCTCCACTCAGGGTCCAGGCCATGGGCAGCAGAGTCCATCTTGTCTGGATCAGCCCAGGAAGTGGGAGGACAGGTACTCCCAGGGAGCCACTGTGAGTCCCTGCAGCTGGGCCAGGAGCCAAAGGACTGACCCGACAGGAAATGCTGAGGCTGCACGGGGCCCTCTGGTATGGCAGCAAACTGGGCAGGAAAAGCAAACAACTCTACAGGGGGCCGGAGTCTACATCCGGTGCACTGAAGGGTGAGAGGTACAGCCTGCTTCCAGAAAAACACAGGAAGCCAGAGAAGAGGGGGTGCTCAGGGCTGCTCTTTCAGCCACGACTCCCCCAGTGAGAGCTCAGGCTTGTTGTGAGTACACGGGCTGCAAAACCCACCAGGCAAGGCCAACCCTTCAGGCTCCAATGGATGACTGTGGATACGACAGGCCGAGCACTAGGCCTGCCATTTACTGGCCCTCCAAGGTGTTGGGTACATCACTCCAACTCCCTAAGCCTCAGTTACTTGTCTGCAAAATGGGCATAGTCGACAGTCTCTGTCTCCTAGGACTATGGTGCCCAGGAGATGGATAAGGTGCAGGAAGCACTCAGTAAATAGCAGGCAACACCATCAGCATCAGCAGGAGCAGGTGACTCTGGCTGTGTGGCCTCAGGCTACTCGACCACCCCGAGCGTCCCTTCCTGCTGGCCCCTGTCCTGGCTCCTAACAGTTGCCAGAGTCAGAACCCAGGTTCAAAGGTTTCATTTCCATATTGTTTGTGTTTTGCTCATTTTCATGGAGACACTGAAAGTCACCTTTCAGACCCCACCCACTCATCCTTCTATCCACCGGTACCATCATTCATTCAACACGGACGTTTTCAGCATTCCCCTGGTGCCTGGCACCATGCTAAGCCACGAGGATGAGGACACAGCAGCAAGCAAAAGACCCCTCTCCCCCCCGCAAAAGAAATGAACCGCTGTCCCCACGGAGCTGGCCTGCAGGTGGAGAGACGCTTCCTCACCCCTCTACCATGACAAGACCTCAGTGCGGGGTTAGAGGGGCGGGGGGCCTCCCCCAGAATCACACACAAGCAGTACCAAGGCCACTCCGCTTGGCTCCCCAGTTGGGGTCCATGGAACACCCCACTGACTGCTTAGAAACTGTTCTCCCAAAGCTCAGACAGCATCTATTAGCAGGCAAAGTTCTTACCCCCAATAAACACACAAATAATCGGATCATTCATATAGGGCCAGCCGAACTCGTCACCATGAGCCAAACGCTGAGGCTCATGGGCTTGGACCTGGGGTCCCCGGCACATCCCTAGAGGACAGTGTAGTGATCAAACACCTGGCCTCCAGATAGAGAGGCTCTGGTTCCAGTCTCTGTTCTGCATGAACACATACATCTATATGTAACCTTGGCCACCTAACTCCACCGAGCTTCAGTTTCCCCGTTTGTGACATGGGTAATACCAGTGCCTACTTCCTAGAGACGGGAGCAGTAAATGGGACTGGGTTTTTAGCTCAGTGCCCAGTACATAGCAAACACAGTCATAATTGTGACTGTTATTATTTGCTGCTATTTTATTACTATTATCTGGTAATCAGCGTGTCTTATGGAAGAACAAGAAAGCATCGTAGGTTAGCTGAGCACTTTGAAGCCTGCTGTACCCAGCAGCAGGACAGACGAGGTCCTGGCCACCCTTACTTCTTAAGATTATTGAGCAGGGTAGCCCAACCCTAAAATCGCCCACAGGCCTCAGCATAACACACACCCAGCAACGCCGGCAGATCTGTTTATCCCATAGCAGCAGCCTGGCTGCCTCCTCTGAGCAATGCAGCCAAGCAGGCGAAGGGACAGGGAAGTCCACAGGCCTCAAAGCCAGAGACAGACCCAAAACCCCTGGACCTGAACTGCCAGTCGGCCTAAATTGTCCTTGTAACCACCTACCTGGCAGGTGTGATCCCTGGGCAGACTCCTAGAGGTGGGGTAGAGTGAGAGCCAGATCAAAGCCAGATCTGACTCCAGGGTACAGAGCCCAACCAGCTTCCTCTAAAACCGAATCTAAACCAGGACCCAGGGTAACGACATCTAATATTTTTGGAGCAGCCGGCACATACCGGTCAGACTAAGCAGTGAATGAATGTTAACTTATGTACACCTCACAGGGTCCTGCAAGAAAGGAGATTTATTACCCCCGTTTTACTAATTAAGAAAGTAAGGCTTGGGACAGGAAGCCACTTGCCCAGTGACACACAGCTAGAAAGCAGAAGAGCAAGACTTAAAGCCAGCTCTATAGCTCAGAGCCCAAGCTCCCAGGCCCTCGAAGACCCGGACCCCGGCACTGGCTTTGCCCACCGCACCCCTGCCTGGGTAGCTCACCAGCTGGCACATGGGGATTGGGACTGGCCCTGCCTCTTTCCCACAGAGCCTTGATAGGAGTGAGGTCTCTTTGAGGCTGCAGCCCTGCCTGGATCTGGGCAGTTACTGCAACTGTACTGTCAGGAGCTTCTCTGGAGGCCAGACACATAGCCCGGCAAAGTCCAAGGCCATTTCCAAACCTGGGGCAGAGGCCATGGAGAAAATGCATTGACAAGAGGTGAAATGTCCTCCGCTTGGAGACTTGCTTTTTCAAAGCAGTGTTTGCTTAGTGACTACCTTTAGGGAAGTTAAAAAAAAAAAAAAAAAAGATAACAAAGAGAAGGAATTCAATCTAGATTGATTCTTCTCCCAGAGGATTCCAGAGTGGAAAATCACCACCCAAGGAAGGAGCTGGAACTTAAGTAAATGGAGACCTGGAAGGAGGGACTGAAGCTGGGGGAAGCGTAGAGAGCACTGGACAAGGAGTCAGGAGGCTGCTAGCACCTCGGTGTGTGACCTTGGGCAAGTCTCGCTCCCCAACCTTCCCACCTGTCAATGGGGCTGGAATGAAGGCCTGTTAGGGCTCATGCAGTGATCAGTGCTCTGTAGGGTCTCAAGGCCCAGGAACATCAGTCCCCATTAAGGGAGTTCCAATGTGATCTTCATCCTGCTGTTGGTGAGACTCCAGCCGAGGAGTCCGAGGCTCTGGGCACCCCATCTCTGCCCCTCCAGCCCCCTCACATGGGAAACATCCAAACTGGGCAGGAGGCGGGAGCAGAAGCAAACACCATATGTGTATTTAGTCCTTTCCACAACCAGTCTCGCTTATTCTTCAGGATGCTTCAAGGTGGATGTTCTGTCCATCTGATACATGGGGAAGCTGGGGGGGGGGGGTCCACAGGCAGCCGAAAGCCACCAAGCAGTGAGAGGCTGAGAGGGGATTTGAACCTCCAGTGCTCTTGGCCTGCTACCTCCAGGAGATGGTGCTCAAGGGGGCCCAGAGCTTATTTGCTCCAGGGAGAGCTGCAGGACAAGGGGTGATGCTGCAGTATGGCAGGCGGAGGATTAAAGGAAGCCTGGGCCCTTCTCCCAGAAACACCTGGCCCACCCTGGGCTGCCCTGACCAGCGGGCTAATGAAAACAAGGCAATAGGTAGGCACCAGCTCTGGGGACCACTGGGTCACAGCCTCAGCATGGCACCTGGCACCAGCCAGACACAAGATCTGGCTGCAGAGTCATCAGGTCTCTAAGACACAAAG
>NW_011888867.1:419714-428622 GCF_000151845.1 Pteropus vampyrus
CCAGACGGCGGGTTAACTCTCAGCCGCGACCCAGTGGTGTAGGGACTTTACTGTTTCCATCTTGCATAGGAACAGACTGACATCTGGAGAGTTTATGTGACTCCTTCAAGCCACACAGCTAGCGAGGGGCACAGCAAGCGTTTGGAGCCAGGTTGCCCTCTGCAATTCACAGGCTTGTAGACAAAACAGAAGAAGTAACATGAGTTTCAGGGACCGACCTCTTCCCTCAGGCCCAGGGACCTTGAAATGTGTTCCTCCTTAGCCGAAGACCTCTCCTGAGCCCTCTTGGCTACAGCTCCACCCTTTCCCACACCTCCTGCCCTGCTTCTCTTTTTCCAGTCACCAAAAAAAAAGGAAGGAGGCTCACTTACTGTGTCTGGGGCGGTGCAGCCACTGGGTCCGAGTCTGCAGGAGAAGAGTCCAGGGAGAGCCCGTCAGGCTGGAGGCTGGCCCGATGGACTCAGCCCATCCCCGCCCCCTTTCCCAATCTCCCCAGGGTGCGGGAGACAAGGCCTGGTCAGCCTGGGTGCCTGCTGTGCCTGTCTCCCTTCCCCCAGCCACTTCACCAGTCATCAAGCTCCCCTACCTGTCCTGCCTGCACCACCCCCACCACCACCCCCAGGCCAATTCCCAACTCTAACCAGAACCAGCAGCCCTGCCTGCTCTGGGCCTACGGCCCCACCCCCGGCTCTTCAAGGAGTCCCTTGTCCCCAAGCCTGCAGGAAGTTCCTGCTAGTCCAGTCCCCAGTCTCTCCCAGATGACAGAATCAAGAGCTCAGAAGCTGTCATTTAACACCAACCTTATCAGGGCCTTCCCACCCCCCAGGGCCACCAGCTCCCCGATCCTGACGAGTTGGGGGAACCTCTGGGAGGCTGTGCCTGTGGCTGGTGTGATTCCCAGGGAGAAGCTGCAGGGAGGGGGTCAACCACTTCCATTTACTATATGCCAGGGCGCACCAGATGCTGCAGGAATGCTCGGAATCCTGGCTCCCTGGGGAGGTGGTGGAATGCAGCTTCTTCCCAATGACTTTTCCCCTCCTGCTTTCTGGGGACCACGAGGCATCACTGGGAGCCTGGAGCTTCCAGCCTCTCCCAGAGGCCTGAAAGTGGGAGGACCCGAGGCTCCTAGAACACCTTACCAGTGACAGGGGCGAAGTCCACCTGAGTCAGCAGTGTGTCTGCATCCTTCTCTGCAGCAACGCCTGGGACACCCAGGCCAGTGCTGGTATCCTCGTCATCATCACTGTCATCGAACTCAAAGGCCTCTCCGGGGTCTTCCTCCGCCTCTGGGGAGGGGCCTCCTCCAGGAACCAGTGGATCTCCTGCAAGGGAGGAGGAGTTAGCTGGGCTCCACCGTCTCAGGGTCTGGCCAAGGGAGAGATGGCTGGAAGGGGGTGAGCAGCTCTGCAGGTCTGAGTGAGAGAACAAGGGCAGTTCCCAGACCCTAGATGAAACCCATGCCCGGGGCAGACGGCCCTCCTGTGCCCCTGAGAAGTCCTTTGGTTGGGCGAAGGCTCTAAGCAGATGGGCAGTGGACAGAGAGGAGGGAGCACGCTTTCATGGTAAGTTTGTGTGTATCTGTACTTGAATGTGTGTCTCTCACACTCTTGTTTTCTATTTTCCTATTTTGTAAGCAAGGAGGGCTTTTTAAATGCATCTGCACATGTGCGTATGAGTACATGCATGTGTATTTCTGTGTGTGCATATGTGGCTATGCATTTTGCATGTGGGCAAAGGAGCACAGGCAGGCTCATTCTGCATGCTGCACTTCACTTGGCATGCACAGCGGCATAAAATACAGCTGTCTGGAAGAGTCTGGAGCCTGAAGGTAATAGCTCTCAGGTGCGAGGGCGAAAGCTGGCTGGGGCAGGGCTCAAGGGGTGTGCTCCCAGCACAGCCTCACACCCTGCTCCTCCCTCCTGGAAGACCCCCTTCCTGGGCATGTCCTCCTGTCACCTGTCAAAGCTCAACTCAAGCAGAAAGGATCCTTCCTGGCCTCTGGCCATTGCCTTAACTAATGGATGTCCTGCCCCTCTTCTCTGTCTCAGCCCCCTGTTTTCTTCATCCTTTCCTGTAGAACGTGTAAGTATGTGTTTTATGCCCATTTGTACTCCCTACCAATCTTGGGTCCCTAAAAGCAGTCCCTTTTAATGGTCTCTTTAAGGGGATAGGTTCTAGCCTGGCCCTGAGTAGGAGCCCAGCAACTTTCATAAGCAATTAAAGGGACAGATTCTCTATCCTGAAGCTCATAACGAACCTTCACATCTCCACCCCTTCACCCAGCTGAGGTCCCCCGTCTGCTTCCTTAGAAGACTTCTCTTCTAGAATATGAGGCAGGACAGAACCTCAAGTGTTCGCCAAGCCCCTCCCACCTTGTGCAAACCAGCTCCCAAACTAAAGGGCAGTGTGGTCTGGTTTTCAAAGTCCACAAGGCTGACAGCATCTTGGACCGCCCCAAGCAGTCCTACAGCAACTCATGCCACACGACCGAAAGCATGAGCTTCAGGCTCAGCCGGTCCCGCCTGGGCCACCTTCCAGCTGCATGGTTCTGAGCCAGTGACTTCGCCTCTCTGAAACCTGGTTTCCTCCTCTAAATTGGACAATGAAACAGCACCTACCCCATGAGGCCGATGTGCACATGAACTGAGATGTAGGTCAGGGTTTCTCAGCCTCTCCACTGTTGACATTAAGCTACAGCGTCTCTGAAGCGGGGGACACTGCAGGACGTGTAGCAGCATTCCTGACTTCTAACCCACCATGAGCCAGTAGTACCCTCCAGCTGTGACAACCAAAAATGTCTCTAGATATTGCCAGATGCCCCTACTTGAGAACTGCTGGATAGATGGAGCGCTTGGCATAGTACCTGGTATTTGTGTTACATAATATTACCTGTCGTGATAACTGCCCTTCCCAGCCTGAGATCCTTGAGGGCGGGACTGGCTGGTCCATGTGTGGACCCAGCCCCAGCACGCGCCACAACATGGATGATACGTGAACAGGTAGGAAGGTGGATGGAGCAGAGAATGGGGGATGGACCAGCAGATGGACAGATAAACAGCTCTGATTCCAGCAGTCTCTCCGATCAGAAAAATCCAATCTCCCACAGTGACCCGGGGGCTTCCAGAGCAGAACACTTGAGGTGTGAATATATCACATTCGAGAAGCCCCTTCCCAGCTGCTTGGCCGCAGCAGAAACCCAGAGCTCTCCCTTCCTCCCCAGCTTCCTCTGCAGGATCATGGCCAGATGAAGGCCATTAAAGTGGGGGCCCAGCCCCTCCCTGTGGGAGCTTTGGGGAGCCCATGGGCCAGCGTCGACCGGGGTCAACTCCTCTGGACAGTGCTGTGCCTGTGGCACACGCTCCTTCCCCAGGTGTGAAGAAACACTCATTGAGAGCCTGAAATGTGGCTCATGAGCTCCGTGTTTAAGCCTCACAATCACCCCCTATTTCATACAACAAGGCCACAGAGATTTCGAGAGCTAAAGTAATGCACCCACAGTCATACGGCTAATAAGTGAGGAGCCGCAGCTGAACCCTGCTGTCTCCCGGAAGTCGCCCGAAACCTCGGACACCTGGCCCCATGATGCTGCATTAACAAATGAAACGCAGGGGCTGAGGGGGAAGCTGGGTTAGTGGCTTTAAGTGACAGTTCTCAAACCCACTGGTGGGTCATGAAATCAATTAGAGGATTCCCAGGCAGCATTCTGTTTTGTTTATGAACTGCTTATTGGGAATGTTTTTAAACAGAACATGAATAAAGTCACATTCGGTATACATCTGACATGGCTGTTTACACGTCTGTTCTAGTTTCCTACAGGGTGTGCAGAACCTTCTGCTGCGTCTTCTTGCTCACCCCGCTCCAGCCACACCGGTCTCCTTGCTGCGCCACGAATGTGCCACACATGCTGCTGCCTCAGGACCTTTGCCCTTTCAGTCCGGGGTCCAGAATGTTCGTCCCCTGGCTGTCTTCTCCTGCTCTCACCTCCTTCAGGTCTTTTTTTTTTTTTTTTTTTTTTTAAGCCTACAGCACCTGGTCTTCCTAGGTGGTCTCCCATCCAAGTACTAACCAGGCCCGACCCTGCTTAGCTTCCGAGATCAGACAGGATCGGGCTTGTTCAGGGTGGTGTGGCCATAGACCAGATTTTTACTATATATCAGTGGTCCCCAACTTTTTTGGCACCAGGGACCAGTGCTCCCTGAGAATCTTAACGCCTGACGATCTGAGGTGGAGCTGAGGCGGTGATGCTGGCACTGGGGAGCGGCTACAAATACAGACGAAACTTCACTCCCTGGCTTGCCGCTCACCTCCTGCTGTGCGGCCTGGTTCCTAATAGGCTACGGACCAGTACCGGTCCGCAGCCTGAGAATTGGGGATCCCTGCTATACATCATCTCCCAGTGAGGCTGCCCTGACCAAAACTGCCCACAGAGACACTAGGGCTCCCTCATCACCTTGCCTGCTTTACTTTTCTCTATGGCCCTTAGGAGCACGTGACATGTTCTATGTTTCACTCATTTTGCTATCTGTCTCCTCTACGAGAACACACCTTCGTGAGGATAGGTATTCTTATCTGTTTAGCTCATGGTTGTATCCTCAGCATCTGGTACTGTGCCCAGCATACAGTAGGCACAAAATAAGTATTTGCTGAATTCACACACACGCGCGCACACTCCTGCTGTCGTGTCTATGGGTTGTGATTTTAAAAGTTTAAAAAATGCGAAACAAATGACCACAAAGTCCCTGCCCACAACTTCCGGGCTATCAGATACAGGCCCACCTTGACCAAGGGGGCCTCAGTGACCTTGGTCCCTGCCCACTGGAACCTGCTGAGCAGGCGATTCTTTTTTTACACCTGGCAGGTATCATGTAGTGACTACAGCTTCACAGCCAGATACCTCGTTCAGACTCCAGCTCTCCCGTACCCTGGCTATATGAGTATCAAGTTGTTTTACCCCAAACTCCAAGCTGCAGTCTCTTGCTCCACAAAATGCGGCCAGTAATAGTAACTACCTTGCAGAGTTATTGAGAGGATGAAATGAACTAACACACATAAAGCACCTGTGTCAGGTATGTGCTCACTAAATAGCAGCTATTTTTATAATGGTTGTCCTTATTATCAGTCATTGTATCATCATTATGATGATGATGATGATGATGATGATGATGATGATGACGACGACTGCCCTGAGTTGTAGCCTAGCCCCTGACCCTGGGTGAGATGGGAAGGCCGTCCCCGCTCCCAGGCCAGGCGCAGGCCATATCCAGGGACTTGGGTCACTTCTGCGCCTTTTCCTTTTAGGAGTACAAATGGCTTCAGTTAGCCCATCGATCAACACGGTCATGTCCATATCCAGGTAGTGGCTGGGTCAGGCTGACCAAAATATCTGTTCCCAGCAGACCCTACGCTGGGCGGTTCAAAGAGGAGTAAGACATGACCCCTCAATATCAAGGAGCACACTGAGGGGAGAGGCAGGCAGATACGGCGAGAGGAAAACATAAAACCCCAGAGACTGAGCCGCCTCTGGAAGGCAGGAGGGGACTCATGCTCACCAGGCCTCGGGCACGAGGCCGCCCTGCGCAGGGCCCTGAGGGGTGAGTGAAGGTCTGATGGGATCAAGTAGGGAGAGGTGCTGCCGGCTGAGGCCACAGCAGGGACAGAGAACAAACAGCAAGGGACCCAGCTGAGCTGAAGATGTGAATAAGGATGAAGGGGCTGTAAGATGGCTGAAGAGGTGTTTACGGAATCTGAATTTTATTTGGTAAGATGATGGGAAGCTCTCAAAGAATCAGAAAGTGGCAAAGAGCCTGATGGCTCAACCAGATGACACTGGCCAGCAATATCATATACAGCTAGAACAATAAATGGCCATGAAATGCTTCTTGAATGGAAATGAATGGATTTGATCATAAAATGATTTTATTCTCACTTTCCCTGTCTGATCCCCTCGGTAGGTAGGAGACAAGGTACAGGGTGCCCATGGCAGCAGGAGCCAGAGCGGGGACATCCTGGGACCCAAAGTCGCAGTCATGAACCAGGAGATGCCCTTGTTCCCAGGGCTACTCCCAGGCTCCAAAGACCCAGGCCATCAGACCTCACTCCTCATCAGAAGGAAAAATCAGAAGGCCCATCTCTGGATAATTGAGAGCTGAACCGAGCCCTTCTTACCCATCTGGACAGGTGGCATGGCTGGCTAGAGCTGGCCACACACATCTAGATGTTCCCAGACACGCCTCATTCTCAGGAGAGTCAACTCCAGTTAGTCCAGGAGGCGGGGACCCAGGAAGCCATGGAGAAGGCGGGCCCACTGTGCTGGCCCACACCCATTGGGTAACTTGGCTCAGGACAGAGCACATGGAGCACGCCAGCACAGGGAGCCACCCTGCCAACAGCCCACAGTGATAACAGCTCCCAAATAAGCGATTACCACGGGCCAGAGTCTTACCTGTGTTTAAACCTTGCAACAACATGGCAGAGGGTGTCATAATTATCCTCATGTTTATGGGTGATGAAATGGAGCCATAGAGACACCTAGTCACACCAGCGGCAGTGGCTGAGTCAGGCTGACCAAAAAGCCCTCGCTCATTACCACTCTGCTATCTGCCTCCCCCAAAGAGGGCAAGAGGACAGGAAGCCAGGCCTGGCAGGAGAAACAGCTCACGTCCATCCCCTCCAGGGTGGGGCCTGGCCTCCACCTGCAGTGTCCGAGGCCCCACTGCTTGGGTTGCCAGATAAAATACAGGACGTTGAATTGAATTTCAAACAATTCACAAAAATTTTTTTTAGTATGTGTTTTTCTTTTTTTTTCTGACTCTAGCAGCCCTACCACTGCTAGATGGATGACCTTAGCACCTTTGCAGGTAGAGATGGACAACCCAGCCCCTCACCCTCAGCCCTCAGGTCCCCGAGGGTTTCATCCCCAAGCACACTTCTGCCCCCAGATGGGCTCAGGGCATCTTAGGGACACAGGTGAAAAATCAACCCTTGTCTGCAGCCCATTCAGTGAGCAGGAAATTATTATTTCCCTGTTGCAGACAAGGAAACTGGGGCAAAGGGATGAAGTCATTTGCCCAAGAGCTCCCAGCTAACCACCTGGGGTCAACTTGCCCCCAAGCCAGTGGCCCTCTGTCAGCCCCACAGCTTTGTTCAAAGGAGGGACAAACAGGAAGGCCGGGGTACGGTACCTATGGCGGCTTGTGGAGGAGGGTTGGAAGAAGCCATCAGAGAAGGTCCAGCTCAGATCAGCACTGTCTCAGCCACTCGCCTGTGAAAAGAAGGCCAGAAATCTAATTAGATAGTGTTCGAAGCCAAAGTTTTGGCGACAGAGAGGGGTCACCGGCTCACGACCTGTGCCCTCAAGCCTGTCAGCTCTCACATTTCTTTCCTGGCAGTTCCAGAAGCACAAGACAGCCCAGAAAGGGCCCAGCCCCCATCATAAATCATTAACCAAGAAAAACCAGCAGCTTCAGAACCGTATCCCCGTCTTCCCAGAAGTCCCCTGCCACCACAGACCTTCCTCTAGCCCACTGCCAAGGGCTTTGTGAGCCTGGTGGGTCCAGCTAGACTACCCCCTTGACCCCCCTGACTTACAAGTGAAGCTGCAGCCCAAGACCAGGATCTCACTCTGCCCCCGAGTTCCAGAAGTTGGAACACGCCTGGACCATCATGGACGTAGCCAGACACTTCCTTCTCTGGCTGCCCAGTAACCAAGAGTCCAGCCACTCTTACCAGCTCCTGCCCACAGCCCTGTTGAAGGCCATTCACTCTGTCTCTCCCTGTTCTGCACCCTGGGGTTGGCCAGCTGGCAAGGGGCCACCCGACTATGGCATACGGGTACAAGGGAAGTAAAAGGCTGAAGAGGAGCAGATGGCACAAGATAGGGGCAGAATCCCAAATGCTGGGGTTGGGGAGCACAGTTTCTGCTGGCCTCACCATGGGGACTCACACGTCAAAGAGGCCAGCACCTCTGGTGGGCCCCCCTGGGCCCTGGAGCCAACTTTGCCAGATGTCTCCTGCTGAGCACTGAGAGAAAGAGTTCTCCCCCATCCCTGCTGGCACCCCAATTCTGAGCTAGGGGTTGCCCTCCCAGACCTCCCTGCGGAGGAGGGAAGCATCCCGAAGGAAAGGGCCCAGCCCTCCAGTCTGATCAGCCCCTGACACAAGGTCCCTGTGTACCTGCTTTCCCTTCTACTCCTAAAGCCTGCACTTCTATGACCTGACTTCCTAAATAAAAACGGAATATATGTAAACGGCAATTCATGACAGCAAACATTCACGTAGTGCCTACTCTATCTCAGACATCATTCCAAGCGCTTTACAAATAATGTTAACATATATGAATCCAATTTATAAATAAGAACATGTGGCCCAGAGTAGTTAAGTAAGTTCCCCAAGACGGCACAGCTGGTAAGTGGCAGAGCCAGGGTTTGAACCAAGGCCATGGCCCCAGAGTCCGAGTTCCTTAAGTAACCGCCATGCTCTAGTGCCTCTCAAAACCCAAACAATGCAAAGGATGTACAATGAAAACAAGTCTCCCTCCCACCCCAGTCTCTCTAATCCCCCGGAAGTGGCCACTGTTCTCGTTCCCTGCGAATCCTCCAGAACTACCCCACATGTGTACCCACATGCATACCTGGACAGATCGACTCATTCTGTACAGGAGGAAGCACACCCCACCTGCTGTGCTGCAACCACGTTTTCAGCTTAAGGATCTCGAACATCATTTCGGAATAGTACAGAGAAATCAGTCTCATTTTCTTTAATGGCTGCGGAGCACTTTTTTAACGTACCATAACCGACCAATGTACCACAATCCCTACTAATGAACACTGAGGTTATTTCTAGGCTTTTGGTATCATAAACAATGCAGAAACTAACATCCTTCATACACACGGCCTTGAGCGAAAGCATC
>NW_011888867.1:428672-440765 GCF_000151845.1 Pteropus vampyrus
GCCCCTGACACAAGGTCCCTGTGTACCTGCTTTCCCTTCTACTCCTAAAGCCTGCACTTCTATGACCTGACTTCCTAAATAAAAACGGAATATATGTAAACGGCAATTCATGACAGCAAACATTCACGTAGTGCCTACTCTATCTCAGACATCATTCCAAGCGCTTTACAAATAATGTTAACATATATGAATCCAATTTATAAATAAGAACATGTGGCCCAGAGTAGTTAAGTAAGTTCCCCAAGACGGCACAGCTGGTAAGTGGCAGAGCCAAGGTTTGAACCAAGGCCATGGCCCCAGAGTCCGAGTTCCTTAAGTAACCGCCATGCTCTAGTGCCTCTCAAAACCCAAACAATGCAAAGGATGTACAATGAAAACAAGTCTCCCTCCCACCCCAGTCTCTCTAATCCCCCGGAAGTGGCCACTGTTCTCGTTCCCTGTGAATCCTCCAGAACTACCCCACATGTGTACCCACATGCATACCTGGACAGATCGACTCATTCTGTACAGGAGGAAGCACACCCCACCTGCTGTGCTGCAACCACGTTTTCAGCTTAAGGATCTCGAACATCATTTCGGAATAGTACAGAGAAATCAGTCTCATTTTCTTTAATGGCTGCGGAGCACTTTTTTAACGTACCATAACTGACCAATGTACCACAATCCCTACTAATGAACACTGAGGTTATTTCTAGGCTTTTGGTATCATAAACAATGCAGAAACTAACATCCTTCATACACACGGCCTTGAGCGAAAGCATCCGTGAACCCGAGGGCACATTCCTAGAAACAGATCTGGTCAATTTTGATTGAATGCCAATTGCTCTCCACTGAGTGACTGTGTCTTTTAGCCCCATGTGGAAAACTCCCAGAATGAAAATTTTATCTTCAGCAAAGAGTTTAGGAAAACAAACTGACATGTCTGCAAATCCCTTTGCACACTGAAAGACCAAACAGCAGCTGCACAGCAGTCCTCCTGCGGGTCCCTCCTCCCGAGGAGGAGGTCCCCGGGCAAGGGCACAGACCCACAAGCCCCAGGCACGCCCACAGGCCTGGGGCCTCCAACTGTGCACACGCATGTCCTTAGTCTCACAAGGTGGTGGGCAAGAGAGTAGGGATGGCTCAGAGCAGCCCGCTTCCATCCCTAGAGACCCTTAAAGCACGACAGTTACAAAAGAGTTCAGGCTACCTGATACCACCTGGTTCCCACCACGCAGTAGTTAAGACACTTAGGATGAGTCACTTAACTCTGGGCTTCAGTTTACTTACCTGCAAAATAGAGATTAAAGTACCAATCTCGCAGGGTTATTTTTTTTTAGGCGAGGCAACTGTTGGTTGACCTCACAGATTGCAAGGACCTTGTCAACTTACAATCCCTTATTTTTTTATTTTTTATGCCTACAGCACCTGGTCTTCCTAGGTGGTCTCTCATCCAATATTAAACAGGCCCGACCCTGCTTAGCTTCCGAGATCAGATGGGATCGGGCTTGTTCAGGGTGGCATGGCTGTAGACTTGCAGGGTTATTAAGGCAACTAACAGCAAAAACATGTAAAGCTCTTGGAAGGGTCCCTGGGATACACTGATCTATGGCCTTCATTAATATTTGGGGCACAGGCTGTGATGACCACAGCTCCACCTTGGGGGGTCAGGGACCTAGACTGGAGTCTCAGCCCCAATGGCAGATGAGCTGAGCCTCGATGTCCTCATCTGTAAAATGGGGGGGTCCTACTACCTGCCCCCTGGGGCTCCCAGCAGCACACCTGAGGTCAACCACAAAGCCCCATGTAGGCTCGGACAGCACGAAGATGCCTGTCCTTAAATCTGTCGGCACCAAAATGAGAGACAGAAAATGAGGCTTTGTGTCTGTATTCCATATCCCAAGAGTATGACAGACACTGGGGGTGGCTCACAGAGGGACCCAGAGAGACTAGGGCTTCCAGCTGTGGGGATGTGGGATCATCGAATGGGCAGCAGCCGGGGGCGGCAGCCTGGGGCAGCCGAATCCACCTGCAGGCTGGGCTCTGCCTTGTCCTCTCCGCATGACCTCAGGCTTCTCCTCAGCCTCTCAGTACCTGGGGCTTCATCTCTGTAAAGTGCACATGACAGCACCTGCTCAGAGATCTCACAGGCCTGCTACACGGAAGGAGTCAGATCATGGGTGTGAAAGTGCTGAGTGAACAGGAGGCTATTTCTTTTTTTTCTTTCTTTTTAACGTCTCTCTTGAGCTATTCACGTTCTGGAAGCTTTCAAGGTGGGAGCCCGAGCCAAAAGAAATGTTTGATGATGCCCCTGAAATGACTCTCTCTCTGAAAAGCGATCCAGAACCTTCTAGCCATGACTATCTCTAGCAAAAGAGGCAGCCGGCCGAAAACTCAAAGGGGCCCAGCAGACAGAGAGATGCCAACTCGGTTTTCAAAGTGCACAGAGGAAGAGGGCAGAAAGGAAACTCGCTAAGATAGGCACAGAGCTGTGCTCGGTGGTAGCGTTACAGACTTTCCGTTTACTTTCTATTTTTCCAAATTTCCCAGATATTCTGCAGTGAGCGTTATAATAAGGGAAAAATGAAAATAAGCATTCTCATTTTTAAGAAGAGGACTGCCACAAAAACATCACAGCAGGTCAGAACCGGAAAGCAGCTACGAGCTGGTGCTGCTCTCTCTTTACAGGTGTGCACAGAGTCCAAAGGCGGGAGGGACTCGCCCATGGCACGGTGCACTAGAGAGGCAGAGACACCACCGCACTGGTTACGAGGATGGGGTTTGCTGCTAGATCTGAGTTAAAATCCCAGTCTGCACTGGCCGGAAGTAGTTAACACCTTTCTCGCTAGTACCTGCTGCACACAGGTCCCACGCGACCTGTAAGCTCTCCGTACACCGTGGCCATTGCTATTATTGTGATAGTCACAGTGCTATGCTCGGTGGTAGCGGAGAGTTTCTTCTCTTGGGGGTTCACCTCTTTAAAAAATGATGGCCAAGACTGGCCGGGCAGGCGGACCCTCTGAACGGTGCTCTTTCTCGCTACACGGTGAGCAGGGGGCTGTGTTTTCCAGCCACATTCAGACAGAGTGAGATGCGCAGGAGCCAGGGAGGAAGCCCCCAGCTCCGGGCTGCAGGGTGTGCCCCAGCAGGTCAAGCTCAGTGACCAGGACCACCCACGAGCAGCCACGATTAGCACCTTCCTCCACCCTCGGCAGCCCCGCTCACCTGGGCAGGTGTCTTCCCGGGTCCAATTCAACTAAAGTGCTTATTGGTTCCTCTTCCCTCTAGAGTTCAAGGTCCATCACCCAGAGGCCCAGGAGGAAACGGCTCCTCGGAAGCCTATGAGACTTACCCCATCTTGAGCCATCTCCCACCCCCCACTCAACTGACTCACCCCAATCTTCTTCCTCCCAGTAAGGCCTTCAGGCCAGGAGTTTGAGGACAGGGAAGGCTGGCCTCTGGAGAGAGAAATCCCGGTCGGGGACGAGGGGGTGGGTAAGGGTCCGGACAGGCGACAGCTCAGTCCCAGAAGCTAGGGAAGCAGCAGATGCCAGCACATCCAAGGCGGGTGGCCTCACTCGAGGAAGGGTCACCAGCTTATCTGAGGAAACACCAGAAGAACTACAGCGAGAGGAATACGACCAGACTCCAAGCACAGGAAGGGAGAGATGAGACACACAGAAAGCGCCCAGGCTGCGGTCCCAGAGACCCAGCTTCAGAAGCTGAGTCTGCTGCTCTCCGGCAGTGAGATCTCAGGAAGCTATCCCCTCTGTCTGTGCCACTCGTCCTCATGGGTCACTTGGTTGCAAATGTAAATGAAATGACATCTGACAAGGCTGGTTGGGTCTTAGTAAATGTTAGTTGCCTTCCCAGAGGACCATCGGCGTCGTCCCATTCCGCAGACGGCTCAACTGAGTCCCAGCTGACCGTCCAATAGGACAGGTGCCCTGACTTCGTGACCCTCATCGCCCCTGAGATCACGAAATGATTGTCTTTGAAATGTTAATAGCTGACAACTCCGGACCACTGCCGTGCACGGGCCTTAATGCTGAATGTTTTCCAGTTTTCGTCTAATTTAACTCCCATAACAGATGAGGGAAAGGAAGCTGAGAGACTGAGGGATGTTCCCGGGGCCATGCACTTACTGAGCAAGGTGTCACTGGCCTGTGAGGGGACAGCCAGGGCAAGACCCTTGGCCTGCCTCTCATGGGGGTAACGAGCACTGGGGGGGGTGTGTGAGCGAGTGGGCGGAGCACCCTCCAGGCCCTCCCCAGCCTGCGGTGGGAGCCTCCAAATGCCAAGGGGCCAAGAGGGCCAGGTCCTGCCTTCGCCCGCTGGGCTCCAGGCCACTCGATGGGCTTCCTGAGGCGGGAGGGGGGAGGGACGCTCTGAGAGGAGTACCCTCTGGGCCGCTGCAGGGGCGAGGCTTGGTCAGTGGCTGAAGCCCAAACTACGGAGGTTCTATCCCTGCCAGGGTAGCTGTCCACACCTCCACCGTCCCTCCTCCACTGATTTACTAGGCTAGGCGTGCCCCTGATCAATGATCCCCAGGCAGAACAGATGGGAGCAGCCCCAAGAGGAGGCCTCTGCACAGAAGAGCCCGCCTAACCCCCTCCCCGCACCCCTCTAGTAGGGATCCCTGCGGGCTGTTGCCTGGGAAACTAAAGCCAGCCTGGAGAAGCTGCACGACCCTGTGAGCGTGAGGGAGTGCTGCTTCCAGACTGGTGCCCAGACCCCCTCCTCCTCACAGCCCCCATGCACATTAACCCCCTCGTCCCCAGCTATCCAGCCCAGGCAGGAACCACAGGCACTTCCTGCTGCGAGCTGAATTGTCCTGACCTCATCTCCTGCCCCCATTCCGGGAGGGTCCCAGATCCTCAGCCACATCCTGGGTGCCCCATGTGATGGGGCCCCACAGCACACACATCCGGAGGCTAGAAGGGGACAGCACTGACTTCGTGCCACCCCTTGGCCTTACCGAGCCTCAGTTTCCCCATCTGAAGCCACCTCTTAGGCAGCCTGGTGCTGGTGTGGCTCTAGCACACCCATTCCAGAGCACGGCGCATCTGTGCGGGAGCCAAACCTGACAGGTGGCCTGCGTTCCCTCCTTTTCACAGATGGGCCAGCTGAGGCGCAGATGACCCAGGACCAGGAGGAGGTGTGTCTGACTCCACGCGATTTGACAGAGCTGATGCAGGGGCAGACGGACAGTCCAGGCTGCGGAAATGGCCCGGGCAAAGGCAGAGAGGCTGGAGGGAGCTGGGCTTTTCAGGGAAGGGCGCCACACTGCCAGCCGGCTCACTGGAGTCACCAGTGACCCTCACCCGTGACCCCACAGTGCCAAATCCAGTGGACATGTCTTGGCCCCACCTCAGCGACGTCCCTCTCGGCCGCTCCCTGCTTTACCTGCTCTCCGGGCTCTCCTTCCCGGGCAGTGCCACACTTTCCTCTGTCTCCAGGACATCCAAATGCTGGGCAGCCCCCAAAGTCAGGACTCCGACCTCACCTCACCTCCCTGGGAGACCTCTCCCATTTCACGGTTTTTAAGACCATCTCCACGGTGATGCCTCCAGTCTGACTTTCCCTTGAACTCCAGACTTCTGCCTGGATGGAAGCCCGCTCAGCACGTCCCCCATGATCTACTGGGCATGTTGAACTTCACATCCATGCAAACTCCTGACCACCACCCCTGCTCCTCCCAGCCTTCCAGATCACCTGATGGCAGCTTCGGCCTGCCAGGTACTCAGGCTAAACACCTCGGGCTCCCCCTTGACTCCCTCTTTCTCTCACGCCTACGTCCTACCCATCAGCACACCTTGATGGCTCTACCTTCCAAATATGTCCAGAATCTGACCACTTCCCGCCACCTCCCCTGATACCACCCTGGCCCAAACCACCATCATCTCTCACTAGGACCATTAAAATAGCCCCTCGACTGGTCCCCTGTTTCCACCTTCGCCCACCCCCATCCCACACACAGCAGCCAAGTTCCCCCTCTGCTCAAACCCTAAATGCTTTCCCACCTCGTTCAGAGTGGAAGCCGGGGTCCTCACCTTGGCCTACAAGCTCCTACGTGGCGCACGCCGCCGCTACCGCCCTGACTTCAGATCCTACCTCTCCTCCCACAGCTTTCACTCCCCCAGTCACAGCCGCCACCCTGCGGCTCCGCAGACAGCCCACACGGGCTCCAGCCGCAGGGCCTTTGCACTTGCTGTTCTCGCTGCCTGGAACGTTCTTCCCCCAAACATACACATGGTGGCTCCCTCACCTCCCCAGAGCTCTGCTCCAAGGTCTCCGAATCAGGGAGGCTTCCCGACCACCCTCTTTAAAACAGTGCACACACCTACCCGCCACGCTCCGTCCCCTGACCAGGCTCCCTGTCCTCACAGTCCTGAACACCTGCGGGCGTCTGTAAATTTCAGTTGTTTCTCTCAGTCTCCTCCCACTAGGCCAGAGGCAGGGGCATTATTGTTTCTGTTCGTTGCTCTATCCACAGCCCTGGAACAGCGCCTGGCAAACACCTGGCCTCAACGCACACCTGCTAAATCGATGACGGAACCGCCTGGTCTCACACCAGTCCCGACACCACCATCAGAGGAGGGGAGAAGGCCACCAAGGCCCACAGGGCACCCACTCCTGGGACTGTGCCTCCCCCAATCTGAAATCAGCCTGGAGCCAGGACAGCGCCTCCCAGGAGAACTGCACAAACAGATCAACTGCAGAGCTGGGCAAGAGGCGGCTCCCCAAAACCAGTACGGGAAGAAGTCTGGGGCTGACGCCAGGGCGTGGTCGGAGGGAGAGGGTGGGGCAGGGCTGGAGGCAGGACTGGACTATTTTTAAAAACTTGCTCCCAAAAAGACCACATTCTTGCTCTAATGAATCAGAATCATGTGGCCGGGAAAGGGGATAGGACAGCAGAGGCCCAGCTGAGTGCCACACTCAGCCGCTCTAGCAAGAGGTACACACAGCAGTCTTGGCCACGCACGCAGGTGAGGGGCCCACCATATATCCAGCTGTCCAAGAACGGAGCACAGGAGCCACAGGGTCAAGGCTGGGCAGGCTGGCGGGCCACAGAGAGCAGAGGAGGCCTTCCTTTCAAAGTCCACAAGGGTCCAGTCCAGCTCTGATCTCTTTCTTTAGGCCCACACTTTGCCTCTTTCACTTTGTCCCACAAGAGACCTCTGGGCAGAAAGAAATAATCTTTGCAAAACTCAGAGCTAAAAACAGCTCAGCCCACCCAACCAAGGCAGAGCACGCTGACCAGGCAGCATCTGAGTTCTTCTGAAAGGCAAACCCTGAACAGAGCCACAAGAGACCAGAGGCCTCAGCCACACAGCACAGGACAGCTCTAGCTGAACTCTCCAAGCAGCCAGCACTTACATTCAAACCTCTCCCCCAAAAAGACACGAGTGTCATTCCTGCTGCTCTCTGTCCTCTGCACCTGTGGGGAAGATACAGAAACGAGTGTCTTCTCGCCAGCGCCACGAGCAAGCGGGCCATCCCACGGGTGGTTGGGGCCTGGCTCTCCACGTGTTCACTGTGACACTAAGATGTTACTTCACTGCTCTGATCGTTGGTTCCCATTCTGAATAAGAGTCCCCACCACGTCGAGTTGTTATAAGGATTAAATAAGATAATAATTCACGAAAAGTGCCTCACTAGGAGCCTGGAACCCAGTAATTGCTCAATAATCAGGGGTGCCCACTGATATGCCCGGGGCAGCCACCAGTCTGGCCTGGTCCTGAGGCTAACACTCAGTTACATAAGCTCCTCGAAGCCTCCACCAGCCTCCCACCACTTTTAAAGTCAAGACTCCAGGGAAGAGCGTCAGAGTCAGGAAAGAGGAGGACCCCAAAAAGAGACAGCAAGTTCCTTCAAATGGTGCGAAACGCAGTGACAACCAGAGCTCAGTGCATGGTGCCAGGGAGCCATTCCAAGCCCCTGTGTCCAAGCAGGAGGGGCCTGGAGCCGGCCGCAGAGGTACCCCTTTATGTAAGGCACACTGGCTGGAGGATCAGCCCGGGAGAGCTGCTGATAACAGGATGCTTCCTCTTCCTTGTTCGAACTCAAATATATTCAGCTAAATTCAGGGACAACTCCTTTTTAAGCAGCAAACTTACAGTGACCCCCCTCCCCACACACACACACACACACACACACACACGCCCAGAGCTGTCACTCAACACCACCAGGAGCATCCTAAGGGACCTGTGGAGAGAAAACAGGCCTGGGCAGGAGGGACCCAGGGCTCTCTTCCCTGTTTGCAGCCAGCACACCTAACAGGTGCTCAGCACCAGACGGAGGGGTGAACACACACATGGAACACATACTTGTGCTCCCCGCCAAGGCGGAGCCTTTGCCCAGTTCATGCAAGGTCTGTCCTGTGGCCAGGGTCCTGGTCAGAAGACAAGGACACCAGCTCCTTCTACATCAGGTGCAAACCAGGAAGTGTGTGATGGAGGTCACGTCTTCCATACGCGTACCATCTGCGTTAGAACTGACATCTCCAGGCCCTCATTCTGGAGATCGAGGGAAGGGCAGAAAAGCCACTCTTAGCCTCTCTGGAACCCTCTGCCATCCAAAAGTACCCCCTAATCATTCCACAAATATTTATTGAGCAGCTCTGTATGCCAGGCACCATGCAAGGTCTGGGGATTTGCTGATAAGCAAGACAGCCTTGGTCCCCACCTTCCCGAAGGCCACAGTCCCCACAAAGAGGCAGACGCTAAACGATCACACAAGTCCTTACAAACCAGGACACGCGCTATGACACGAGGGACAATACCAGGGTTTAACTGAGATTTAGGCGGACAGCTGAACACTCTGACTCCACTCTCCCAGGGCTGATGCTGGTCCTGTGTACTCCACGTGGTCACTGATGACCCGCCCTGCATCATAGCCACACAGAGCAAGGGGCCGCAGACCTGATGATGATCTGGTCAATTCTGCCAGCGGCTCTGCCTCTGTGTGGCCTGGACCGAGGCACACAACCGCTCCAGCCTCCAAGGGCCACCCGCCCCGCAACAGACGTTTGCATTTTATGCCAAACCAGATCACGTGCGCGCCCAAGGAATATGGGAAGGTGTAGGCGCTTTCTCTTTTATTTTATTTTATTTTTTTTTTTTTTGAGGGGAAGCAGCACTGGATTTCAAACTTTCTATTCCACCTTTATTTAGGCAGTTAGTCTTACAGATCCATCTAAGGTGGTGGGAATGGTTTTGTCCCCCAGGGACATCTGGAAATGTCTGGAGACATTTTAGTTGTCACAACTGGAAGGGTCGGGAATGCTAGTGGCATCTGAGGGTAGAGGCCAGGGATGCTGCTGAACACCCTGCGGTGCACAGGACACCTCGTAATAGAGGGTTATCCAGCTCAAGTGTCAACAGTGCCCAGGTGGAGAAGCCCTGGCCCGAGGGCAGCTGGTCAAGTCCTCTGAGGATATAGAGTAGATACTGGCCTGTTAACACGGGGTAGTGTTACTCTTATTAGTCACAGGGACACAAAGACCAAAGTCATGGCCACTGGTTTCCGTGGCAGATAAGTACCAGGCTACAGGTCTCTAAAGAACCTGCTACAGTTATCTGTTTTTGCAGGTCTCCCCACTGGACTGACACCCGCCTCTCTGTGTGTCTCTGCCACCTGGCCCAGCACCTGGAATGTAGAAGGTGGGGCGAGAGGGAGGGGGGTTGGGAGAGACAGGGCAGACTGTGACCTCTTAGAGGTGGAGACCACATGCTGTACCTCTCTGTCATCAGCACCCAACACCACTTCTGGCACCCAGCAGCTGGGTGTGAGTTCATGAATAAACAGCCAGACTGTGAGTTCTCTGAGGCCAGGGGCGGTGCCCCGCTCCCCTCTGGGTCCCCATGCCTAGCCTAGCTCATGGCTCGACCCTCCATACTCATTCAACGGTCCCTTCCCCTCAGAGCTCTCAGTCTGGCAGGGGAAGGAGCGCTGAACAGGTACCAACAGGAAACAGCAGGTGGTGCTTCTGGGGGGGTACTCTGGGGGGCGGGGCTGTCACACTCCTGGGGGGCCCTGAACTTACATGGAGTGCGGGGGGCCTCATCCATCAGTTAATACTCCTGGAAACAATGAACACGAGCATGACTCGTTCATCTCCACAAGGCCGGGGCACGGCAGCAAAGAGTATGTGTGAGCAGGACAGAGGGAGGGAGAAGGTAGAAAGGAGCTTCTAGTGGGAGTCGGAGGCCCTTACGCTGCCAGGGCTCCCCTCTCCCAGGGACCCGGCCCAGTCATCGCCCAGTCATCGTGACAAACAGGACTGAGTGGGTGGAGCCCACGGCCCAGGCACTGGGCGCAGAAAAAGGCAGCAGCTCCTTGGGTTGCCTAAGGCCACCAAGGAGTGAGTGCCAAAATCAGCATCATAACAGCTAACATTTACTAATTGCTTCTAAGTGCCCAAAGCTATTCCAAGCCCTTTGCTCCTATAATTACTTTAATCTTTGCGACACCCTCTGAGAGAGGAACTACTGTCATCCCCATTTTACAGATTATGAAATGGAGGCACAGAGAGGCCAAGAAAATTGCTCAAGGTCACATAGTTAATAGAGGGAGAGCTGGGATTTGAACCCAGGCCATCTGGCTGCAGGGCTAACCCCAAAAGCATTTTCATCTTTGATCCTCAACCACCAGCCCGCCACCAGCCAGCCACCAGTCTGCTGGGCTCCTGTGCTATCTGGGAGACACTCTGGTAAACAGATGGGACCACAAGGACCCATCCCAGTGGGGTGGCACATCAGGAAGAGAACGTGAAGGACTGGTAGACAAAGTGTTCTGGCCCAGTGGCCCCCCCACCCCCGGGAGAGTCCTAGCTGCACTGCCCCCAGCAGAGCCTTGACAAGTCCCCTCTGTCGGGGTCCCAGCCCTGAACTCCCGGAGCAGCTGAATGCAAACACATTAAGTCTCACTGGGCATTCTAGTCTGGAACCAGGTCGGGGCTGAGGACAGGCACCTGTTCCTGTGAACACTGTATTCATCCAGACCCATCCAGCCGTCACCCTGGAGAAGGCACCAGGCAGCAGCCTGAGGTTCAGGCCCCACTGTACTGACCTAGGAGGGCATAGCTACGTGCCAGCCACAGCCCCAGAACCAGCATCCTCCCCACCTATTGTGACTAAGGATGACCATGATGTCAGACCAAGCTGGCAGCACTGATTCCCCTCCTAACCTGGCTCTTTAAAGGCCATTCCCTGGTCCAAACAGGAGCGAATGGCTGGGGTATCCACTGTGATTCTCAGCACTGACCCTCCACTGTTTCTGAATCAAGCATTCTTTATTTTCCTGTAAGCAGTCACGCTCAGAAGGGAGAGAGCTTTGACGGGCTGAAATCCAACCTGTCAGCCAGAGAAAGAATTCTTTCTTGAGAATCCTAGCAGTTGGGGGATCAGAGCCTGAGCTCTGAAATCACCCAGCCCTGACTCCAAATCCCTGCCCCACAACCGAGCAAACGCGTGACCTGACCTCCCTAATACTCAGATTATTCATCTGCAGACTGGGTGTATGGCCCTCCTGAGACCCAAAACAGTCATTTAGTTGTTCAGCCCATATTGATTAAGCACCCCTGTGAGCCAACTACTGCTCTAGGTGTTTGGGATACATCGGTGGACAAAAGAAAAAGGCTCTAGGCCCCAACAGACTTACTGAGCCTCGCCCTGTGCCTGGCATGGAGTGAGTATTCCATAAATGCCCCACTCCACCCCGAGCCCGAGTCACTGTCCTGTGTCATCCTCTTGTATCTGAATTTCTCCTTTGTCTTTTGACTCATTGTCCCACATTAAAAGGGTCTAAACCTGCCCTCATTTCATCCTGCGGAGTTTCTCAGAACAAGGCTCCTGCCTCCTGCACAGGACGCCCACCAGCTGGTCCTCCCTCCCCATGTCAACTCTGCTCCCACTAGGACACAACCAGGCTGCCACTGTCCCTCTTCTTAGTTCAACAAACACCTCTTGGGCTCCCCGTATGTGCCTGGGACTACTCTAGGATATCACCTAGGTTGCACTTCCTCCGTGCAAAGGTCAAGGCACTCGTGGGAACATGCAGCCTCAGCTCACAGCGAGCGACGTTAATTCACATCACCAATGCACACAGGAA
>NW_011888867.1:441865-449089 GCF_000151845.1 Pteropus vampyrus
AGCTTAGCGCACACCTCCCCCTCACCTTTGTGGAGCTAACACCCGCCTTCTGCCCCATCTGCAGCTGCCTGCAGAATCATTCACGCTCCTCCTGGGTTGCTGGCAGCGCCAGAGAAGCAGCCTTCACTCACTTTTCAGACCTGCTGGTCACTTTCAGCCTTAGAAGACTATCGTCTGAGAACCTGAGAAGTGAGGCCACCTTACCGAGCACCTACTATAAACCAGGAGCTTTGCAAACACCATCTCACTTCATCCTCACGATGGCCCTATGAAGGAGGGGTTCTAATTCCTCGTTCAGAGGGAGCCACTCAGACTGAGCCAGTCAAAGGCACCTGCCCAAGATCACGCAGCTAATAAGACCCAGGATTCGAACTCAGGTCTTGAAATCCCCACACCTGTGTTCTCATTCTTGCTCATGTGTTGGCTCCCAGAGGACAGGAACAGTAGCTGGGCCCTGGGTGTCCCCGAGGCGCCTCGTACGTGGTCTTCAGGCGAAGGCTCATTTGGCTGGCCAGGTGGTCACTCTCAAACCCTAGCCCGGGCCCCAGGACAGCCTCACAAGTCTCAAGCAGGGACAGTTCCCTGGACTCCTGCCTCACTGCACTCGGGTGTCCTGGACCCGGTCCTGCATACCAGGAACCCCAAACCAGCCTGTCCCCACTTTGCAAAAGGGACCCTGAGGCCCAGGCTCAGAGGAGCCGGAGAGAAAACCGCATCACATGTGACATGTGGAGCATCTTGGTGTGGCCCTACCAGCAGCAAGCAGACTGCTGGGGGTCCAAATGGGAGAAGCGTGGGCTTTGCAGGGTGACCCTCCTGGTTCCAAGCCCCATCCACCACATTAGCCATACACCTGAGCAGGCCTCCTGCACTCTCTATGCCTCGGTCCCCTCCTCTGCTGCAAAACGGATACAGCCTCCCCTCACCACTGGACACTGAGAGTTATTAAATGCTGTCAGCTAGTGTGGAGCAGGGGCCCTTCCTTCCCCTGAAGGGCACCCGCTTATCCTGGCCATCAGCTGGACAGGGACTCAGAACCTGGCAGGCTCCCAGGCAGCCAGCCCAAACAGGTCTATATTCAAAGCTAGATTTCTAGGGTTAATATTTACTCGCTTGTGACCCAAATCTTCCGAGGCATCAGGCATACCTGAGTCACTCAGCCCTGAGAATTCAAACCAAGCAGGGACATGAGGTGGGAGGAGGGTGCTGAGTCCAGCTCAGGTGTCACAAGCCCCAGTCTCTCCAGGGCATTCAGACCCAGGCTGGCCCTTCCCCATGTCCCTGCAGACTAAGTGCCCCCCTCCACCCTGTTGCACCTGCTCTGAAGACCCCGAGCCCCAGTCATCTGATGATCCATCTCCATAGGACCCCAGAGACCAGTAAGGACATGGGAGAGGGAAGGCCGGGGCCGTACAGACATGATGCCAGCCTCTAGTGTCTGTGGGTAGTGGAGGTGCCTGCCACACCACCCTCATCAAATAGAGATTTCACCTCAGCTATTTAGACCCAAGTTTTCTGACCTCAATAATAAGCCCAACGCAGAGAAAGAACCACCAGACTCGGTGTCCCTCCCAGCAGCCGTCTGGGGTGTCAATCCCCGTTTTACAGATGAGAACCTGAGTCAGCCTGCCAAGCTCTCTAATTAGTCAGAGGTACTGCGAGGATTTGAACCAGGTCTCCTGGCTGCAAGACTAATAAACATCCAACAGTCTAGCACGCCTGCCTCCACATTTCAGCTACTGTTTACCGGATGTTTACCAGGTACCAGGCACAGCTCTACCTGCTTTATACGTGGCAATTCTCTTCACCGGTCCAAGAACCTGATGACGGAGAGGCTGTCATTATCCCATCTGACAAGCTAAGAAATTGAACTGAAACACAGGGAAGCTGAGACACTTGTCCTGGGACACACGGCTAACAAAAACAGAGTGAAGATCAAAACCAGGCAGTCTGACCCCAGAGGCCACGGCTCTTAGACACCACATGACTCTGTCTCCTCACCCCCCACCCTGATGCAGGCAGAGCCCTTGAGTTGCAAGAAAGACCCGCCATTGGGAAGACGGCACAGGCTCCCCGAGGTTCCATGAACACAAAGACTCTGAGCCTCACAAAGAAAGAACCAAAGGCCCAGAAGGATGAGGATGGTGAGAGCTGGGGAGGCCCCCTCACACCTCGCACCCCGTTCTCCTCACTCGGCCGACAGGGCCTAGAGGATGGTGTCATTCCCCACCTGCACCCTTTCCAGGCCCCCTCAGAGCCACAAGCTTCTCAGCTTGGCCCACGAGACCATCCTCTCTGACAGATGACCCCATCTCCCCACTCCCCAATGATGGATGTTTGCTGAGCACCTACCACGGACCAGGCCTCAGGCCAACAGACACGGAAAACAAAAGACGGAGCCTGAGCTCTGGGAGCAGAAGAGGGTCCCTCACCTGCCCCAGCCACACGACCACCTTTCCAAGGTCAAGACCCTTCCTTGGCCTGGAAACCGTGTTCTACCTGGTCTTCCTGGGACACTCTCATCTACATTTTGAGCCTTAACATTTGCTTTATTCTCTGACCCCCCCACCAGACTGTGAGTTCCTTGAGGACAGGGACAATGCCTTTCATTTCTGTCTCTCCAGTACCCAGTCCTCAGCACATGGTAGAGATTCAAGATATGATGAATGACTGAGTGGATGGACGGATGGAGGAGTGGATGGGTGGATAAATGGATAAATTAATGACTAAGTGAATGAACGAGTGACAGGATCCTATAAGTAGTGACCAGAGGCCACTGGGCTAAGGGCTCTACTTCGATCTGGAATTTACTGGAGCTCAGCTCAGCTACCAAGGAATCCCAGCTTAGCCCCAGGTATTTAGTCTGACCCAACTGTTTTCTAGACACTTATTTCCCCAACTCGGCCAAGCATCGCTACGTAATCACTGTCCGTCTCCTTCACCGGGCTGCAGCAGAGGTGACATAACGTCCGAGACTACGTCTGGCCTAACAATTATGTCTTCAACGCCTTTCCCTGGGCCTAGGCCATTGCAGGCCTCAATGAATACTTATTGAATAAATGACAAACAAATGAACAAAAGACCTGGGGAGCTTTTAAACATGGAGATTTCTGGGTCCCAGCTGAGATCTGCTGGTTCAGAATCTCTAGGGTGAAACTCAAGAATTCGTATTTTGTTCAAAAGCTTTGTGGCGATTCCAGCAATCGGCCATGTCTGGGAGACAGTGGCTTGTGGGGAAGAGGAGTCCCCGGCTACTGAAGGCTGTGACCACGGATGAAAGCCTCTCAGAACAGGGCCATACAGAACCGCCACCAACTCTGGCGGATCATCACTCACTTAAGCATCTGCAGGTTAAAAGAGAGTCGAACAGCCTTTTTCAAGCTGTAGTCCTTGAACTATTGGCTTCACAACCATGTGAGTGAGGAGAAGGCATTCAAAAAAATGAAGATTCTAAGGTCTGATCCCAACCTACAAACTCAGAGTCTCTTGGGGTGAGGCCTGAGAATCTGCATCCTTAGCAGGCCATCTGGGCAATCCTGGCACACACGAATGTATGAGAATTCCTGGCTCATGGGTTCCCCAGGGTACTAAGACCACCTGATGTGTCTGGCACCTTCATGCACACCTTGCCTTCTGAGAGAGAAAAGTTCTTGACGGGCCATGTCAGATGACTCCAAGAAACACAGCAAAAGGTAGCAGAGTGAGAGGCTAAAAGGTAGCAAATGTGCCCGTTCCTCAGAACCTGAGCCTGGGCAGGACCAATGACTCAGGAAGCCCAGCCTCTCATCTTACAGACAAGGCCCACGCAGGGCTGTGTCTTGCCCAAGGTCACCAAAGAGTGAGTGTCAGAGCCCGGCTAGAGGCAGGTGGCCGTGCCCCAGGCTCGCCCCACGCCCCCAGCTGCTCTGGCCTGGACCGGAGGCTCTCTCCGGGCTCACACCCTCTGAACCGGCTCCCGGTGAGCCAGGGTCCTGGGAAGAGCCCGCAGCAGGGCAGCGGCTGCCGGCCCGAGAAGCCTCGGCCGGTCTCACTGTCCCAAGGAACAAGGTGGCTCCAACCGTGGCCGAGGATAAAGCTGCCTCCACCATGGCCGAGGATAAAGCAACTCGCTCTCGCACTGAAGGATGGGATGAGCATCAACGGTAGAAGAAGTTATGGTTCTGCTGACCCCAGGGCGATGGGGAAGGGGGTTGATTATCACAGCTCTGCGGAGAACGTCTCCCCAGAACTTCTCAATCAGTCCACAGTGCTTGAGTTTAAAAGTTTAAACAGTCCTGAGGAACCGCTGACATCGGTTTTTCTCAATCTGCCGATTTGGTGGAACACTTGTGTCCTGAAATATGCTAATAGGTCCTCACTAGGAAAAAAAAAAAAAAAAAAAGGTGTTTGGTGGTCAAAGACTCTGGAAGAACCAGAGCAGAAACCTCCCTCCTGGAGGTTAATCATCTCTGCACGTTCAAGGCACCGTAACGGCCTGCGATTTCAGAATCTGCGGAGCCCGCAATACAGATCGGGAAAGCTGGAGGCTAAGAGGGGCTGCGTGCCTTGCCCTAAGCCTTCGACCAGGACGTGGGGATGATGGGACTTGAGCAAGACAGTGTGTGCCTCGAGGATGCCCTGGCGACCGAAGTGCTCAGATTCAGTGAGACGGTTCCTGTCATTTACTGCTACCGTCGTGGCTCTTGTTGTGCTTGCTGGGCTGGGACGGGGAGAGGACAGGCAGCAGCAGGGCCTGGGCAGGAAGTCACACCTGCGGAAGTGGCCAGGAGGTGAAGCTGAGGATCCAGCTTCTCAAACCTGTTTCTGGGTCTGCTCCTTGGCTTTGTGACCTGAGACAAGTCACTACTCCTCTCCAAACTAAGACTATTTTTATGTCCCAGACGTAAAATTAGGACTTTGGACTAGATGATCCCGAAAGGCCATCCAGCTCTAAATGAGTCTCTGACTCCCATCGACCCGCGGCTCCCGGTTCCCGCCCTGCCAGCCGCAACCTCTCCTTGGTCCCGAGTCCCCACCTCTGCAAGCAGCTGAGGTCTGCACTCTGGGCCAGGCGGACTAAGCACTGTTTTTGTTCTCCCTGTTGCTGTCCCTTCACTGCCCTCACTGGAACCCAGGTGCCCGGCTCCCAGTCCAGTGCTCTTCCTGAGACCCTGGGGGAGTAAAAACAGCAGGATGCTGGGATTCTCAGCCCGAGTCTGCCCCAATGGTCGTGAGAGGATGTGAGAAGGGCTGCAGGCCCACTGGACTTCCAAGGCTGGAAATAAAACTTAAGGGGTTAGAGGAAGTCAGGTGCCCCAAAGTGGGGTGGGCTGAAAGCCAGAGCCCCGCAACATTCTATGAGGTGATTTGCCAAGGAAGGACTCAGCTGTATAAAGTTTAAGAGACCAGTAGAGTTTCAAGGGAGGTATCCAGAGTCAGATGGATCAGGGTTCAAGTTCTGCCATCTACTAGCTGTGCGGCTTTGGACAAATTACTTGCCCTCTCTGTGCTTCAGCTGCCTCATCTGTTAAATGAGGAGAATAACTATTCATACCTCACAAGATTGTCACAAAAAAACTGCAAGAAGATAATGCATGGTGCCTGGCACACTCTAGGCCCTCAGTAAAGACAGGTGATTTTTCCAGCCCTTTCGGATCACATTTCATATCATCCCTACTTTGCAGATGAGGTAACCAAGACTCCAGAGAGATAAGACAGCTACCCAAAGTGACGGGGCTCCTAAGGGACAGGGCTCTGGGAACTGCACCCCAACTCTCCTGGCCCCTGAGAATGAGGCCTCTGCCTGGCATCTGTCAAACACAGCTGCTGCCCCCAGCGGGGACCGCCTCCCGCACTGGCCCGCCGTGACCCAGCCCCGGAAAGTTTTCCAATCACGCACTGGGGGGGAAGCTGAGGCCCTGGAAAATGCTTAAACCTCCCGTGGGCCCTGGCTTCGGGGAGAGCCAACTGCCACTTCCACTGCCCATTCTCCAAGACGGCCAAATGGCAATAGTCAAAGCCATAAGAGGAGCTGCAGATGGTGGGGCGGTGACGTCTACCTGGAGCCGCCAGCGAGCTCCTCCCTGGGTTACGTACCACCTGCTTCTACCCTTGACACTACTTGTTTCACTCGAGGGCCCAGCCCCAGCTTGGATGTCCTGTTATGCTGTGTGACCTCAAGCAAGTTGCTTAACCTCTCTAAGTCTCAGGAACCTTTTCAGAAAAAAAGAAAGGCACAGTGTTTGGGAAGCACTAAGGAAGCAGCAGGATTTGCAGGAGGATCTAGGAATCAGAGAGCCTGTGACAGCCTCAAAGGTCTCCCTGAGGTCTCCTGTCCCTTCCAACCCAGTCTCCGCCCAAGACAAAAATTCTGATCTTATCCCTCCCTACGTGGAAACGTTTGACCGGCTCCCTGTGGTCCTCAAGAGAAAGCGAGATCTGCTAATGAGATGTACAGAGCCCATCGGTGGCTTCCCCCATCACCCCCTCCCCTACGACATGCTCACCCGACCGCCTCCCCCTCTGCATCCAATTGCAATGCCTCCTCTCCCTGAACCGTCTCCGCCTCTGGGCTGCTTTGCTCACACACTTCCCTGGGCAGCCTCTCTGGGCCCCGACCCTGGGTTCAGCACTCTCTCGTCCTTCCACTGGCTCCTCGTCTGTCCGCCTCCAGCACCAGAAAGAGGGTAAGCGCATTTTCCTCATCTTTAGCTCCCGGCCCAGTCCCCAGCTCTATAAAGAAATATTTGCCCAATAAATGTGTGTAGAGAGGATGGGACGGCAAAGACAGACAAATGAAAACAAATTAACTACTCCCGGAGCTTCGGTCTCCTCCTCTGTAAACGGAATGCTGTGGGAGGAGTAGCTGGAACACCTGGCTGGGGCCCCTCCCCCTGCTTTGTAGCTGGTGTGTGCTGGCTGGGCGGAAGGTCACCTCTCAGGCGGAAGGTCACCTCTCAGGCGTCTCCCCGCTCTGTAAGTAGAGGACAGTAACGGCACCTGGACCTCACTTGCTGTAAGGACACAATGGGCCGGTCCCCCCAGAGTGCTCAGCACAGTGCCTGGGGCATGAAGGTGAGTTCCTTGCACTTTACATCTAGGGAACAAAAGTAAGAGGTGGCAGTGACACAGGGCTCGGAGTCATCTCACCTGACCCAGCTAAAGTCGCTTCTGCTGTGGGGACTGAGTACTCCCGACACCAAGCTCCCAACTGGCTGGGATGCTCACCGCGTCCACCAGCGCAGG
>NW_011888867.1:450804-456140 GCF_000151845.1 Pteropus vampyrus
GGCCTGTCCTCAAAAACGCTGGCTCAAATAAACTCTTAGAACATTTTTCTACAGGTTGGACATTCTTTCATAGACAACATGCAGTTGCCATATTAATTTGTGTGATTTGTCTGGTTTTCGTCTCCTCCGCCATCACTTACGATCCACAGGGCAAGGCCACTTACAGGCGGCTGGTTCACGGATGCAACAACAGCCAGCAATGCTAAGCTCTTCCGTGGGCCAGGCGCTGCCCCAAGCCCCCTACCTGCACTTTCTCGTCAAGTCCTCCCAACACAACACAGCTACCAGCGTTATCCCCCTTTTACAGACGAAGAAACCCAGATATAGAGGAACCAAGTGAGTTACCCGAGATCCAGCACAGAAAGAGGCCCAGCAGGAAGTAAGGCGCCCATTTACCCCCGCAAGGCCAACACAGGCCGGGCCCTTTGTGGACCCTAAATAAGTACTTACTGAATAAGCAAACCAATCACCGAATAAATGAATGCTATACACCACAACACCGAGAGAGGCGGTCTTTGGGTAGTGGAATAAAGGGAGATGTTAATTTTTTTCTATATATATTTTCCAGGTTTTCTTCAATGGTCATGTAATACATGCACAATTTAAAGTACAGTAAACCTTTCTTTTTAAAAGCAATACAAAGGTTCTGGGTAATGTCTTGGTTCAGGAATATTTTTCTTCAATTTTCAGAGACTATCATTCCTCTACTTAATTTAAACCATTGTTTTTCTAGTGAAATTGAATAAGAAGCCCGCATTTTTAAAGCTCTCTCCAAGTCTGCCCACTTCAAACAATGAAGAGAGGGAAGTAATGAGAGCTGGTCCTCCCCTCGCCTCCCGGGCTAATGGCTGAGAGTCAGGGATGCATACCAATCAGGCAGCCTCTGGAAGCGGGAATGTTGTAAAGGCCAAGAGGCCAGGCTCTCCAGGAGAAGGTCCAGACCCAGAAATGCCACCTTGCCTAGGGCCCTGTGCACCGTTGTGGGCAGGAGCCACCTCCAACCACCTGCCCTGCCCCAGACTGAGAATGTCCTTGCAAATAAGGTGGCAGTGAGGCCTGAGCCAAGGCAGGTGAGAGGGAAGATGAACTCCTCAACCCCTTGGCAGGGGGCTCAGTGCCAGGCTCTAACCAAGAGGTGAGCACAAGAAGTGATCGACCGTCCTTCCCTATTTCCTGCAGCATATGCGCACTCTTGACTTGAGGGGACATCGAAGGCACAGCCAGGCCAGACCCTGAAAGGGACGGCACTGCCCTAGGACATAAGGCTGGGAAGCTGGGGCTCTGAGGCAAGCAGGACAAGGTTAACCTGTGCTGCCTCCATCCCTCACAGGTGCATGACCTGGGCAAGTAAGATGACTGCCCCGAGCCTCTGCCTCATCGGGGGCAAAATAGAGGTGATGACGCAATCCACCTCTCAGGATGGCTGAGGACTAAACAAGATCCCGTGAGCCACATGCCTGCCAACGTGCCTGCCACTCTGTAAATAAGAGCTATCAGTACAGCGATCTCCCTAAATATGAGCCATTATTATTAGCTCTTTCCTGACAGCAGGCCTAGGGGCCCATCTGGGTACTGGGGTTCTATTCCAGGCTTTGACTCTAAACCACAGGGCAATGAACCTAGCTAAGTGTGTAAAAAACACACATGTCAATTTCAAACAAAGAATAGCAAAGTGTGTAGCGATTACAGAAAAGTGGTGAATCTTCTCTCCCTCTCCTCAAAGAGAAAAGGAAAATAGAATAAAGGCAGGATTATAGAAAGATCTTACTACCAAGTTCGAATCCTGCCACTTACAAACATTGTGACCTCGAGAAAGTCACTCAACCTTAGACTCAGTTTCCTCATCTATAAGATGTGATAATAGAACCTATCTGCAGGATCAGTATAGGAATGAAACGAATTGATGCATGAAAAATGTCTGGCATGTTGAGGCGTAAAGTAAACATGAGTCCTTCATTCTCCTGCTGTACCCTTACCCTGCTCACACAGCCACTGTGTGTAACCGCGCACATGTCCACATGCCAACCAGAGCTCACAGACTGGACAAGAGCTATGGCTCTTGTAAAGAGATGTCCACTCGACACTCTGGCTCTGCTCTCTTATGCTATCCTTGAATCCATGTGCAAGGGTCATGTCTGCTGTGTCCTCAGCCTCTCCCAGGCAGCTCTAGCCACCAGGATCCCGGACATCATACCTTCACCAGCCCTGAGTTACATGACTTGTCCATTGTGTCCTTGGACCACCACTGCTTTGCCTCCCAGATGCCTGGGTGCCCTGTGTGTGGTTATCCAATCAATGGCAAAGTAGGTTCTCAATTAACTTAATCCTACCCTCAACCCATTTCCCCTCTTCTTGGTGCATGGTAAAATAACTCAGTTTCCTGAGGGAGAGGTCATCTGAGGGCAATTCACAACCCCAAACACCACAAGTCGGCCCAGCCAGAGCTGCCCCTCTCACTCTGCACTCTAAACCAGCTCTGCAGTGATGTCACCCCAGAATGTGAGCTCCAGGGCAGGGCTGTCCCCAAGCTGCTCACTGCTGGATCCCCACGGTGAGCTGACAAATGTTTAACAACTGACTTTGGGGCAGGAGGGACCCTGATTTGCAGTGTTTGCCAATTTCCATGGTGTAAATACTCTCGTTATGGCCAATTTCAAGCACCAAGGTGGCACCACCAAACAGAGTAGGGAAGAGATGTGAACAGACCCCAGTATACACGTTACACAGTCATGTGTCGATAAATGACAAGGTGCACTGAGAAATGCGTCGTTAGGCAACGACATCGTGCAAACGTCACAGAGCGCACTCACACGAACCCAGGTGGGACAGCCTACCGCACACCTAAGCTGTATGGTCCAGCCTGCTGCTCCTGGCTACAAGCCCATACAGCGTGTCACTGTACTTAATGCTGTAGGCAACTGTCACACAACAGTAAGTATTTGTGTATATAAACATACCGAATGTAGAAAAGTAAAAACATGGTATGAAAGATATAAACGGCACACTTGCACGGGGCACCCACCATGAAAGGAGCCGGTAGGACTGGAAGCTGCTCTGGGGGAGTCGTGAGTGAGGGTGAGTGAGTGTCAAGGCCTCGGACGTCACCATATGCTACTGAAGACATATAAACCCTGCCCCCCACCCCACCTCCTTCTGACAGAGTCAGGAATAGAACATCGACACGGTCAATGCTGCTCCATGAACAGGGATGTGGGCTGGACTGATCGGAAACATCGAGGAGAAACTGGATGGGTGAGGCACAGATCACCTCAATAGTAAGTGTCAGGAGGGAGTAAAGGTGGCCCGAGGATCAGTAGGAATTAGAAATGGAGATGGAGATAAAGAGGAACATGGGGGGTTGTCACGGCAACGTGGGTTTGGCCACTGCATGTGGGAGCGATGGATTAAGGAACTTTGTGGTGTTTATGTGGGAAAAAAAAAAAAAGGCTGTTTAACACAGAGAGGGTGCAGAAGCGAGGACTCAATATTCTGACTTTGGAAATTCGTTTCCGGTCCCACCGACCCCATCTGGCACAGAGGACTCTCTCTGGCATGTCTATGTCTTACACCATTACGACCTAAAAATGTTTTCAAAGTTCAGGGACAGGCTGGCTTCACACTGCCACCGAAAGCCTTTACTAAAGTGACAGTGGCACTTTAATACTTGTTAAGGTCGCTCCTGTGGACCTGTGTCCCTGTACAGGATCTTAGATCCTCAGCAATGAATTTACAGCACTGTACTCTGAAGACCACCAGGCCGGACCAGGGAGGGCTGCAGCACCCTCTGAATACGTAGCGCTGGGGGACAGGCTCCTCTGTGCAAACTGGCCCTAGCATACCACTGCCCAGGGCCCGGCACAGCCTCTGTAAGGAAAGCCACTTCTGGACACTCTATCAGCCCAGGACTCCAAAGGAAGGTGGCTCTGATGTCCTCCAGCAAGGCAAAGAGAAACCAAGGTGCTCTCCAGAGACGTGTGGCCAGAAAGGAACCGAGCCCAGGCAGCGCCGTGGGGTGGATGGAGAACTTTGGCCCACTCTGCCGATTATGAATCTGATTCTTTTTCCTGGACTTCAGACCCCTTGAGGGCAAGGACAGTGGCCCATTTACCACTATCCAGCGAGGTGACAAGAACGGGCACTAAAGACAGCCTTTGGAAAAAAGCAAGGACTAGGGGGTCCGGGAGACTCAGGCTTCAGTCCTTCACTGACTAACCATGACCTTGGGTAGTCACTTAAGGCTGTGGTTCATTTTCCTCATCTGTAAAATGGGTGTGACCCCAACTCCCCTGCCAAATTATCAGGGCTGTTGTAGAAACAAAAAGATAGTGGACGTGAAAGAGCAATAGGAATCTAGGTTCCTATTACCATCCATACACATCACCCGCTTTCCCTCTTCTAAACCTATCTAAGAAGATGATATGCTTTCCACTCTGCTCTTTCCCACTGTTTAAGAGACCACACAAGTGAAGCAGCTATCCCAGCATCTGGCGCTTACCAGAGATTACAAATATCTGTTCATTCATTGACTACGTATATAATTAACAGTAGGCCTTCCTCTTACACTGACCTGGTACCTGGGCTCCGAGGAGCCCACCAGCGATCCCCATTCTGCAGACTCCTCCCAAGTTAAAACTTGAAATAGAACTTAGGAACTATTGGTTACTGGACATCCACTTAATCAGCAACTACTTATAGGGCACCTACTATGTGTCAGGCACTCTTCTAGGCTCGTAATCAAGGACAGACATGGTTCCTACTCTTGAAGGTTTACAATCCTCTGGGAGATATAAATGAGCCATCCCTACCTATCACAGCAAAGGCTGGAAGACCATCATGGACAAGAATTCTTGAGCCAGCCTGGCTGGCAGAAAGGAAGAGATCCCAAGTGAGAAGCTAAGTGATGAGGAACGGGACCAGCTTTCTATGGAGCAAACAGCAAGGGCAAAGGGTCTTTGGTGGAAGAGAAAGAAGCAGGGACCTTGGGAAGCTGAGTGTGATGGAGCAGCTTTAGAATCAGACACAGGCACAACCTGAGGCCTCACGAACCAGAGGAGGGTTCTGAGCTTCATCCTGGATCTTGAGAAAGGAGAAGCATAGCCCCCAATCACAGTCACAAGGAGTCTGAAGATTTCCAGACTGGGTTCTCCTTTCTAGTCTATGTGTTGGAGGCCTGGATGCTGTGGGGCACAGCGCCGGATGGATGGACAAACAGACAGATGGACAGATGGATGCTGCAGCTGGTGGCCATGCAAACAGGGCTGCAGGGAAGGGCTGAGCATTTTAATGAGCATGCATAACCTATCCCCTCTCCCCAGCATCCTAGGAGGAGCAGATGG
>NW_011888867.1:458510-458943 GCF_000151845.1 Pteropus vampyrus
AGCTCCTGGGGACACACACTCACACCAGGGACACAAGGAGGACCCAGGCTTAGACTCTCACACCCAGAGCCACAGAGATACACACTCGCAGACAACACACCCAGGAAGAGAACTCACCAGACTCACACTGGGAGAATCAGGGACACACAAAGATCCCGCAGAAGCACAGACAAGCAGAGGGGCCGGGACGACCCGGGCAACGGGGCCCCTGGACTGTCAGCGACCCTGGCACAGAGACGCCCCAGGCCCTGGAGACACCTGGGGCCACACAGCCCCTCGCGGAGTCCCGAACTGCCGGTGCCCACGACCCCCGGCCCGGATCCCGTCCGCGGGCCGCACTCACCCGCTCCGGCCGCGCCTTTGTTGTCCGCACGGCTCACAAAGGCGCCGGCGGTTGGCTCCGCTCTTCAGCCGACCGGCCGCCGCGGGCGCC
>NW_011888867.1:459163-479464 GCF_000151845.1 Pteropus vampyrus
CGTGGCGGGAGGGCTGCGGGCCCTGCTGCTGACTCTGTTCCCGTCGCCCTGATCCAACCTCTCACGAAGCAGGTGAGGAAACTGAGGCCCGCAGGGGGCGGGGCCTTACTCCGAGCTACACAGGGACCCCATCACTCCTTTACTCCCACTGTCCCCTCCTACTTCCCCGTTTGTCCCTTGGAAAAATCCCACACACCATCCTACTACCCCAGAGGACCCCTGCACACACGCTGGCCGCTTGCTTCTCGCTCACTTTCAGGAGTTTGTCTAGGGGGTTCCCGGAAGGGTTAGAGTTCCTGGGTGGGCCCCAGGGGAAAACTCAGAGGGTGGCTGGCAAACCCAGGCTCAGCGCTGAGCGCCCTCCAGCCCCTCTGGGACCTTGCACCCTGGCCTCAGACAACAACCTCAGTAACCACGACCCTAGCAGCTGCAGGCGTTGAGGGCTTTGAGATCATCTCAATGAACTGGCAACAGCCCTGCCATGTAGCTCTGCCTTCCTGATGAAGAAACTGAGGTTCAGAGCTGTGAGTAACTTGCCAAAGCTCACGCAGCAAGGAAGCGGTGCAATGGAGAGCCTAGCACCTCCTCCCTTCCAGCCCCCAAAGCTGCCAAGCGTTACTTACTCCCTCCCAGAATTCCAAAGAGGGCCTCCGGATATGATGCAATTAATTACAGTTATCAGGTCATTAATTAAGATTATCCCTGTTGTTATTAAACATTGCCCTGCTACCTCTCAGTTTGCGATGAAATTCACACTCAGGCTTATCAGCAATTACTCCTGGGTTGATAATAATGAGTCTGGAGCCTCCAAAGGGCGCAGGTGTATGAGGGCTGAAAACCTTTGTCAGCTTGTGTTCGTTCACATTTGTGCAGCCAGAAAAAAAAAAAAAACAACATTTTTTTTAAACTACTCCCTATCTGTCACCAGCCTTAGGGGCTAGGAATGAAACAAGGAACCAGACAGACCCCAGCCCTGCCCCCTCGGCTCTCGGAGGCTGGGAGGAGGCACAAACAAACAGGCCACTACAGTGCAGTGAGACAAGCCACGCTCAGGCCATACTCTCTGAAATCATCTTATTCATTGGTTTGTTTACTTGTTTATTGTCTTGTTTCACACAAGAACTTAAACTCCACAGAGCCTGTCCTAAGAGTTATTCAGAGCTGTCTGAAACCCTAGGTCTAGGGCAATACCAGGCTCACAGTAAACAGCCAGCAAATACTTGTTAAGCACTTACTATGTTCCAGACATCATTCTAGGCATGCAAGAGGCATCAGTGGACAAAACAGGCATGGCCCTTGCCCTACTGGAGCTTCCATTCCAGGGGTGAATAAAGAGTGGAGGTGACAGCAGAGAGGAAAGTTTCCGAATGCCAGCAAAGCAGCAAGAACATCTTCAGATATCCATCAAGTGGCCTCGAGGCTCATAGCATTAAGCCTTGGACCAGAATTTAGGTGTTCTGGACCTGCATTCACAACCTACTCCATTCCCATCTCTGATATCTTATTTCTCTCCTGGGCCCCGAGCCCTTCTGAGTCCTCCTGGCGGAATGCGTGCCCCCTCTTTGGTTGCACTAAGGTTTACCTTCCCTCCCAGAACCATGGGAAGGCCTAGAATCTCCAGGAAGCTTCCCCCATGGCCTCTGTTCCCTGACCGCTTCTCCTCTACTCTGCAGCACTCCGAGCTTTGGTTCATTGCTCTTGTTGTTTTGTTGAATTGGCTCTGGGCGTGTACTTACTTGAACTGTCTCCAGCTTGAGGGCAGCTATGATCCAGGCTTGAGGGCAGGGACCATACTCCAGGTCCCCATCATGCCCCCGGAGCCCAGCACAAGTTGGGATCATTAAAGGATCATAATAGATTCCAGGGGACATCCTCAAACCCTTATCAGTAGAACTCTCTGGATCCAGAGTTGCAATCCACCAGCTCATAGAAAAATTGGAACCCGCAGAACATTTTGTTTTGCCCACAGTTGTTGTTAATTACTTACCAACATTTAACAATTGGGAGATTTCCCATAAAAAGCCAGATTGCTGGCTTCTCTTAACAAATCTGAGGATCCAGTAATGCCAGGCCCTCATTCCCGCAAGGCACCATGGCCCCTTACACAGAGCTGTGTACTCCACTTGCCTCCATCCCTCCCAGCCCTGTGTCGCCCACCTGCCTCCGAGGCCTCTCCTCTATGAATTAGCATTTTCCTTTCATTTCCCCCTCTGCATTCTACTTTTAGGAGAAAGAAACACAAACGTGAGAATAAATGAGCCAGCAGCCCACACCTTCCAGGCCCACCCAGGCCCCAGGCCAGGCCACATTCCCCCGCATTCTCGCCCTCCTCTGACACACAGACACCCCTTCTCTCTCACCTCCCCAGCTTCACATTCAATGCTCCACGGCACAAACGAATGTGCAAGGTGCTTCACTGGGCCTTTGCCCACGCTGTTCCTTCTGCCTGGAATCTCGTTGCTGCTCCGTCCTCCGACACTATGGCTAACTGCTTTATGGGGCTCTCAAAAGATACCTTCCCAAAGATCTCTAGTGCCCTCGGACTTGACTCCAGGGCCCCCAGTGTCCTACACTTCCATGTCAGTGTGCCCACCCTACCGTGTTGTGTGGTGTATTTGTTCCACGTCTTCCCCAGCCTGTGAGTCCTTGGGGGCTGGGACTCTGCTGTGTCATTCATGGTGGAACCCCCAACACCTGGGACAGAGCCTAGTAGAGCATAGGCACAAGACAAATATTTACCAAGTTGAATAAATGGGTTTCAACAGCCACGAAGGAAACAAAAAGAATCTCTGGGAACATTTCCATGTCCCAGAACATTCAATTAACCAGAATTTCCCACTCGCCGAGCATTCTGGTAAGGACAGGATTTACTGTGTAAGCATAATCATTAATGACACATCTGAATGGGTCTGGGACCCTGTTCTCTCTCATCTCTACCACTGACCTGAGAAAGAGGGAGGAATGGAGGGAGTGCAGGGGTGGTATTTTCCATTGGCTAAAGAGGATAAGGTTGCCTAGCAAGCTGGTGGCAAAGATAAGAAACCCAAGGTTTTTCTGCCTCTGCCTCCCAGCCCAGCCCCACTGCCACAGGCCCAGGCCCATAGTGAGTCAAAAAGGAAGTGGGTGGATGGGAAAGTAGACTTCTCAAGCCCAAATCCCACCGTCACACGAGCAGTATGAATGGAAAGCATGCAGGAACAGTCCTCGTTACTTACTATTATCATCAAACCAATCATGAACAGGTTCTTACCTAAGAGAGGCCGGATTACATTTTGACTATAAATGAGGGTGACAGAGTCTGTCTAACCAAGATGAAACCCCCTTCCCATACACTACTGTCCCTGTTCAGTATGGCAGGCATTTTGAAGGGGGCTGGGATGCACTAAGCAACTCCCCAAGCCTCCCAATTCCTCACAACCCAAGGCCTGCATTTGTGGGAAGGAAGCTGAGGGCAAAGGCTCAGCCACAGGTGGAGGTGGTTCTGGGAGTGCAGGTGAGGAGGGAAACTTGAGTTCTCTGAGACCACTTTACAGGCCTTGGTGTCAGGGAGTGGCCAGTCTGAGTTCTCCTAAGATAGCTGTGGGGCGGGTGGACAGCTCATGTCCAGTGGGCTGGACACAGTACAGGGCTCTGGGGCTGATTCCACTCTAAGCTTTCTGTAGGACCCTGAAAACAGCCCTCAACCTCTTTCATTTGTTTCCCACTGCCTATAAAGTGAGAACAGTAATCTTTTGGCCCTCTTCTATCTCATAAGATATTGAGGGCTGAATCCTATGTAGCCTAACGAAGATCTTTCAACTTCTCACTGACACAATTAAATTTGCTGTTTGATACTATATTATCATAAACAGTCGTAACTATTATTTATGAGTGGCAACCGAGGGTAGTAGCGGTCAAGAATTCAAACTCTTGGAATTCTCACTGTTAGAGAAGAGAACTATAAATATGGAAAGAGAGAAGAGTAGAATGAACCCAGTGGTGTTGGACTGGAACTGGAAGTATTGACGTGAGCTCATAGTTCTGTCCATCAAGAGGATCAGGGAGCAGGAACAACCCAATAGCAACGAGCACACTTAGCAGCTGGATCATGGTTTCTAAGTACCACTCTCTTCTACAAGGAACCAGAGTTCCTTGGGAAAATGGCTGATTCCGGGGAAAGAACAAGTTGAGCCTGAAACATATTGTGCCACAAATTAATAAATTGCTCAAGAAGTGATGGAGATATAGCAAAAGGACACAGAAACCGGCTCAAAGAGACTCTGAATAGCCACACTGAGGACAATTTGAGCATCAAATCATAATTACAATTATGGCTATTCCTATTATAATTGCTTGTAACAGGAAACCAAAAATCCATACTGCTAGAAGTAAATAAATAAATAAATAAATCGAAAGCTAGGAGTGGCTATTGACATAGTCTCAAAGTACTTCCCCACAAAATAGTTAGCAGCCACAAAGGGAGAAAGATCAACTCTACAGCAGAAAAACCTAGCAGGCATCTCCTCACCCAAGTGGTCAACCTGGGTTAAATGACCAGTCACGAGATCTTTGGATGTCATGAGTCTCCTAATGTGACACACTAGAAGATACAATGTCACTTCCTCATATTCCTGCCCAAGATGCGCAACTCACATAATGATGAGCAAACATCAAACAAACCCAAATTGAGGGACATCTCTCTAAATGTCGTCTCAAATGCCAAAGTCACAAAAGTCAAGGAAAGGCTGAGAAACTTTTCTTCCCCACTGAAGGAAACTAAAGAGACTCAACAACTAAATGCCATGTGTGGTTCTGAACTCGATCTTTTTCCTATAAAGGACGTCAGTGGAACGATTGGCAAAACGTAAATAGGGTCTGAGGATTAGGTGGTAGAAATGTTTTGTGTAATTTCCTGATTTTGAAGGTTATAGCATAGTCATGTAGCGGCACGTCCTGGTTTGTAGGAAATACACATGAATATGTCCAGAGTTACAGATCATCAGCAGTTTCCTCTTAAATACCTCAGAGGGAAAAAGCTACACTTGCGGATTTTCGGTACGCTTGAAGTTTGAAGCCAGATGCCCGTGCTAACCTAGAGCAAGCTGCTTAATCCTCTGAGCCTCGATTTCATTATCTGTATAATACGGGTGGTAGTAATAACACCTACCCCATGGTGTTGTTTAAAGAATTCAACGAGATAGTGTTTGTGGGCTATTTGGCACAGAACTGGGCTCAGGCCCGTATTTCAAAATTTTGAAGAGCTATATATTTTTCCTTTTTCTTCGTGCAGTTCCCATTCCCAGAAAAAGTACCAAAGTATAGAGTAAGGTGGCAAACTCCAGTGCCTAGGGGGCCAGGTAGGGGATGAAAATGGGAGATGCAGGATGAATGTGTGTGACAACTGACACTAGGTTTCAAGATTGGGGACACCACAGGGAGAGGGGAAATCCTTGGAGGCCTGGAAAGCACATGCCCCTTGTAGAGGGTACAGTCACCACCCAGTTCTAATAGATGCATCACTATGCCCAGTGTCTCCAGAGCTTTCTCTTTTTTTCCCCAAGAGGAACCAGAAATCCAGATTTCTATATGAAATCCCCTGATTTTTAATGTTGACAACTATTTCTAATTTTAAGTGAGCCAATAATTTGTGAGTCAAACAGGCTCCAAGAGCCAGCAGCAGGAGTTCTGAAAGCTTGTCCTGAACACTTAGGAACATGGGAACGCCCCTGTGGGTTGACAGAAAAAACACCAAACCACGGTTCTTCTGCCAGTCTAGCAGAGCCTCTGAAGAGGCTGGGGGGATGTGCCAGGAGGCGTACAACCCCATGTGCCATGACAGCTCACTCCTCCCCAGCACAGCTTATTGGACAACAGGGTAAACATCTGACTGAAGCTGAGCCAATCAGCTCATTTCTCCCAGGAATTCGGAATTGCCAAGTTTAGAGGCTGAGTCAGTCCAATGACCATGGACTCTGAGCCTGAAAGATCATGCAGAGCTGGGGCCAGCATTCATCCTGCAACAAACCACAGCCAAGTTCAAGCTCGGGTTCTGAGGACTCAGAAACACCATAGGAAAGAAAGAAAGAAAAAAAAAAAAACCAGGAGTGCAGAGTAAAGTGGACGAGAAAGACAGTGAGGCAAAGATCACATAGCCCTGGAAGGCATTCACAGTCAAAATAATAGCAGTAATAATGGCAGATCTTTCATAGCACTCTCTCTATACCAAGGCTCTGTTTAATCATTACGCATGTATTAACTCACATAATCCTCACAGCAACCATATAGAGTAGGTGCTTTTATCCTGTTTTACAAATGAGGAAACTGAGCCACAAATACATTCTGTCCCAGCCTTGAATGTCCACCTGAGTGTCCTGTTGTGTCCTTACAGAGAGCCCCCACCCCCTTCCCTTCACTTGTATTCACCTGAGTGAATTTTTATTCCTTGAAAGTAAAGAAGCTTGTGATGAGAGGAGGGGTTACTATTCAGGTAGGGCCCACTGCCCACGGCTACTCTCTTGGTGCAGGATGAGAGAGGATTCTGAGACCAATTAAGGTATCTTCAGACATCCTGCTCTAGCCTTCCGATAGCTCCCAAAACGGAAAAAGGTAACGGGAGGAAAGGGGCAGCGTCACAGTCTGAGGCATCAAAGGCAGCTTCAAATACCTAAAGACCCTCCACCAGTAAGCCCAGACCACACAGCCCCTGTGTGCCAGCCCAATCTACATGAGGAAGACAGCCTAATCCTCCAGAGTCTGCAGTCTCTACTGGGGATAAGCAGGCAGAGTGCGTGAGGCTGTCTGTGAGCCAAGGGAGGTTGGATTTCTCTGCTTGGGCCCTGGCCAAGGAGCCAGAAAGGACAAAGAGACAAGGTCTTTACTTCCTGGTATCAGGTTACTGCCCATACCCAGTTACTGCCAGGCAAGGCTCCCAAGCATGAGAGTCCATGGTCAGCTGACAGCAGGCAGGGCCCAAGCCCTGTTCTAGAAACTGCCATAAAGATGAAGAGAATGTGGCACTGGTTGTTGAGGATTGGGAACAGGGAGAGAGCCTGAGGGACAGGGTAAGCCTCCGGCCTTGCCAAGCAGACCAGGATGGGGACCGGGGGTCCAACAGAAGGTCTCCAGGAGGCAAGGTCCTGTGCCCGAGAAAGGGAGGTGCTGCGGCTGCCAGCCCGAGACCATAGTGTCACTCCAGAGGGGCTTCGGACCCCCTCCCCCACTCGCTGGGGCTGTAGCAGGAGTGCCTGGCCATGGCTGCAGCTTGGCATCAGCCCCAGAAACCTTCAGTATTCCCCAGTTTCACCGCCCAGGGCTGGGAGGTGCCATAAGCTCCCTGGTCTCTCAGATGAAAGAAGCTTTCTAAGAGTCATAAAACCGTCCCCACTAGGAACAATGGGCCCTTATCCTGCTGTGTCCTTCACATAAACTCCCATTAGCAACGCACCAGAAGCTGCAGGCAGGAGTTTTATAGACTGGGTTTCTGGACCAGCCCCAGCGTTCATTAACATCTACTCCCTCGCCCTCCATGGAGCCTGCAAAATCACTCCTGATTACAGAGGCTGGCAGTGTGTTCGGCCTCCAGGCCGCCCTGCAAGGAAAGGGGCTTTGTCCAGTTTTAAGAATAAAGAAACAGAACCAGAGAGGTTAGGTTGGCTCACCCAGGGTCGCACAGAGGGAGTGTGAAGGAGCTAGGATTGAAATCCAGAGTCTGTGCTCCTTCCCCCACACCACGTGGCCTCCAACTATGATCACTCAAGTCGTGCCCCATGGAGCCCAAGAGATTACGCAGAAGGGTTTTCTTGAGTTTTATCCTGGAAATAAGCATCTTGTGAGACCTCGATGTCTTCACCAGGATGGTCCTGTTGACCTACCCAACGTGTCCGCAGAGATACAGCGGGCATACCGCTTCAGGAGGGAGAGCACGTCGGGCACATAACACGAATGACCCAAGCCTCTTCCCTCGGATGAAATCAGGGTCCCCCACCGCATCACACATTCACACTCCTAAAGCAGGTTCACCTCATCCCTCCTCTGAAGTCCAGTAATGATGATGACAGCCCCTTTACTGAGCATTTACAGTATGCCAGGCCCAGTGCTCTCGTGCATAAACCCATGCTCTCTTCCAAGAACTCTACAGAATGGCTGCTTTCAAGATCCCTTTTTAAAGATAGTGGGGGGAAAAAAAAGGAAAATCTTAGGGGGAAAAAAACCTTTTCCCCTTGAGGAACCGAAGCACAGAGAGGTAAGTAACCTGCCTAAGGTCACACAGCAAGTAAGCAACAGATTCCAAATCTATCTGACTCTATCCCACAACACCTTCCCAAAACGTCAGCAGACACTCCACCCCCACAAGCCCAATTTCACAGTCCTGGCCCACAACTTTGGGTGTCGCCCCAGATCCGTGGATAATAACAAGAGCAGTCATTCGTTATTGGATACCTTCTAAACCCCGTCACCATCTCCCATTTATACAGTGACTTTCAATGTTCATATTGCAGCTCCTGGTTTGCAGATGAGAAAACCGAGGCTCAGAAAGAGGAAATGTCTTACCAGGGTTCTACAGAGCTGGTAATTGGGGGTATCAGAGATTGAACCCACACCTGTCTGGTTTCAGAACCTCCTCTCCTTCCAGATAAGCCAGCACAATAGTGAAACCAGATTGGGATGCCGATAGTCTTGGCATGCATTCAACAAACCTCCCAAATATTGCCCAAATAAGTGCCTTAAGAGGTGCTTTGCACCATTCCAGGAGCCAGAGGTACAGGGGTGAACAAGACTGATATGCCCAGCTCCCATCAGCCCCAAGAAGGACCATCAGGACCCCCTGACCACCTCTGGCTGCTCCTGCTAGAGCTCCATCTGCAGCCACCTCCACCAAGCCCCCAGCACAGGGGCTCGTCCCAGCCTCTGCCGCCCTTGGCCTCCCTGCCTCCCCTCAGTTTCTGGGAGCTTTCCCGATAGTCTGCACCAGCCCCTGCAAAGGCAGCCTACGGCTCCTGGTCTCATGGCTTATTTCACACTAAGATACTTCACAACTGCCTCTGAACTGGATAAACCAGAGAGGCAACTGCATTGTCTCAGGCTCACCCAAGAAGCCCTCAGACACACACACTCCTTGCTCCCCCAGCAGATTGGGCATGGCCGGCACCCACACTCCCTTTGTTGAGATGATTTGCTCATGGGCTGCCCACTCTGAGAAGCTGGCTTGGGGCCTGCCTTTGACACCATTCCCCTGTTACCTTCTGTTGCTGCCAAGGAAAACCAGCCTGCCCGGAACAACTCATGAAAACATATGGCTGCTTAGTTAGTGTCAAGTACTGTTTTAGGTGATCTGAATCATCAACATCTTCATCATGATCGTGGTCAGCATTATCATCATGGATAACATTTATTGAGCACTTACAACATGCCAGGCACTGAGCCAACCCTTTACCTGTATTATCTCATCAGATCTTCACAACAATCCCATGAGGTAGTGCTGTTATCATCCCATGCAATAAAGAAGAAAATTATAAACAGCGGCAACAAGGCCATAACACAAAGTACGGTACTGTTTGTTGAATTACCTGTCACCCCTGCTATACTGTAATCTCCCTGAGGGCAGGACCATGTCTGTTTTGCAGACTTGAATACAATGCCTGACACAGAGTGGACACTCAATAAACAGTCTTTGGATGGATGGATGGATGGATGGATGGATGGATGGATGGATGGATGGATGGATGGATGGGTGGATGGATGGATGGATGGATGCTGGGTTGATAAATACAATTGAAAAACAAGAGGAAAAGAACTAGAGGCCAATACCTCCCGCGCTCCCAGCCACCCACCCCCTCAAGTGAAACAGGAAACTGCTGGATACAGTTTCTCTGCTAATTGGAAAATCCCCAGGCCAAGATTCCAGAGACAGCAGAGAAGAGTATGCTGATCATTAGAGGAGTGGAAAAAAGGCGTGTCATGTGGGCGATGAGCTTCGGGATAGCTGAATGTAAGCAGCAGCCTGGAGTCTGACCAAGCACATCTCCCCCTTCCCAGAAAGCACCACTCAGCAAGGAATTTCATCTGCTCCATCCCAAACCACAGCTGAATTTTGGGAGGCACAAAATGTGCCCAGTATAGTAAACTCCCTGCCGTGTGGCTCCGGGACCGGGCCTAGGAACAGGGCTGTGCCAGACCCTGGGGTTTGGTGGGAGTCAACCCCAGCCCATTCCCTGGGTACCATCTTGGAATTCTGAGGCACCCACCAAGAGCCATGGGCTTTAGGGGGCTTGTTCTCTAGTTAAGCTAAGAGATCTCATGTTGACCCTCAAATCCTTATATCTCATGAATTCTGATCGTCAGCTTTAGCCACCCAGCTGGATTTGGGGGTGAAATCAGTGTGAAGCAGGCTGCCCTCCTCCCCACTCATCCCTGCGGAGCCCTGGGCTTCCAGCAAGACTCAGGAACGAAGAAACCCAGCAGTCCCAGGAGAGTGGGCATTGCAGCCCATGGGGCTAGTTACGTCATTTATAAAAAGAGGACGAGGAAAGACTATAAAGCCCAGTATCATTCGTCTCACCTAGAGACGTCGCCCGTCTGCATGGACATGGCATTGAGCACCCAGGCAGCGGGGTGAGGTGTCCAGTCATCCTGGAGCCTTGTCTACTTGCCAGAAGTGAGGGATTGGGATGACACTGGCACCAGGAATGAGCCCTTCCTTTTTCTGAGCACTGACTATGCGCCAGGCCAGGTGCTCTGCCTGGGACAATGTGTAAGTCTCATCACACCTCAGTGAGTTCAGTATTATCTTCCTTTTCAGCTGCATAAACTAAGACCAACTGAGTCACCCAAGTTCACACCATCAGAAGGGACAGAGCTGGGGTCTGAACCCAAGTCTGACCCTGCAATTTACACTTTTTCCACTAATGACCAGGTAGAAAGATCCTCGGGGGCTCTCCCACACAGTAGAGCAAACACTGGCATCATGAGTTTATTCAAAAATCGGCCAGACGGAATAGAAGCCATTTTTGTGGCGACCACCCCAGTCTTCACGGGTTCCCACGTGACAGAAGCAAATGCTTCCCCCTTCCCCCCACGTTCCTGTGCTGCCTGGTTTTGCGGGAAGGAGGGAGAGACGGCAGGGAGCCCAGAGGACACCCCAGGGACATTCGTTCACTTGAGCAATTCAGGGACTTTCAGAGCTCGAAGGGCCCTTAGGAACAATCTGAGAATCCGAGCCAGTCCCCTCCTTTCACAGAGGGATAAACTGAGACCCAGAGACGGCCAAGGATTTGCTCAAGGTCATACAGGGTGTGAAGAATGGAATGTGAGCTGAAGCAGCCTCCTGGCTCCCAGCCAAGGGTCCCCCGCTCTCACTCCAGCCCGTCTCAAACAAGCCATGACATTGGAACCCCTCACATCAGGCAGAATGAACGGTTATCAGATTTAATTTTGACGTTGCTCGAGAGGGGAACCGGGGGACAGGGTAAGGCAGGAAGGGAGGAGGCAGGCAGGAGTGCGACCTAACCCCATGGCCCGTCCCTCTGCTCCGGCATCAGCTGTCTCTGTGCAGTGGCTGAGCTGGGCTCTGCCGGACCGAGAAGGGGGATCAGGGTTATCTGCACAGCAGGGCCCTGCGTAGCCAGGAGAGCTCCCTATTTTCCTGGCCCCCTTCAGTAAAAGGACTGGCTCCATCCCTGAGACAATGAAAAGTGGGGGACAGGTATCTCTCTCATTCTGCTGAGGACAAAGTGGGAAGAGGCCTGAGCAAGGAGCTAGGGACTCGCTTCGTGGCAGCCCTACCTCACCTACCTTGGACTCATTTGCTAGGATCCTGGGAACCCACCCTCATGAGTCTGTTTCACCTTGAATCCGAAGAGCAGGTGTCCCCAAGCCCACTCACTGCTCTGGGCCTTGAGACCCCGAGAGACCCCCGATTCCTACGGATGGTGGGGGTGCTCACTTCCGGGGACACACAGACTGGGTTCAAATTCCTGCTTCCTTACCTACTAGTCCTGTGACCTCACTTTCTTGAGTCTCGGCGCCCCACTACAGAGCCGGCTTGTACTCCCGCCTCCCAAAGCAGTTGTGGGGCTTAAATGTCCAGGCTGTCCCAGGCCCAGAGGGGACGGAGGTACTGCTTGGGGAACTACCTCTCTTCGTTCCGATTCTCTGCGTGCATACTGTGTCAGGTTTTAAAGGCATTCCCAGCCATGACAGTAATTCACAGCCCGCAGTGAGAACACAGGGAAAGAATTATCAGCCCCTGTACCCAGATCGGGTGACCCAAGCCCCAGGAGGTTATGCAGCTTACCCAAGGTCCTGTAGTGTTTAGAGGAAGACCAGAAACCATGGTTCTTGCGTCCCACCACAGCCTAGCCCAGCCCAGAGGCACTGAATGGGAAGAACTGGAAAATCCCGAGTCAGCCAAGCTGGCCCCTGGCCATGGATATGCCATGAACATGTCATGCAACTTAGGATGGGGCGTTTGGACGCTGTGAGCTTTCAACTTTCTGACTGATGATTTCAGTGCCACTGACAGCTGTGTGACCATGGGCAAGTGACTTCACCTCTCTGAGTCGCAGCTTCCGCTTCTGAGAAATGGGGGTCGTGAAGAGCCCTAAAGAAGCGATGGCATGCCGGATGCCTGGCACAGAGCTTAGCATACGGTGAATGCCCAATAACTGGGACCGTGGTATGGTGTTAATGCTAGTAGCCAATACTGCTACCGTATCATTATTGTCAGGAGAGGACACACCAGAATCACCCTGGGAACCTCTGGCCCACATGACTGTCCTAAAGAGGAGACCGTAGAAGGAGACATCAATCAGGGACTCTTCTCGCCTTCTGGGCGGCAGGGATGGAATTGGGGCCAGACCAGTCACCCCCCTGAAGACCCCAATGTCCCACTAACTGAGGAGACCCAACCATAAGGACTGCTGGCACACTCCCAGAGGACCTCAGAGGTGGTGGCTCCCAGCTAAGGCTGGAAAGGCAGCCTCAGCTCAGATGCTTCTGTCCCAGAGGTACCAGGATCCTCTGGAGGAAAAGCCACCGAGAAGAGGAGCCAGTCTAATGTGGATCACACTCGATGAGGAGCCAGAAGGAAAGACCTGACTCTCGGCCATCTCTTAGCTCTGTGACCTCAAGCAGGTCACCTCACTTCTCCGAGCCTCTGTCCCTCGATGATGATTATGAGGATCATCACTAAGAGGATCACCATTCCTGCCCTGCCCAGCTCCCCAGGCTGGTGCGAGACCCATCAGACAACAGACCTGCACTTACTCCGCAGACCATCAAGCACTTAGGCTGAAACTCTGCCCTTGTCGATCACCAATGGACCCTTCACAGATGGGCGGGGCGAGGTGTAGCATAGCAGAGGCCTCTCTGGAAGGCGATACCATAAAGAATAGAGAGATCCAGGACCAGGCCCCTCCTGCTCCCTCTGCCAAGCCCGCCCGCACCTCCTGCCTCCTTCACATGGTTGGACTTCATGGAAATCCCTGACACTGGTGTTCAGAGTTGAAATTCTGGGCTAGTTGCGTTCAACCCTTGTTCTGTCTCTCACCACAGACCATGCTGGAAGCCATTAACTATTTGTCCTTCACCGGGAGCTGGGGAGCTGGGGAGCTGAGGAGCTGGGGAGCTGGGGAGCTGGGGGAGGCAGAGAGTGATCTGTGACAGAGCTGAAGCAGGAGAAGGGGGAAAAGATTCAACGGTGACATTTGTGCCCCCCCATTTACCCTGGGAGGCCAGCCAGAGAGACATACAATGTCCCCCTTACAACCTCAGCCTTGCCATGCTCAGCCAGACCCCCGCCCCGGTCAGCCTCGTTATCTCTTGGCAGCAGTCAAGTGAGGGGCTGAGGGCTCCGTTGGGCTCCAGAACCAGATTTGTCTGGCTTCTAATCTCAGCTCCCTTTTTCAAGCTGTGCTATTTTAACTAAGTCACTTAACCTCTCTGTGCCTATTTCCTCAGCTATAAACAGAATGGTAATCATAACACTTACCTCATAGGGACGCTAGGAGGATTCAATGAGTTAATGCATGCAACGTGCCCCGTTAGCAAAGTGCCTAACACAGAGTAAGCATCCAGCAAGCGTGATACCTGCTGGACATCAGCCACACAAATGAAGGAGGCTGCCTCCAACCGCGGCGAGCTTGCCATCACCGGAGACGCTCAAGCTGTGGCTGAATAGCCACCTGTTGGGGAGTCACTGCCAGGACTGCCTGAGTGACCTTTAAAATGCTTCCAACTGTGAGCCCATAAAATCGAGCCCGTGAAACTGTGCCCGTTGCAGTCCTCCTTCCTAACTCGGCCAGGAGGGAAAGAGACGGGTGAGGGGCCACCAGGGTGGCCGGGGGACAGGAACAGAGGAGCAGGCACTGAGAAGGAAGGGGGACTGGCTAGGGAGGTGGCAGCCCACTCTGGCTCCCAGCCCCTGCTCTGTCACCGATTCGCTGTGTAACTTGAGTTACCCCCTGTCCTCTGAGCCTCAGTTTTTCCAGCTGTCAAATGATGCTGTTGAACTATGTGTTCTTTAAGGCCATAGCGAGCTGCAATCACTAAACTCTGACCCTAAGAAGGGAGTCGAGGGACGTTCCCACCGCACACACCCCCCGCCCCCACGGGGCTCCCTCTGCATCCCTCACCCCTGCATTGCCCACGAGATGTTCATGAGGGTCAAGGGCATGTCCACTGAGGCTCCCAGCAGAGTTCACCTTGCCAAGCTCTGGCACAAGGCATCCCCAAGCCCCATCGCCACCTGGGAGGGGGCAGGGTGTCCCTGGGCCTGAGCCCAAGGGTGTCGACAATGGAGAGACCCACCCACACACCCAGTGACCTCCAAAGGATCCCCTGCCAACTCAGCGAGGGACAGAGATGTTTAAAAACCAAAACCTGACCTGGATTCTGTGCGGTCCAATTCTGGCCCTCCGAGAAAGGAGTGCAGGTGATGGGGGCAGGCCTCACCGGCAAGGAAGGGTCGTGGCTGTCGCAGCAGCTGGCAGGGCAGGAAGGAGCCCAGGGGTCAGATACACTGGCTCCCCATGCTGTGCTGGGCGTGCAGAGGACCCAAGCATGTGAGTCACTCACCTGCCAGACCTGCCGGGCGGGAAGGCGGAGGGAGGCCCCAGCAGCCCATAAGGAGGGGCTACACTGAGTCAGGCCTGGCAGGGCTGGGCTGGGCAGGACTGGGCAACCGATCCGTCAACCAGTCGGGAAGAACCAGGAAGTCATGAGGAAAGGAGAAGTGTGAACAAAGGTGGGAGCCTCTAACGAGGGGCGCGAGTAGAAGGGCTGAGGTCTGACAGCTGCTCGCTGGCCCAGGAAAGGCCACGGGGCATGGGTACTGGGGAGGGTTGGAAATTCACCCATGGGCTGAGGCCGTGAGAACATGGAAAAGCACATGTGTTGACACCGCAGTTTCAGGTTTGAATCCCTGCCCTTTACAGCTCATGGCCTCATCTCTCCAAGACTCGGTTTCCCCCTTGTCCCACTGGAGTAATAATAATAGTCCCAAATGACAAGTTTCTCATGAGAATTCCATGAGACTCCATAGGGAAAGGGCTCTGGAGTCTCACCTCCGAAGGGACAGACAATCACAGTGGCTCTGATTTCAAGGACGCCTGTTCAGGAGAGCAGGACAGCACGCTCAGGATAGGCCTGTCTGCGTTCCTACTGACAGCGTTAGTGGCCCCCACGTGTCAGCCAAACATCTGCTGAGCTGATTAAGACCACGAGTATCTGGACATCAGGAAAAAGGCATTTAACTATAAACAATTACCCTGCCCTTCCCATGTACCCCTGAGAACCCAGGAAGGGGGTTTTGAAGGTAGATCAGCCCCTGCCTGCCCTCAAAATTCCCATAGACAGCAGTTTGCACATGGACACCTGGATTTCACACCAATCCTGGCCTGGGCCCTGCTCCACTTTCTGCTACAGGACACTGGCATTCAAGCCTCAAGTTCCTACATCAGGGGTTAGCAACCTGTGGCCCTCAGGCCAAATCTGGCCCATCGCCTGTTTTTGTTAATAAAGTTTTATTGAAACACAGCTATGCCCATTTGCTTATTGCCCATGGCTACTTTGGAGAGACAAGGGCAGAATAATGACAGAGACTATAAGGTCCACAAAGCCAAAAATATTTGCTCTCTGGTCTTACAGAGAAAGTTTGCTCATCCCTGGTGACAATGATGATGATCATCATCAACATCAACATCAATATCATCATCAACATCAACATCATCATCATCATCATCATCCTCATCATCCTGGTTTTTGACTCCTACGTGTTTTAACCACTAAAAACCTCTCCATCCATAACCTCATACAAGCCTCTCAACAAGGTTTCCCCCTTTTTGCAGAGAGGGAAACTGAGGCTTCCGAGAGAGAAGTAACTTGCCCACGGTCTCAGTAAGAGTCCATAGCAGATGGATATTTTGAACGAAGGGCTGATGGGAATCAAAGCTTCTGGCCTGACCAGTTACCCAGTGAGCACACAGGCCTGCAGCCCGAAGGGTTTAGCAAGCCCCAGTAGAATACCACGAGAGAGAGTCAACACGCCCCCGACTCCCTGATCCCCACCGGGGAGGCTGCCTCGGTTTGAGGCCACCGTGAGGTGAGAATGCCAAGAGCACAGGAGAATCAAGTGAGACGGTGCGTGTCAGCAGTTAGGCCAGTGTCTGTCCACAGGCGGGGCCTTCGTCATCGCTGGAGCTTCGTTGTCATTGTTAGTAGAGTGTGATGTGTGAGCGAAGAGGCAGGGAGGTGGAGAAGCGGCCCCTCTGCACACAGAAGTGACAGCAGCAGAAATGCTCCCTTTTAGAGGCCTGGCCAGAGATGGAAGGACACTTCCTCATTCAGGTGAGAGCCCTGGAAAGGAGAGACGCTTACACTACCGCCTCCCTCGCCTTCATTCCAGCACCTTCTCTTAACCCCGGCCAGGGCCGAGGCTGCCACTGCTGGGAGGCTACATACACTCTCCTTCCCAGAGCCCCACCCCAGAAGCCCACTGCCTTGCCCGCCTCACCCGCCCAGAAGGGCCGGCCTGGGCCTTCCACTCCCAGAAGTAGCAACAAAGGTCACGGCAGGAGGAGCCAGAGTCGCACTTGGCCTTCTCTTTGGGAAACCTGGGCCAGCTCCCCATCTTCCGAAGGGTATCGAGACCTCTGGAGTTTCTTCTCCTGCTCTCTGGGGGGGTCTTCTCTTTTCCTGCCCCTCCTCTCTCCACCCCACCCTCAAGGCCAGGTGGCAGTGGAGAGATGAATATTAGTTGAGAAGGAGTCACGAGCCCAGAAAAAAATCAGTAAGTTCACTGCCACTTCTTTTTTCCAAACTTTTGGTCGCTCCAAGAGGTTACGAGAGCTAGCATTTTCCATGCCATAACTGGTTGCCTAAGCAACGCTCCGCCGGAGGATGGGGTGCTGCAGGCGGCAGTTTCACCAAGCATTTGGGAAGCACCTGTTTGCCGACCGTGTCTATGCTCACCCACAGCCACTTATCTATTCACTGAGCCAGTGCCCCACGAGCCCCACTCCCCAAGCCTGTCTCTTCGTCTGCTCTGCCGTCTGCAGCAATATGCCAGGCTCTCTGCTAGCTGAGGCTAAACTTTGATGCAGAAACAGTATTTCAGTGCCCACCGTATGCCAGACCCTCTGCCCCGCCCAGCGGAGGCGCTGGGTCCTTTCCACCCTTGTATCCTTACCAATGCCCCATTCCCCAAAATCCAGAACCAAAAGATGCTCAATTAAGATTTGCAGAATGAATGAATCTTCCGAGCTACTCCAGACCAGCATTGCTCTCCCTCGGGGCTACTGACATGCTGGACCAGATACCTTTTGGTGGTGGGGGACAGTAGGCGGGGCATCCTGTGCAATGTAGGATGTTTAGCGGCATCTCTGGTCTCTACCCCCTACATGCCAGCCAGTTGGGTGTTAATCAAAAAATGTCTCCAGACATTACAAAAAGACCTCTTGGCTGCCCCCACCCAGTAGAGAACCCCTCCTCTACAGTCATCAGTTTCATGTGACTCCCATGCCGACTTGCTGAGGAAAGCAGAACGGGTATTAGTTGCCATTTTAACGATAAAAAAAACTGAAGTTTGGGAATAGCAAGAGGTGGGTCCCATGTCACGTAGTGGCTTGAACTCACAAAACAGAAGTTGGAAAAGGAACAAGTTGCTCTAATGAGGGGCCTGAAGGATGAGTGAAGATGCTGGGGCAGAGGCGGGGCTGGACCAGGGGACCATGGGCACCAGCGGTTCTGGAGCAGAAGCTGACTGACAGTCGCACCTCCAGCCAACTGGCCTTCAAGGTAAGCAAGTCCCCAGGCCAGGTCAAGAAGTCAACCTAACCAGGCCCAGGATGACTTGCAGAGGCCCCCATGTTTACACCTCAAAAACAGTAAACCAGAAAACACAAGACATGTGTGCGTGCAGGAATTAACATAGCATCTTTCCATGTTCTCTAATCGAAAAATTCCAGGTAAGTTCATTAAAGTAGAAGTAGTTCCATTTGGAGGTGTCCCAGCTTAGTTTCCCATTGAGGGCAATCCCAGACAATTCCCATTTCCTTTCTGAGAACCACTCTCCACTCCCAAAGATGGATCCCAGCAGCCAGATTGACACCATATGACCCCATGCCACTGTGTGTACAGTCACATTTGCTGCCTCAGAAATCTGGAACTGGAACCCTGCTGATGGCTGGAACTGAGCACTTAAAACTCAAAAGCGGTAGGGTGCCCGCACTCTGCCACGTGCCCAGAGAGACTAAGAAACCTAGTCCCAGGTCCAAAGAGACAAGACAAGCAAAGATAATGTTGTCGGCATTATTCACAACAGCCAAAAGGCAAAAACAACCCAAATGTCCACAGATGAATGAATGAATAACCAAATGTGGTACCTCCATAAAGTGGCATATTACACAGCCTTAAAAAGGAAAGAAATTCTGACACATGCTACCACATAGATGAACTTTGAAGACATTATGTTAAGTGAAATAAGCCAGTCACAAAAGGTCACATTACATGACCCACTTCTATGAGGTACTTAGAATAGGCAAATTCATAAAGACAGAGAGTAGAATGGTGGTTACCAGGGGCTGGGGAGGGGACACAGAGGGTTATTGTTTAGTAGGTGCAGGGCTTCAGTTGGGGATGACGACAAAGTTCTGGAAATGGATGTATTGTTTATTACTAATAGATTTTATATTAGGTATATTTTACCACAATTTAAAAAGAGAGAGACCATGAGTACAGAGACAGGCAGGCAGGCAGGCTGGGTTCCCAGCCCTTGTCCAGTTCCCAGCATCGGCCTCTCGCAAGGCCAGGCAGCTCTGAGGTTCTGAGACACCCCGAGTCCTCAGAATATGTTCCCAGGGCAATGGGCTAGCAAATGAAAGCATCTAGAGGGCCTGTCTGGGGACTGTCTTTTCTGGGAGGGCATCGCCCTCTGCCCAGGGCCAGTCCCCAGAAAGGCCCAGTGCCTTGGTACCCCCAGCTTCTCTCCCTGACCCATGAGAGAACCATCTTCCACACATTCATTTTAATCCCACTTTGGTCAGATCCACAGCCCTCCCTCTTAGAAAGTCTTTTTCCACGCTCCCGGCTACACTTTAGTTCTATTTCCCCTTGTTAGCCTTTCCCAGCTCAAACTCACACCCGAAGTCGGCAGTCGTGGGTCCAGAAGATGTGTTCCAAACACCAGACCCACCCTCGGAGAATGAATGTTCTTCCACTGAGCTGCATTCAAAGCTGTGCCTCCGGCTCTGAAGGAATTTGCAAGAGCCATGTTCCCAGAAGAGCCTCCCAAAAGGCGACTTGAAGGGACAATAGTCTCTAACACAGATAAGCACTTGTGAGGTTAGAACAAAATCAAAGAAGGGACATACACGGGTGGGTCGTCCCTTGTTTTGCAGACTCCTCGTTGCTTGGGGAGATGCTGCTGACAGCCCAGGTTTCTGCAAGGAAAAGAGGTGACTTTATGTTCATCGACCAAGACTATGTGAATGAATGTCCAGGAACTGGGTGACATACTTTATATAAATGATCTTATTTAATCTCCCGAGCAACTGGAGAGGCAGATCTTATTATGCTCTTTTGAAAGGTGAAGTATCTGAGGCTCAGAGAAGTTAGGTAACTTGCATAAAGCCACACAGCTAGGAAGGAGGAGGATGAGCATTTGAATCCGGGTCTTGTAATTTCCAGGGCCCAGGCTCTTGACTACAGGGCAGCAGGATTGGCACTGCCAATGGCAAGTGGTACTGGAGGCAAGGAGCCCAGATTCTGAGTTTAGGGGGCTCCATTGGCTCCCAACCTCCTAAGCCACCAGCCTGCAGCCTTGAAAGT
>NW_011888867.1:481784-492724 GCF_000151845.1 Pteropus vampyrus
TCAGCGGCTCATTGAAATTCTGGGAACTAGAAGATCATGGAACCCAACCCCCTCTTGCACCTGGGCTATCCAAAGTCCAGACTAAGGTCATGGTTTGCCCAAGCTCACAATCTCCTTGGCCACAAAGCCAGGACTGTGCCCTTGTGCCCACAATGCTGCCCTAGGGGATACTGTGAGGCTGGGCCACACCTCTCCCCCACCTACAAGATAAGCCATCAACAGCCTATGGAGGAGTTTGTGGGGAGGGGCCTGACACAGCTGGAGTGCCCTGGAGGACTCCTTCCTGGGCAGTAGAGGGTGATTATGTCCAGAGAGGCCACCAGTATCCTTTTCCCTTGCCCACTCCTAACCTATGGATGCCGAAGTGTATGGGAGCGCCCCCTGCTGGCCATCAGTAGCACATCCTCCAGGATGATAACAGGAAGCTCCTAGAACTACAGACACTCAAGACTCAGAGTTTTGCCAAGAGGAGTGATGGGGTGCTGGAGGTCCATGCTAACTCGAGCCTCTGCTCGATCCCATGAGGGTTCCACACTTTCTGTCCCAGCTTTTTGGGGCCCCGGGGATGGTCAGATATCTCAAAGAGAGATAGAGTCCATGCCTGAATCTGGGCAGGCTTGTGGCCGGTTGGAGTCAACAGAAGGCAGCAGAAGGGATGCTGCTAGGTCAGAAAAGTCCACATGATCTTGTCTTATTAGCTGGGAACTCACCTTTGGAGCTGCCAGGTAAGACACTGATGATCCTGAGGCTGCTATGACAAGACAGAGCCCTAGCTACACAAGGAGGTCCTCTGTAGGTGCTCTGCTCCCGGCCACAGCTAGCACCACTGCCAGGTGTGTGAGGGAAGATGCTTCCAGGTGATTCCAGTGCCCAGTTGTCCAGTCACCCCAACCTTTAAGTCTCCCAGCAGAGACCCCAGACATTAATAACAGAGACAAGCTGTCCCCGTTGCACCTTGTCCAAATGCCTGTGTCATGCTATGACATTTGGGGGTGGTTTATTATGCAGCAATGGGTGATCGGAACATCATCGCCCCCACTGAGTGCCCGAGTGTGGAAAAGGCACTGTTCTGGAAACCAGGTGATTAGTCCTGTGACCTTGAACATGTTCCCAGGCTTCAGATTCCACGGTTGTAGAATTAGACTAACAATGCCTGCTTTGCCCACCTCACAGGCTTGTTGGTGGTGGTGTGTGTGTGTGTGATCAATCGGATGAACTCAAGGATGTGAAAGCCCTTTATAGCTTAGTGGCTAAAATAAACACACAGGGCCACATCGCCGAGGCTCCAAACTCAATTCCTTACCAGCAGTGTGACCGTGAACGGGACACTGACCTTCTCTGTGCATCTGTTCCCATTCGTGTAAAATGGGGAGGATAACAGAGGGTTGTAGAGAGGTTTCAATAAGAAAATGCTCATGAAGCACCTAGTGTTCATGGGTTAACAGCGAGAGAGCAGGAAACGTTGGCAATCCCTAGGAACGGCTTTGCCAAAAGCCAGAGCCTGCATCCACTCGGATGGGAGTAAGGAAATCCGAACATCTCTGCTGACCTCAGATCGCACTGGAATCCCCCAGGGAAAGGATGTGTCATGAAACTGGCAGGGGCAGGGGAAATAAAAGTGCAAAACAGACAACTTCTCTGATTTCCGATGGTAACGGATAGGAGTCCCGGACGGCCTTGACTGGCTGGCCCTGTTTACAGAAAGCCTGGTCCGGCCCCCTGCCTTAACTCTGGGCACCCTCCCAAAAGTCCCTTGGTCAGCCTTTTGGGGGAACTTTGAAAGGGAGCCACACATTCCAAAGCAAGAAAGTGAGTTTTAGAGTCCTGGGTGGCTCTGCCACCAACCTAGTAACACTAGGCAGGTCCCCCAGCTCCACAGAATATTATCCTGTCCATCACACAGATAAAGAAATCGAGGCTCAGAGAGGGTAACCAGTTGGACCATGATCATTTGACTGTAAATGGCTGTATCAACAAACTATTTCTGCATAGTAAATAAACCCAAATTTGATGGCTTAAAACGATAAACATCTATTATAGTTCATGGTCATCCGTGTGGTTCGTCCTGGCAGGACCAAACTAAGTTGATCTCAACCAGACTTGGCTTGCTCATGAGTCTGCTGTCAGCTGGCCTAGGATGGCCTTGCTTACGATTCTCTCCTCCCTGCGGTCACTCATCCCCAGCATGCTAGCACAGGCTCGTGTCACATGACAGTTACAAAGATCCAGGAGTGAGAATGCATAAGTGGGCAAGGCCTCTGAGAGCCTGGCTTGAAAGTCACATGTCCTCACTTCTACCACATTCTATCGATCAAAGCAAAGAGCAGAAAAATAGACTCCACAATGAGATAAGCAAAGCACGGTGGCCATTTTTGTCACTTATACAGTGGTTGGGCTAGCATTTGAACACAGGCCTGTCACTCACTATTATGGCATACTGTCTCCAGTTATAACTCAAGTCCACAATACTCAGCAAGTTTAGTTTTGAACTCGAGCCTCTTCCCTCTCCAGCTCAGGCCCTTAAACAGTACTCTAAAGATGAGTTACCCCACTGAGAGGTTCAGAAGCACAACTTATTTACATCTATTTGCCTGGCAGCCCACGCATTTATTAGATTTCTATTGTGCCTCTCTTCTGCCAAGCTCAGGGCCATCGTGGGAATTAAATTGACAGCACAAACAGCTGGGGCACACTCAAGACATTGCAGAAACAGAAAGCAAGTTGGAGGGGGCGCTGAAACCCTTGGCTTAGAGGGGCCTTGTTCTCAAGAGGCCAGTGATGAGTGTAATCGGTCATTACAACGCTGTCCTCACCCAACTGTCTTCACAGAAATCAGTCGTCAGCCGCAGGGGCAACTCAGAGGGACAGCCCTGGTAGGGGATCCACAAACGGGAGGGTTCTGCAATGCGCATAGCGCCCCCTGGTGTGTGCGCTGAGCACTACTGCAGCTCAGCTGACTATTTCAAGGGTGAAACTGTGATTCTGTTGGCATGCCCCCTCCTCCACCCAAGGCATCCTCTGAGCCACCTGGTCTTGCAAATGTGGATCTTGAACATGTCACTCCACCTCCCAGAGCCTCGGTTTTCTTACCTATAAATTGGATGATGACCTCTCACCATTGCTATGAGGGATCAATGAAGTCACATTCATAAAAGGCTTGGGCCTGATGGGGTTGCTCGGGCAGCTCCCCCCGCTCCTGCAGGCAGAGCTCCACCTTTCCACTCAGACATCAGCGTGAACGTCAAGTGACGGGCAGCTGAGGGTCAGGCCCAAGGCTAGTGTTAAGGCGCCTGGCCCAGAAAATATAATCTTCTATTGTTGAACTGAAGATTACACAAAAACCCAATTGGTTTCCATCATTACTAACTACAGCAAGAGTAAAACAGCAATAACATACGAGATGTTCGGTCCCCCCAGCATCACGGTGAGGAAACTGAGGTTCAGAGAGGTTCAGTCACTTGCCCAATGTCACACAGCTGGTAGGAAGTAGGGTCAGGCTTCAAAGCCAGATCATCAGGTCCCAAAACATGGGCATTTGCCCTACATCTAACTCCACTGGATGGAGGCGCTCTACCAGCCTTCCTTGAGAGAGAGAGAGGACAGGTCTTTTTTCTCCATTATGTGGGTGGAAAGAGAGACTGGTGGTCCAAGCTCCATACCCTGACCCCCTCCCTGAGTCTGGCTGCAAGGCTCACCTTGCCACCAACCCCACTGCTGCCCGCTGCCTCCACTCCCCCTCCGAGAGCAGGGCATGCTCAGGGACCCAGTCTTTGTTTCAGTGGGGTAGGCGAGGGGGCATCCTGGGGGAACCTGGAATTCCCACTCCTGCCATGCGCTGCAGCCAGGCTCAGTGGGGCCAAGTTTCCAGGCGCCACCTGGCACCCCAACTCAGTCCAGAAGCCTCAACCGACACTTCCGGGGAAAAGTTGGGACACAGACCCTTCCCTCACCAAGAGCAATAGCTCTGGTTGGGGTGGGAGGGGGCGGGGGAGCCCAGGAGAGCAGAGTGGAGCAGCCTTTACTCTGGGCCCACAATCAGCTCTAATGGGACAGTTGAAAACCAGAGCTGGATTACTGTCATCATCACCACATGATAATATGAATAAAGAGAGATGATAACGTAGCGCTGACCACGCACCTGGCACTGTTCTTAGTGTTTTATATAAATTAACCCAATTTTCACAACAGCCCTGAGAGGAGGTAGTTAAAGATAAGGAAACTGAGGCACAAGGAGGTGACATCTCTAGTCCACAGTCGCTCAGCTAGTGAGTGGTGGACATGCTACTCCTGAGCCAGGCTGGGCCAAGCACTTCACTTAGTGATTTTATTCAATACTCACCAACATCCAGGAGACATTGTTATGGCTGGTTTGCAGAAGAGAAAGTTGAGGGTCGAAGGTCAAGTCATAACACCCAAGATCACGCAGTTAGGACTATCTGGGCCCAAGTCCTGGGCTCTTAAACACAGGTGATCTGGTTCTCGAAGAACAAGGGAAGCCTCACCTTTGTCCCAAGCCTCCTGAGAACTGAAGTCCCAGGCTTTTCACGGAAAAGCCTGAATGGACCCAGGCAGGCAGAACCGTGGTGCTGAGGCGCCCTCTGCTGGCCTCACTCAAAAGAACAACAACAGGACCAAGGATGCGGAGATGGATGAAGAAGGCAGGCACCATCCTGCCTTGGGCTCACAGTCTCCTCGCAGGAAATGGACTATTTATGAGAAACACCTGATCAAGGCTGAGAAGTCTTGGAGGGCTTCCTAGAGGAGGTGGTCTGCATTGAGGAATGGGTTTCCTGATTCAAGAGTTCAAGTTACTGAGGCCAAAACAATGTAGGTTGAATTGGAAAGGCCAACTGGCACGGACCACCCTGTTTGTGACAGGAAAAGCCAAGAATATCATCCGGGCTGTACCTTAAAGAATGAAAAAGCATTAGTGGGGCCAGAAAGGTAAGAAGAACCATCCACATACAGGTGCATAGGACAGAACAGGAAATCCCAGGTCAGGGTGGGGAGGGTGGAGGGAGCTGAGCTGAGCAAATAGAAACTGAAGCCACAGCTTCACAGTAGACTCAGCAAAGGTGAAGACAGAGAAATGGTGCTGGGCTGAGAGCCAGGATAGCTGGTAGCATCTTGTCACCTGGGAACTCGTTGGAAATGCAGATTATTGAACAAACCCCTCCACCCCCAGGTGATGCTAAATTTTGAGCACCACTGTTCTAAGCAATCCCTGAGGATCCTGCTCCCTGCTATCAATTCCCGGCTGTGCCTCTAATGCCCTTCAAAAACCAGGTGAGCTCCGGGGAAGAACTGAGAATCCACATGGCTTTGCTTCATGGTTTTGTGGGTTCCTGGTACCATGCTGACATGTGCTGAGTGATTCACCTACAATCCCTCAACAAGCACTAGCAGCAGCAGCTAAAGATGTTGTAAAGATGAAGAGACTGAGATTCAGCGAGGTGAAGGAACCTGGCCCGGTGTCGCTTCATGAGAACTGAGTGAGCCCAGGGGCAAGTTCTGGGAACACAGCCCTCACCACTCGATCTCACTGCCTGGCCCTGAACTAGACCCACTGCGTGGTCTTGGCAAGCTCTTCTCTCTCCTGCTCTAGGTTTCCTTGCCCTTGAAATAACAGGGTGCCAAAAAGATCTTATACCCACTTCCAGTTCTAAAAAGAATATAATCCCTAGTACCTAGGACCTTGTAGTCACTTAATTCTTTCATTCAACCACGCGCAGGGTGTAGGGAGACGCAGCTTACAAGGAAATGGGGAGTACGCCAGGTAATGGTAAGTGCGAGAAAGAAAAATAAAGCAGTGTGGGGGACAGGTGGGGGTGGTTGTTTCGTCTGGGTCTCCCTGAGAAGGTGACCTCTGAGCAGAGACCTGAGCAAGACGAGGGATCTGAAGAGTCGGGGATAGCAGGGGGCGGACAGGACGGCAGGGACCAAAAGCTCTGAAGACAGGAGTTCAGCCTGCTTATGGGACAGCAAGGAGGCCTTGTGGCTGGAACAGAGTGAGCAGGGGGAGAAGGGAAGGCAGAAAGCACGAGGAGTGTAGGGAAAATTGTGAAAGCCTTTGAGATATAGTGAGTGTCCTGACTAACTAGCTCTTCTCCACCTTTCACGGCCTTTAAGCAACTTACACTCTGCAAATGGCAGAGAGCTGAGAGTCACGCAAATAATTCTCACGTTAAAACGTAAATTGTGTCCTGGGAATGCAATCGATTTAAAGGTTCTACTGCACAGAGACTGAGTGAGAGCAAAACTAGGGTTGCATTTAACTGGACTTAGGGATTTGCCCCATTAGGATGGATGGATGGATGGATGGATGGACAGACGGATAAATAAAATGGAAAGAAGGAAGGGAGAAAGGGAGGGAGGGAGGGAGGAAGGAAGGGGAAGGAAAGAGAAAGGAAGGGAAAGAAAGGGAAGGAACAGGAAGGGAGGGAGAATCTGGCTCATTCAGATCTTCAAATCCAGGGAAGTCCAGAACATTAGACCAGCCAATCAGAATCCAAAGAAGCAAAGAGGCTCAAATGGATCAGCCCTGAGTGGCTCATTGTTTGGTGGGTCAGGCTCATTTCTCTCATCCAACATTAGTCACCATAAGAGAGACCCAAGTTGCGATTTTCTCTTTGGTACTTGTTCGAAGCAACTTCCACTCTATGGTCCTTGCACCATCTGCAAATCTGGATGCGATTTGCTCCCCACCCCATTCTGACGTTATTATATAGATTTATTAGGGGGTTTCAGGGGGCCAGGTGGGTGTAATGTGCAGGCACAACAAATAAAGGACATGGAATTTAGTAGTCAAACCTCTTTTCTTTAAAAACTACCGTGTGTGTGTGTGTGTGTGTGAGAGAGAGAGAGAGAGAGAGGTGTTCTTTCAGAAAACATCAAACTTTCTAAGAATATTTGCGCCAGTTCAGCGTGAAACGAGGTCATTAAAGGACCTCTCAGGCTTCCTTCTAACCCTTTGGGCCTTATCCTTTCTAGAAACATGCACCGTCCTGGCTCTTAGTGCTGCTTGCACAGAATGATGACCTAACACTAATTCACCCTCACATCTACCTTGGGTGGATGACCTTGACATTTGGTTTTATTTTTCCTAATAACGAGGCTGTTAGGAAACTTCTGTTGCAATCGTGCTCAGCATCATCGTTCAGAGTTAAAACGGAAAATTTGCATTTATGGGGCAGGCCAATGCCAGGCAGGCCGCACACTCTTCTGGGGCCTTCCTATCCCTGCATGCATGCGTCGGATCCTCACCACCCAAAGAGGTTTAAGTGACGAGCCTGACGTCACACAGCCATCCGGAGCTGGGCCAGGATCAAATCCCCAACGTGTCCTACTTCCTTCCCTTCATGTAATTGGATCTTTCTTCGTCAACCAAGACATCAATTACGTGTCGTCACCTTTCACTGTGAGGAGGGAGCCTGGTAACTCTCTCAGTATTCTCCCCCCACCCCCAGGGGTTTATAACAGTGAAAAAAAAGCAGTCTCCAAGGCCCCCTCTAGATATGAAACACGTGGCCGTAAAGTGGGCTCCAGTGTAATGATCAAAGCCACACATCTGGTTCTGGTCACTCAGCCCTGTAGGGGCCTCCCTCCGGCCTGCCTTTCCTGCTGCCACAGCTGAAAACAATCTTTCCAGTAACTCAGTGGTTTTTTAGCTTGGCGGGTGGAGGGGGGGGGATTTTGCTCCCAGGGAACATCTGGCCGTGTCTAGAGAGCATTTTGGTTTTCATAACTGAGAAAGGGGGTGCTTGCTACTGGCATCTAGTGAATGGCGGCCGGGGATGCTCGTAAACCTACAATGCACGGGATGGCCCCACAGACTTACCTGGCCCCAAGTGTCAATGGAGCCTTAAAACCCCTGTATGAGCACAAACTCATGAGTAAGGAAAGATGGCAATTCTCAAGTGTGGAGTGGGGAGGAAAATTCTTTAGCGAAGAGAATATTCCTGAAGGGAAGAAAGCTTATCCACCATGAGAGGCAAAAATGCCTTCCCTCACACCCAAGCGTTGGTCTTTGGGATAGAGAAGCCACTAGATATCCCCTCCTTTACCACTGGGTGCAGAGGTGCCATCTCTAAGGCATGAGTGTGCAGCACGAGACTGGGGCAGGGTTGCGCCATCCACCATCACCTTCCACATCTTCTTTGGGTCACTTACATGTCCCTGATGTAGCTTACAGAAACAGGAAAGCACCAGGGTCCCATCCTTGATGGAAGTTATTCCTACAAGAAGTTGGTCACAGACAGCCTCCTCCAAGGTGACTTCTAACGTCAAAGAAAAATGTTCAAGGGCATTGAGAGGCCGACTTCATTCAAGGGGACTCTCGCAGTGGATGTAAGGACCACTACCATGGAGTCTTACAATGAGAGAGAGAGATTGGGCTCAACTCTGAATATGACAAGGAAAAGAGGGGATTTATATAGCCAAGGAGCCGAGGGAAGAGGGGGAGGGAGGCATGCTCTGCAGTTGTAAAATTACTAGGAGGAAATGTCAGGGATAAGGAAAAATTCCGGGTAAACCAACCTACCAGATTCCTGCTGAAGGGAGAGCAGGGTGATCAGACATCACCTGGGGTGGGAGTAGGAGCGGGAGATGAGGAAGCCTTTCCGATATCAAGGGTGATCTGATATCGAGGTCTTATCCCTCACTTTGCCACCAGCTGGCTGTGTGACCTTGGATCAGTAATCTCCCCTCTCTGGCCCTCACTCTTTTCCCTGTGAAATGTGAGCACTGAGTTGGCAAAGCTGTGAGGGAGGGGATTTCCAGTGTTATTGCCCAAGGGGCCAGCCCCTTGAAGAGCCTATGTAGTCTCAAGGCTTTAAGCAGTATGTCTACACTGAAGCAGATGACTCACGTATGTACGTCTCTGGACCAGCTCTCTCCCCGACTCCAGACTCGGAGAGCCTGCTCTAAGTCCCCACTTGGATGGGTTAAAAATAATAATAAAAAGAAACAACAAGCCAAAATGGAGTCACTTCTGCTAAGCCACGTTACCAAACTGAAACTGAATAACTAACCTAGTTACAGTTTCAGCCTCTCCTGGGAGTGGGAACTTTAAACCAATCCGTCTGGAAGTTCCAGATCAATACCAAGGAAATAATCTTCATGATAAAACCCCTGCCCTTCCCTTCTCCCCAAAAAGAAGATGACTAGGCCTCAAAATTACCCTTTCTTTTCTTCTGCTAATAACTCCCCTGCCTCACCCTCCTGCCTAGGAAAACCTTCCATTTTGTACAAGGCCTCTGAGCGAGCCTCCTCCTAGTTCCCAGATGGGATGCAGCCGATTCATGAATCAATTAAGCAATTAATAAAGCCAATTAGATCTTCAAATTTACTCGGTTGAATTTTGTTCTTTACCAGATGTTCAATGGCATCTCATGTCAACATATCCCACTTTGAGCTCCCAAGTGGTCCCCTTTTTCTATCTGCCACCCCTCCCCCCCAATCCAACCCGCTTCTAGGTGGATCTTCCCCAGATGCTTTGCTGACAATGATTCCATGCTTCCAGCTGTTTAGGCTAAAAGTTGTAGAGTCCTCTTTTTGTTCATCTCCGGTACACCCTCTTGGACTCGGTGCCTTCGGGGCTTCAGCCAAAGCCGAGGGGACCTACCCTACACCCCTCCCTTATTTCTCCCCCTTCATTTCCTCTTCTCCCCACCTCCCCCACTCTGCTCTTGCCACATCGGCCTCCTTGCTTGTGGATCCTTAAGGATTCAGAACAAGTCACCCCAAGGTGTGCCACTCTGGCATTGCAGATTATTTTGAGCTGGAAACAGTCAAGGTCTGGAAGGCTCAGGAAGAACCTTTGACCCTCCCTCTTACCGCCAGAAAGAATTTAGACAGAGGACTTGTTCCAGGAAGGGCGCTATCATCATTGTCATAGATGACCATATTTTAATATGAACCAGGTGTGACTGGCTGGGAGCAAGGTCCACTAGACCAAAAGCCCTCTGGATGTCCCATTGTTTCAAGATGGCCCAGCATACGCTCATTTATCTAACCAAAACTCTTCTTCTCCCAGCGAATTGCCTTATTTCCCCCTCCTTAGTTCTAAATGACATATGCCGCTCATTTTGTCTTCCTGTCTTCGGAATTTTCATGCTTATGTGAATTCTCCCAGGAGCAGGTATTAAAACGATTTGCTGTATATCATTTGAATTATTCAACCAGCCAAAAGAGCTAGAAGGGAAAAGGGAACATTTCTCACCCCCAGCAGTGAGCTCACGGCTGACTCAGGGCCTTTGCACCTGCTATTTCTTCTGCCCATCGTTTTGCCCTGGGCATCCCCCGTCTCTCGGCTATCCGCTTAGCCAGAATAGCTTTTTCTCAATGAAATCTTCCAGGCCCACCCCATTCGCTAATATAAACCTGCCAACGTGGCCCTTTGTCTCCCTTTCCCTGACACAGACGCCACGATTCACTTCTTCATCTCACTTAGTATCTGTCTTCCCTGTCCCCGGCAGCATGGAAACCCCAGGAGGACAGGATCTCAGTCCGGATTGGTCCCTGCTGTGTCTCAATGCCAGGAACAGTACCTGATGCCGGCAGCGCTCGGTGAATGTCTGTGAAAGGAGCACTTCCACAAGGTGGCTCTTGGGAAGAATGGGACGCTAGGGCCAGGATCTGAAGGCAAGCAAGGTCGAAGTAACTGAGCTATTCAACTGAACTCTAAACGAGCGCCTACCTTTTAATTTTGCCCTTCCCCTAGCCCCACATTCCAGCTTCCCGCCCCCCGCCTGCCCCCAACAAAAAATAATTTAAAGATGGGGCCACCCCTCCCCCATTTGTGAAAATGCGTTAGGTCTGTCTCCTTGATCTGGGCCTTGGGCCAATAAACGTCATAAATAAATCAGATGAACCTCCCCCTCCTGGCAGGGGCACCATTAGAGAAAAATTATTCAGCCCGCTCACTCTGCTCCTTGGTATAA
>NW_011888867.1:492774-494003 GCF_000151845.1 Pteropus vampyrus
GGATTGGTCCCTGCTGTGTCTCAATGCCAGGAACAGTACCTGATGCCGGCAGCGCTCGGTGAATGTCTGTGAAAGGAGCACTTCCACAAGGTGGCTCTTGGGAAGAATGGGACGCTAAGGCCGGGATCTGAAGGCAAGCAAGGTCGAAGTAACTGAGCTATTCACCTGAACTCTAAACGAGCGCCTACCTTTTAATTTTGCCCTTCCCCTAGCCCCACATTCCAGCTTCCCGCCCCCCGCCTGCCCCCAACAAAAAATAATTTAAAGATGGGGCCACCCCTCCCCCATTTGTGAAAATGCGTTAGGTCTGTCTCCTTGATCTGGGCCTTGGGCCAATAAACGTCATAAATAAATCAGATGAACCTCCCCCTCCTGGCAGGGGCACCATTAGAGAAAAATTATTCAGCCCGCTCACTCTGCTCCTTGGTATAAATCCCCAGCTGTCTGTGATCTGCTCAGAGTTGAGTTCAGTCTCTCGTAGTTATTTGGGACGGTCTCTCCCCTATTGCAATCGTCTTAAATAACCTCACTTGCAGTTTTTAGCAAGTATCCGATGCAGTTTTTCCTTTTCTTCAACAGCACGCATTGTCATGGTTGGGTTTTACACATGTATATACGTGCACACACACACGCACGCGCACACACACACACACACACACACATGCACACACACACACACCCCTCCTGAAGTAGCCAGCCTCTGGCCTCTGGCCCTCCCCGAACCGTACCTCCCCAGAGCTGGAAAGCCCCTCTGCTGGGCTATTTTTGTATCTCACGTCAGCCTCTCTTATTACCCAGGTCTCCACCCAGTAAAATTACCTGTTCCCTCTACAGTTCCACCTTTACATGGGCAGCTCCGGGGCCCTGGGGACCCACGCCCAACCTGGGGCCAGGCGCTGAGCTGCCCCATGATTTGGCTCGGCATCTGGTGGGTGCCCTCCCCCAGGGAGCAGGAAGGAGAGAAGGGACTGACGGAACTTTCTGGAATGACAGGAATGTTTCGTATGCCGACAGAGGTCCGGCCGACGTGGTCGCGTGACTGACAACGTGAACTTTTAAAGGAACCAATGGCGTCGTACTTGACAATCGGTGCGTTTCCCTGTGTGTAAATTATACCTCCGTGAAAAATCTGAAGAAAAAAAGAGGGGTGGGGGGGTGGAGTAAAAGAAAGATTCCGTTTTTAAAAGATTGGGATGCGGGAGCAACACGTTTCCTTCCCAGCCAGCCTG
>NW_011888867.1:495103-498629 GCF_000151845.1 Pteropus vampyrus
GGAGAGAAGGGACTGACGGAACTTTCTGGAATGACAGGAATGTTTCGTATGCCGACAGAGGTCCGGCCGACGTGGTCGCGTGACTGACAACGTGAGCTTTTAAAGGAACCGATGGCGTCGTACTTGACAATCGGTGCGTTTCCCTGTGTGTAAATTATACCTCCGTGAAAAATCTGAAGGAAAAAAAGAGGGGTGGGGGGGTGGAGTAAAAGAAAGATTCCGTTTTTAAAAGATTGGGATGCGGGAGCAACACGTTTCCTTCCCAGCCAGCCTGAAGGAACTGGAAGGTAGAAAAAGCTCTTTGCGAAAATGACTGAAACTTCTCTTGATGAGAGAGCAGACATAAAATTCACATAGGGGGTCTGATTTTTTGTTTTTCGTTTTTTGTTTTCACCAATCCTGAACAGAGATTGTGGCCAAACTTGCAAATACCTGAGAAGGAGCAAGGGCACACAATCTCTCAGACTTTGCCAAAAGATAACAACTCAACCTTGGGGGTGGGGAGTGACCAGCCCCTGGTAGAATCACTGAGATTCTGGGGCCCGTGCCGTTCAAATGAGAGAGTGGATGGTCTGCAGGGACAGAGGACGGACAAATCCCGAAGTCCCCAGTCCTTTCCTGACTTCAGAGGAAATCATTCCAAACCCCACATGCCAAGTCTGCACAAAACGAAACTGCCGGTTTTACCCACGGACAGGTGGCTATGAAGATGGAGGGCTTTAGGATAAGTAATCAGGTCAGAGGTCAGAGGTCAGGGTGAGCTAAAGGTTAACCATGTGTAGAGAGGAGGACCTGGGTTCAAGTCCTAGCTCACCCCACCCCGGGAACTAGCTAAGCTGCTTTGAGAGAAGCGCTCCCTATTTCCCAGATTCATCACCTGTAAGATGAGGAGGATGATGAAAATAGCACCCATCTCATAGTGTTATAATAAGAATTATATAAAATTATATATAGGCTTATATATATATACACACATATATAAGTAAAGCTTTGGCAGCACCTAGTAAACGTTCTATACGTGCTAGCTGCTATAATAATGATAATAATAAATAATAATAATAATAATAATAAATTATCATTATTATCTAGGCTTTATCGCACACCAACTGTTTGAGCCAAAGCTAATGAATTCACCTCTCTGAGCTTCCCTCTGCAGGAAGTAATACTCACTCCCAGGAAGGAATAAAATAATGTGTCTTAAGTACTCAAATGTCCCTAGGAAAAAAGCACAAGAAATGGTAGCTCTGATTATGATGACTTCTCAAAACTGCAGGCTTTGTTTGCCAGCTTTCTTTCCAGGCCCCCAAATCCTCCTGCCTTTAGCATTTAGATCCCTCAAGGGCAGGAACTAAATTGTTTTCTCCCAGACCCAGTGCTGGGGGAAAATGAGGTTTAGCAACTGATCCTTGATCTTTGCCTAAAGGTCACCACCAAAACAAAATCGGCCAAAATAGTAACTGGTCATGTTTAAAACAAATAAAGGCCACCAGAGAGGGAAGACTCTGCCTTAGCTGAGTTACTTGCTGGCCTGGCGAGGGCAGCAGAGAAACACACCATGTACGATCTGAAGGGTAGAGTCAGGGGAGTTCTGAAGCTGGAAAAGGGGGTTCACAGCGTCTAGTGGGATGAAGCCTGGAGAACCAGTGCTCCAGAGAGGACCCCATGAGTCCCTAGGTCTGTACGGGGTTGGCTAAAACCAGTCTCACTATTCCTCAGTCAAAAGAGTATCTTCGATTAGGTCCAGTAAGAGTCAGGGGCCCAGCCACCCCAAGTTCATGACCTTTTTACCAGCTTCAGCTCACTAGAGTCTCTTGCAGTGAAACGCAGCAGTTGGGTTTGATGGCACCCAGAAGTGGGGGCTGTCAATGGGAAAAAAAGTTTTACAGAGTGATGGGTCGTTGGACGATCTTTCTTCCCCCCTTTCCTGCACCTTCCTACTCATCCTTTAGCGATCCTCTGTCGTTTACAGATGTTAAACAGACCTTCAAGAAACATCTTTATATTCACTTATCTGAGGTCCTTAGAGCCGTCAGATTCATAGAGAAAGTAGAGTGGTGGCCAGAGGCCAGGGGAGGGAGAGCGGGGAGTTAGTGTTTAATGGGTTCAGATTCCAGTTTGGGAATGCGAAAAAGTTCTGGAGATACACGATGGTGCTGGCTGCAGAACAGTGTGAATGTACCTAAATTGGTTAAAATGGTAACTTTTACGTTATGTATACCACAATTTAAAATTGTTGACGAGAAAAAAGAAACATCATCACAGCAAGGAAGATGAGCTTCGCTGATAGTTGTGAGGAAGTAACTGGCACCACACCGGCCCCCTCCCGTCCCAAACAACCACGAGGCTGGACAGGGTACCTGGAACGACAGTCTGCCAGCATTAAACCACCGGCAGCATAACCCGTGGTCCCCGAGACCCAGAGGAAGGAAACTCGCAAGGTGAGCCTCGCCCTTTGCCCCCCGCCTTCCTGGGAACAGTTTCCCTGAACACCGCACAGGATCTGCAATCCAGGGGGAGTCCAGAAGTTCTGCTGAGCAGAGATCCACCTTTGGGGCAGCAGAAATGTCTGGACTTGGTGGGGCAGGGTGCCACGGAGGCCCTCTCCCTGGCCAAGCCTCTCACCCTCTGTGCCTCAGTTCCCTCCGCCTGTCAAATGGAGTAACCAGAGTACCCACTTCATAGGATCATTGTGAGACTTAAATAAGTTAAAATAGGAAAAAGCATTAAAACCGTTATATGGCACCTGCCAAGGGCCACACTCCTTCACTTCTCGTGCTCAATAAAGATGGGCCAAGTGTAGTTATATGCAGGGTGTTCGGTGTTAGGAATTTAAGATGCATCTGCCAACGACACCAAGAACCATGTAGGGTCCTGCCAGGCACTGCGTGTGGCAGGGTACACAGCATCTCTATTCTTTTGGTGTGCAACTGGCATCGGCATCTTTAAATATATTCATGCTCTTTGCCCCAGTAATTCTACTTCTGGCAATCTAACCTGAATTTAATATTCCTAAATACAAAAAAAAAAAAAAGTTCTGTGATTTATTTAATCATCAATTCAGAAATTGCTCTTAACACGTGCACAAAATGGTTGGGGAAGGAGCCCTTCTCTGAGGCAAAGCAAAGTAAGAATTCGTGGCCAAGTGCAAGGAGGCCTGTGTTTCAGGTTGAGGTTCCTGTTTCAAGGAGGACCCTAGGACAGTTTTCCATGCTTCTCTGAGCAGCGCTGCAGGCCAGATAAGGAGCTTCGATGTCCTTGCCCCTGGGTGCGTGCCTTTCACATGTCACCTGAAGGAGCCTGAGAAGCGAGGCTCTTGTGGCGGAGGTTTTGCCTGAAGCGTCCCCCTTGGCACAGTCGAGTTGGCAGCTGCAGAGCCAGGGTGTCCCGGCTGAGGGTCACGCCAGGCAAAGCAGATGTGAATGTGGTGCCTCTCCAAAGACCCCGCCCCTTACTCTGAAACCAACACCCACGCCACTCTCAGGGCAACGGCCCAGAGCGTCCTGGGCTGAGCTGGATAGGAGGAAGG
>NW_011888867.1:498679-509054 GCF_000151845.1 Pteropus vampyrus
TCTCTGAGGCAAAGCAAAGTAAGAATTCGTGGCCAAGTGCAAGGAGGCCTGTGTTTCAGGTTGAGGTTCCTGTTTCAAGGAGGACCCTAGGACAGTTTTCCATGCTTCTCTGAGCAGCGCTGCAGGCCAGATAAGGAGCTTCGATGTCCTTGCCCCTGGGTGCATGCCTTTCACATGTCACCTGAAGGAGCCTGAGAAGCGAGGCTCTTGTGGCGGAGGTTTTGCCTGAAGCGTCCCCCTTGGCACAGTCGAGTTGGCAGCTGCAGAGCCAGGGTGTCCCGGCTGAGGGTCACGCCAGGCAAAGCAGATGTGAACGTGGTGCCTCTCCAAAGACCCCGCCCCTTACTCTGAAACCAACACCCACGCCACTCTCAGGGCAACGGCCCAGAGCGTCCTGGGCTGAGCTGGATAGGAGGAAGGCCCTGGCTCCAGGGAACTGGGTTGACTGCGGAGGAGGTAGCAAGCCAGAATCCACCATTGGATGGCGGAGGACTCCAGGGAGCACACTGCACACAGAGGACTCTCCCAGGGAGGTTTCACTGCGTCCCCACGGAAAGCCGTGACAGGGCTGGCCATGGAAAGGGCACAGCCTCTGGAATCCTGCTCGCCTCTCCTTCTGCCACACCGTCCTCCCCTGCCCAGAGACACAAAATCTGCCACCTGCTTCCTCGGCATGTCATCTGGATGCCCTCCCATCACCCCGACTCTTGTGCATTAAGTTCAGGTTCCCCTCCTTCTGAAGTAGGAATCAGCAAGCTTTTTCTGCAAAAAGGCCCAGATAGTAAATATTTTAGGCTATGTGAGCCAAGAGGCCCAGAGATAGTATGTGGAAACTTATATAAGAAGAGAGAAAATAAATTTTTACAAATGCTTTATTGTTTGTTGACAAATTCTAAAATAATAACGTAGGATTTTTTGTAACACAGGTCTACCAATAAGCAGAATGAAATTCTTTTGGAAGGGGATAATATTTTGCTTAACTGGGGCTCCAATAGAAAAATCACTCTTCACTTGGCTGAATTTGGCCTCTCTCGGTGCCTCTGTTTTTTTCCGGAGATCTTGGGCCGCTTATCACAAACTCCTTCATGTTATTTGTTATTTGTTAGATCTCGTTTTAAAAAGAGGATGACCAGGACTGTTCGCCCAAACTCTGCTGCGAATTAGCCTTATCATTTGGGGCATTTCTGCCTCCAACTGCAGCATACTTTACTGAGCAACTATGAGGTTCTGGGTGCTGTACTTAGACCTGGGACACAGCAGTAAACGAGGCAAGGCCGAGCCCTCCCTCTCGAAGCTTTTAGCCTAGTAGAGGCAGCCAGAAAAGCGAAAAAGCAAGCCCCTTGACCTTCTCGAGCCTCAGTTTCCTCTACTGTAAAACAGGCGTGATAATCTGTGACCCATGTCCTCACCAGAGAGCTGTGAGGCCCGAGAGAGAAGACACTTGTGCTTCGCAAACTTTAAAACATTGTACTGACGTGAGCAGTGACACCTACCACCGTCTTATTTTTAGCTGCCTTCTCTTGTCTAAATCAAGAGATTTTGACAACCGACCTTCAGGTCTCATTGCAGTTGGTAGGGACGGCAGAGTGGAGAGAAACGTCTGTGAATGGGGAATCTGGGCCATTACTGACAGGTGAGATTAATTCTGGTACATCTACGTGTGTTGGGGGGCGGCAGGGGGAGTGTTCCCCACACCTCTTGGGTGCTCTGCAACTTCTCCCGCATCCACAGGGTAAGGGGAGAGGGCGGAATGGCTGGAATAGTCTCTCTGGACATCAAAGAGCAGTGTGGTGGGCGGAGGCGATGTTTAAACTGTGGCGTTGTGAAGCACCCTTTCAAGTCCTGGCAGGTCCTTTCCCTTCCCCCTCCGCCCCCTCTTCCAAGTTGCCGGCTCGTAATTGCTCCCCACCAGGGCCCTGCCTGCCTCCCTGCAGGCCCGTGCCCCGGCCAGGGATGTCCTCTGTCCCACTAATGAGCTTCCAGTTACAGGACCTGCTCCTTCTGCAGTGAGAGGCACCCATCTGAGAAGGAGGCCCCCGATGGCAAGAGGAGGTGGGGACTGGCTCACACTGAGGCTGGAACCCCAGAGTTCCTTCTCTGGGGGACTTTCAAGCCGCCTGCTGCACTTCACATGTCACCCAAGGTCTTAGAACTAGCTGAGAATCAGAGCCGGAGGGACATCTGCATCTCCCAGTTCAATGGTTTTCAAACTATTTTTGCAGTGGAATTTTTTCTTCAAACAAAATCTTGCAGGGACCACAAATGTATAAAGCACAGAGGTGGCAAAGTGCCATGGTTACCTGTCTATGCCCAACAGAGTTAAGACAGTCTTTTCAACAAATGGCAATGGAGTAATTAGATCGTCACAGCCCAAAAATGACCTTGACCTAAACCTCACATCTCATATACAAATTGACTCAGAATGAATCACAGACTTGAGTAAAATGTAAAACATAAAAGTTTTCGAAGAAAGCAAAAAAAAAAAAAGAATGTCTTTGGGACCTAGAGCTAGATCCTAGAATGTCAAAGCACAATCTATAAAAGAAAAAAATGATTAATTGGACTTCATCAAACTTAGAAAATTTTGCTCTGTGAAAAACCTTGTTAAGAGGATGAAAAGACGAGCTACAGGTTGGGAAGAAGTATTTGTAAACCATATACCTTACAAAGGACTCTGAAATATATGAAGAACTCTCAAAACTCAACAGTAAAAAACATCCAACCAAAAAATGGGCATAAAACATGAAGAGACTTTTCACTGAAGAGGAATTGTGAATGGTGAATAAGCACGTGGGAGGATGTTCAATATCACCAGGGAAACGCAAATCGAGACCCTTAGGAGACATCACTGCTTACCTATTAAAACAGCTAAAACAAAAACCATAGCGACGACAACAAATGTTAATGAGGACGCAGAGAAACAACCTCTCATGCGTTGCCGGCGGGAATGCAAAGTGGTACAGCCATTCCAGAAAATAGTTTGGTAGTTTCTTTTAAAACACTAAATATACACTCACCTGATGAGCCAGCAATTACACTCTCAGGCATTCATCCCAGAGAAACAAAAACGTATATCCACATAAAAACCTACATACAAATGTTCAGAGCAGCGTTATTTGTAATAGCCCCAAACTGGAAACAACCAAAATGTCCTTTAATGGGGTGGATAATTCGGTAAAGAGGAACAAACTTCTGCTATGCACGCATGCATGGCAAGTGCCTGGTCCACGCCAAGGACCCAACAGATGTTCGTTATTATTTTAAAAAGAAATATGCTCTGGGGGTGGGGGGGCCGAGGCCCAGGAACCTCCAAGGAAGCCTCACTGGAAGACCTCTGATGAGGTTCAGGGCAGCGGAGGCTCAGGAAGTGGGAGGGACCTTGCCCGGGGTCATCCAGCGCTCAAGGAACAGGGCAGCTCAGACCCATTGCTCCCGGCTCCTCACCCTGTGTCTTTTCCCAGTCTTGTCTGTTGCCCCCACCCCATCCATGCAGTCAGAGACATTCACTGCTGCAGTCTGACCTAAGTACTCCCAACACAATTCCAACAATACGTGGACAAGAGTCTTAGCTAATGCAAGCTCTTCTTTCTCAAGAGCTCCTCTGTGCCAGGCTCTGGATTCGAGTTTTGACTCCTCATAAGACTCCTAGGAAGTGAGCTCCATCATGCCCTGATTTTAGCCGTGAGATAACTGAGGCCCAGAGTTGTGCAGGAAGTGGTCCAAGGTCATGGTGTAAGTAGGGCTAGGGCTGTTGTTCTGGCTGGGGGTCTATGGACCTAGGGGCTGCCTTCCTAGGGTCTAGGGTAATAGCCACCCAATAGCACTTACTACGTGCTAGGCACCATTCTAAGACGGGTTCACTTAGTCCACAAAATTAGTCCTCATGGCAGATTCTAGTATCATCATTACCACTCACAGAGGAGGGAACCGAGGCTCAGAGGGGCAATTTAACTTGTCCAAAGCCACACAGCAAGCGGCAGAGCCAGGATTCGAACCCGGGCAGGCCAGTTCCAGGGTCCCTACTCTCCATTTCCCTCCCACGCTGTCTCGTACTCCACCTTTTTCAGCCTCTCTGGCAAGGGCCCTGCCTGCGTTCATGGGATTACCTGTGCTCGCCATTGCCCTGTGAGTCACCTGGAAACCCTCTCACTATAAGACTGGCTGTCCTGAGGTGCCTAGCCCCGTTTCGGACACAGAGCATCAGGTAATGATGGTGTGGGAGAACACTTCTGTGTCCAGCCATATTCCTTCCTTCCCTGGAAGGCAGGGAAGGGGAACCAGCCCAAGACTCAGGCGATTTAACGAGGTTTGGTAATAAACGCACTCTTTTGAAAAATGTGTGCATAATAGTAATTATGTAAACTGCCCAGAGGATAAAAAGTAACCAGTGGCTTAGTCGTCAGGGTGGCTCCCGGCAGAGTGGTGGGGAGTCGGCACATGGTCCTCCTCCACTCAGTTCCACTTGGAGACAGCACACCTTCTCTGGGTCTCACTCTTCCCATTCCTCAAACGAGGGGACTGGATTCCAGCTAGAAAGTGATACTTTCCAGAGCAACCTAATGGACACAAAAGTGACTGTATTTCTCACATATGCACTCGACAGGACAGGCCGAGATCAGGTTCCCACCTGCAAGCTTCTTCCTCCTTTCTTGCCAGCTTCCTGCTTCCTAAGCCCCATCATCACGCTGGTGTTTGATGACAGGTTGCACACCTAGTCACATGTCCAGAGCCAAGAAGTTTTCCATGGATCGGGGCCAGACCTGCGCAATTCAAAGTGTACATTTAAACGGGCTTCCTTTCTTGCCCATCGCCGAACTTCTCCTCGCGGTGGATTTCTCTAGATCGTCAGAGTTCGCGATTCTTCATAGACCAAAGAACATCAGAGGTTGGAGAGGTGTCAGAGGCAGAAACTCCTGGTCTCTCAAACTAAGGTTGTGTGTGAATCACCTTCTTCATTTTTGCAAGATCTACATAACACCTGATTGAGTATCTTGCTTTAAATCGACACCTATTTTAAACTGAAATGAATCATTTTAAAAAGGAAATTATCATTCATTATCGAAAGCATGGATTTGATTGCTATTTATACAAACATTCACGTGTTTCTAGTATGCAATGAAATAAATACGTAGCAACTGCAATTTTTGAAATGTTTGTCTGCGTACCCGTCCAGACTATGTCCAGGTACATGTCTGCGATGTACATCCATGAAGCATGACCACCAAGCATGGCACAGTGTACGTCTACAGAGTGTGTGACTACAGAGTACATCCATCAAGTGTGCTTATAATGCATGGCCACAGTGTGTATTCATGGAGCACGTCCAGAGGCACATCCACAGTGTGCATTCACAGGGAGCACATCCATGGGGCACGTCCATGGTGGGCGTCTGAGGGGCACATCCACGAAGCACAGACCTATCCCTTTCATTTCGCAGTTGCGGGGCCGGGGGCCGGGAGGGCTGCCCACAGCCTAAGCCTAACATCGTGGATGCATATTCTGAGGAGAGGCCCAGGTCTCATGGTCCTGGCAAAAAGAGGGGCAAAAAGAGTGTGGGTGTCAGAATCAGAGTCCCAATCAGTCGCTACCTTGGAACTTACCAGTTGAGCCACCTTGAGCCTCGGAACCTCTCTGAGCCTCAGTTTCCTCATGTTTGTGATGAAGATTAACTGCTGTACCTACAGAGAACACACCTCACAGGGCTGGCACCTCGACAGCACCTGGTCTATAGTCATTTTCTTCCTCCTTCTGCACTTTCCTCAGAGGAGCAGAATGAATGCCCACCTCAGGGCCTTTGCACATGCTGTTGCTACTGCCTGAATTGCTGAGCGAAGAGAGGGAGCTGAGGCTTGTGGATACTACCCCTCTGACTTAGTTAGGGTCAAGGGGCCCGACCTAAGGCCGTCATGAAGTAGGTGACGCACTGGCCTGGGGTGGGTTCTGCACACAGCAGGTACTCAGACCACACTGCGGACTTGCCAGTACCTGTGGTCCAGTCCCAGAAACAGCATAGCCCTGGAGTAGAAGCTGGGCCTTGGCACCGTCCGGCTCCATGCCCAGCATCACTGCTGCCCACACCAGAGAAGGATTATATTTTAAGATGATACCTTTGTATACTCTGGTTTCTCTTAAGATCATACAAATCTTTTGCCTTTTACTAAAAATGGTAACTTTGCTTGAGATTTAAAGCCCATAGAACCACATGTGCTATTGCTATTCGCCCCAAAGAGGCCCCTCTGCTTCAGAACCAAGCCAAGACCCCTGTAGAGACAGCAAGGTAAGGACTAAAAAGGAGGGTTCTAGGAAGAGGGGATATTTAAGAAAACAAAGGCGAGGACAGGTTAGGGAGCAGCGAGGAGAGGTCTAGTGGGGGTCAGTGGAGTAAGTACAGAAATGGCTTGGGTGGAGCCCCAGAAGTCAACAGCAATACCTTTAAAGTCTTTGAAAATAGACAAAAGTAACTACTGTCTTGTTATTCTTTACATTATTGTATTTTATCTTGACATTGTTACACCTCATATTAAACTCCAGTGAACAATGAAACAAGAGATTATCGACTCACTAACGGGTACTCAGTTAAGGTGTTCTAATGATTGCACAAGAGGGAAACTGAGGCACAAAGAGGCGGGCTCTGCCAGGCTCAGTGGACATTGTTGAGTGAGTGCCTTCCTTGCCAGTCTCATCAGAGAGGCTTGGAGAGGAAGTGCGATGGGTACTGCGTTGACCTAAAGCCTGTTGCCCAGGTTCTCTGACAGGGGGACAGGACCTTACAATTGAGGGAGCCCTTTCGCAGCCTCTCTAATGTGCCACCCCCGGGAGTAGGCAGGGTGGGAACTGTGAGCCCCACCTCAGAATGGGACCGCATTTGAAGATAGGGTCCTTAAAGACACAAAGTTAAAATGAGGTCACTAGGGTGGGCCCTGATCCAATGCGGCTGGTGTCCTTAAAGAAGAGGAGATAAGGACACAGACGTGTATGGAGGGGAAACCATGCGATGACACAGGGGAAGACAACCGCCTACAAGCCCAGGAGGGAGGCCTCAGAAGACACAACCCTGCTGACGCCTTGGTCTCAGACTTCTAGCTTCCAGAACTGGGAGAAAATAAATGTTTGCTGTTTAAGCCCCAGTCCACAGCACTTTATTATGGTGGCCCAAACAGACTGATGCAGGGACCGACAGCAGGATCCACACTGCGTGGAGGTGAGAAAGGCTAAATAGGCTTTTCTACGGGGCGCCCATGGCCCAATGCCTGGCACACAATAAGGGCTCAATAAATGCCGGAGCATCTTGGTTCTTTTGAAGAACGCCTTTCCTTCGTCTGGCTGACTCAGTCCGTTTAGTGAAGGTGAAAGTCAGACAGTCCCAGTGTTTGGCACTGCGGGAATTCACGTTAGTTCAGTTTGTTCATTTTCCAAAGGGCCGTCACTGTTTTCTACGACATGATGTGGACTGAAATGCAATGGTTCCCAACCACCAGGGCCATCCGATTATTAAACCGGCTACCCTCCTTCTCACCTTGTCATTAACGTCCGAGGCCAATGACCCAGTTCTGCAGCTGAGACCAAAGCCTTGGTTTTTCTTGTCCATTCAAAGTCTGTTTCTTAACCTCATCAGAAAGTCACCTGGCTTCTCGGCTCCATTACGTAATCAGTGCTGGGCAAGCATCTGTAAGGCCCGCAATTCATTTGTCCTGCTCTTTCTCTAGTCTCAAAACCATATAGCCATACTGCCAACTTTCCCATTCCAGGGGAAAATGGAATCTCTGCAGTGTATGGTTTTTCTATGCAAGATGGGATGCGGGATAGTCTCTAAAAAAATGACTGGAGAGCTATTGATTAGAGATCCGTTCTATAAACTGTGGTTCTATCATAGGCCGGAACACAACATGAATGCAAACATCCTGCAGAATTGGGAGGGACTGGTGGTTACAAACCAACATGCAGACATTGATGGAATTGATTTCGATCCTGTTTTTCCTGGGTCTGAAAAATTAGATTTAACTCCCGAGGCATGCCTGTTTTCATTTCGAATTGCTCCTGGACTCTCTTGTATTAAAGGAGGGATAGAGGGACTGGCAGGGGTGGGTTGCTTGTGAAGGGGTTGCTTGTTCCTTGAAGTGCAGGTGACAGGGACTGCAAAAATGTAAGCCCTTCAAACCCTCAGGAAGAGAAGCAGATGCATTGGCTCCAGGCGCTTAGCAGAGTAGAGGCTCAGAAAACATTTGTCGAATTTTCTTACATCTTCGTCTTCGTTAGCTAGCATATGAGTCCTGCTGTCTAGCCTCCTAAACCTCCTCATCCTGCAACTAGATTATGAAGCACTTCCCCAGGGCACAGACAATGATGCTTTCCCTGAGAAAACTGGTATGAGTTGGAGTAGCACTTCTTACACTTTAAGAGACATAAAAATAACCTGGAGGATCTTGATAAAAATGTAGCTTCAGGATCTATAGATCCGGGCTGGCCTGAGATTCTGCATTTCTAACAAACACCCAAATGATGCAGCTTCTGTTGGTCCAGGGACCACGCCAAAGGGGTCCTGAACTGGCCTGTACTCTTCCTGGCTTTTCCATCAGCTAGCTGCTGGCCTTGGGTGGTCTCAGAGTCTCTCTGGGCTTCAATTCTTCCTCTGTTGACTATATAGGTCAACAAACATATACTGACAGCTTACTACAAGTCAGGTCACCTTGGGTGCTTACTGGAAAATCACAAGCCCATGAGGGGCTTGCAGACTGGGGGCTTAAGGTCCAACGATAATACTTAAAGATGCTTTGGTTTCTAAAAGTTCATGACTCAAGGGCAGAAATGAAGTTATACGATCTTCTTCTCCCCAAAATATTTCCAAACACGATGACAAGGATCTCCCACCTGCTAATGTTCTCAGAACCTAGAAATATTAAATCCAGAAGGAGCCCCAAGAGAAATTTAGCCCAAACTTCATCTTGCCATTTAACAGATGAGGGAAACTAGAGAACAGAGGCAGAAAATGTTGAATCCAGAGCAACTTACCAGTTTTCCAGCTATGCTTTCGAAGGTAGTGCTGTTCAATAGAAACAAAATGTGAAGCACAATATTTTATATGCGCAATTTCACATTTTGTGGTAGACACATTGAAAAGAGTAAAAAGAAATGGGTGATATTCATTTTAATACTATGTTAACCTAATATGTCGAAAATATTATTTCAATATGTAATCAAGATAATACAATTATTAACAAAATATTTCATATTTTTTCGTTGTACTAAGGCTTTGAAATCCAGTGTAAGTACGCCTGCGGCACATCTCAACTGGCACTAGCCACATTTCCAGTGCTCAGAAGCCACATGTGGCCAGTGGCTACTACCATGTTGGATGGTGAAGATCTAGGTTGTATCATCCTATCCTAACCCAACTGTACACAGACCATTCAGCCCAATTTTCTGTTGGTCAGTAGCATCATTCCCATGATTAGTGATCATTTTTTTTTATAGATACTAGACCAGAAAATCAATTCTCCAATTGAAGGTGTAATTTTCTGTGGCCAAGTTGAATAGCAAGCAATTTCAGGAAGGGACCTTAAAAGTGGGCTAAACTAACTTGATGTATGACTTCGCTGAACACCAGAGAGGCCCGAGAGCCTCCTGCTGGTCCTGGTGATGGCGCACTGGCAAGTGGAACCCACATTTCCGTAGTTCTGTGGATGAAGTGTCCACCACCTAGTAAGCATCTAAGAAACTTCAGCCACCTTCTTTCCCTCTTCCTCTTCTGGTTTTGCACCAGACTGGTTTGTCTCCAGGATAGTTGCTTGATTAAAATGAGATACAATGCAGAACACATTTGGGAGGAGGAAATGTCATTTCCAGCTTGCCTGGTAGGTGCACCTCCACAGGTAACATGTGCTACGTAAGTGGCAGCATGACACACCTAACTGATGAATGTCCGCAGCACACCCATTCAGCCAGGAAAGTCACTCTGGCTTTCCCTAGGAGGCTAGTGGCGAGGAACTGAGGCAGGGAGTTCCAAAAATCACTTTTGCCATTCGACGAGTAGAGCCAGTTCTTGGGTATTATCCGCAAAGCGCTTTTCTACTGCTGCACAGCCTCAAGAAAAACCAGTTTCAGGAGCACCACACCTAGGATCATATGATGCAATCTGATATTAGCGTCTCATTGCATCAGGGTTTCTGACGCATGTGTCTTTTGCGCTGGCAAAGAGGTTTATAATGGGGAAGGAGAAAAAAAGCAAAAGACTGGCTGGCTGAAATCTAAAGGTACTGTTAGTACTGTTCCTAATTGGCCACACAGGGTGTTTGGAGGATAAATACCCAACCAACCACTGCGGCCTGACAAGCATCAGCATGCTATTTCCTGAAGGGGACTTGATGGCATATTAAGG
>NW_011888867.1:509104-513547 GCF_000151845.1 Pteropus vampyrus
TGAAGGTGTAATTTTCTGTGGCCAAGTTGAATAGCAAGCAATTTCAGGAAGGGACCTTAAAAGTGGGCTAAACTAACTTGATGTATGACTTCGCTGAACACCAGAGAGGCCCGAGAGCCTCCTGCTGGTCCTGGTGATGGCGCACTGGCAAGTGGAACCCACATTTCCGTAGTTCTGTGGATGAAGTGTCCACCACCTAGTAAGCATCTAAGAAACTTCAGCCACCTTCTTTCCCTCTTCCTCTTCTGGTTTTGCACCAGACTGGTTTGTCTCCAGGATAGTTGCTCGATTAAAATGAGATACAATGCAGAACACATTTGGGAGGAGGAAATGTCATTTCCAGCTTGCCTGGTAGGTGCACCTCCACAGGTAACATGTGCTACGTAAGTGGCAGCATGACACACCTAACTGATGAATGTCCGCAGCACACCCATTCAGCCAGGAAAGTCACTCTGGCTTTCCCTAGGAGGCTAGTGGCGAGGAACTGAGGCAGGGAGTTGCAAAAATCACTTTTGCCATTCGACGAGTAGAGCCAGTTCTTGGGTATTATCCGCAAAGCGCTTTTCTACTGCTGCACAGCCTCAAGAAAAACCAGTTTCAGGAGCACCACACCTAGGATCATATGATGCAATCTGATATTAGCGTCTCATTGCATCAGGGTTTCTGACGCATGTGTCTTTTGCGCTGGCAAAGAGGTTTATAATGGGGAAGGAGAAAAAAAGCAAAAGACTGGCTGGCTGAAATCTAAAGGTACTGTTAGTACTGTTCCTAATTGGCCACACAGGGTGTTTGGAGGATAAATACCCAACCAACCACTGCGGCCTGACAAGCATCAGCATGCTATTTCCTGAAGGGGACTTGATGGCATATTAAGGTGAAATTCTTTTCTAGTTGATTCTATTTGTGTTTCATATCAAAGCATCAAGCTGTAATCTCCTAAATCGTTTTTAATGCAGGTCTATGAAGCCCCTTTCAAAGGGTACTTCTACTCTCTGTCTCGACCTTTCTGAACATCTCCAAAATGTACCAGTTGATTCTTCATTTCCAAAGTTCTTTTACATAAGAGCTCTTGGCTCCTGGGACGCACAGACTTTTGACTTTGATCAAATATCTTAGATTTGTACTTCATGGTTTCTCGGTCTTCCTTCAGACATTTGTTGCGTCCTCAATCTTGCTTCTTGATATGATTAAAGAATGAATGAATTGCAAAAATCCTAAAACTCTATCCACCCTCAGGAAGTTGCCTAAAGAAGGAATTTCCTTGTGCAGAGTGCCTAAGAAAAAAGAAGCAAGTAAAAATCTTTGGCAGGAGACCAAGTGATATTGAGATCATAACGTAGGAGGGAGACCAGTAGCTCATCACCCCCATTCCCCCAACTCCCGGGAGGAGCCAACAAGCTCTTCTGGCAAAAATCAGTCCTCAGTGTGGCTGACTAGGCTCTCCGGTAGCCCTTGCCTACTTCTTCAGCTCGAGCCAGAGGGCTCTTCTCACCCAGCCCCACAGGACACTTTTCCTCCCTGGAGGCATGTATCAAGATCCCTGGATTCTCTGTGTACTGTTCCCTCCAGCTGCCCTGGAATAGTCTTCCTGCCTCTGTTCATCTGGTGAGTTTTATCTATCCTGTAGGTCAGTGGTCCCCAGCCTTGTTGGTACCAGAGACTGGTGCTGCCTCCTATGAGAATCTAACACCTGATGATCTGAGGTGAAGCTGAGGCACTGATGCTAGCGCTGGGGAGCGGCTGCAAGTATAGATGAAGCTTTGCTCGCTGGCCCACCATTCACCTCCTGCTGTGCAGCCCGGTTCCTCACCGACAGATACCTGTCTGCACCACGGGGGGTTGGGGACCCCTGCCGTAACTTTCCCCAGGGCCGCCTTCCCCGACCCCAGTACAGGATGAATTCCTTTGTCGTGATGGTCCTACAGAGGTATCACTTTGCAATGCTTAAGTGGAAGAGGGAAAAAGCTTTCCTCAACCCTCTTAGGATCTCTCCCTGGGACTGAAAATTATACTGACAGATTGACAGGAGAAAAGGATACAAATTTAAGTGTTACATGACACTAGAGCCTTTGTCAGGAACCGATGACCCAAAGAAATAGACCTGTGTGTTTTTCTGCTGAAGAGTGGACAGTCACGGAGAACTCCGGTAGGTTGAGGAGGAAAATATCTAGACTGGGAGAAACTTATCAAGGCCTGTTTATCGGATTCTTCTTGGTGTCCCTTTGTCCCTGGAGATAAGGGTGCTCCTCTCCTCCTTGTAAGGGCAGGGCACCTCTCACCTGAGGGTTTTATGGCCTATTTCAGGGAAGAAGGGTTAGGGGTCAGTGACCTTCCTGCTTCTGGTATTTTCTTAAAACTCCTTCAGCTTAAAATATTCAATATGCTAAGGTGCCATGTTGAATATTTTGATGAATAACCCATCACTTATTATACGTGTAATTACTTGTCCAAGTGTCTATTTTTCCATTAGACCTTACATTCCACTAGGGCAGAAATCTCGTCCTCTAGCTTTTCATCCCCAAGACCTAGCACTGTGTCTTGCATGTACCAGGGGCTCAGTAAATAGTTTTCAACAGATGAAAAATTTCCATCAAAACTAGCTTTCAGTGCATCCTTGGCCTCCAAGTTAATTACTAACTCACTAATATAGCAAACTTTTATGTAACTCTACCACGTAGCAGCACCTTGCTATATACTGAGGACACATTCGCAGACCAAAAAAAAAATACAGCTTCTCTCCGCAAAGGAGAAAAATTATTCAAATTGTATTCATGTTGCATTCCAATCACTCAATTAGGGCACGTCCCTCGTTGGCGGAGGCGTGAGCAAAGTAACTATTTTCCAGCGAGTGTCCTTAGGTGACCTGTCTAGACGTGTCCGGGAAAAACAGTCTAACATTCTCCTAAACCCCAAAGAAATCCCTGACGCTCAGGACGCGCTGCGTAGAAAGCCCGAGGCGCGTTGCGCGGCCTGTGAAACGCGCAGGACCGGGAGTGAAGTCTGGCGGCGTGGCGCCGGGCGCAGGCTCGGGTGGGCCCGGCCGCCCCGCGGGCGCGGGCCGGGCCGCCGTTGGGGTCCGCCGGCCGGCAGGGGGCGCGCGCGCCCAGGCCCCGCGCCGCTCGCCCCGCCGCGCGCTCGCTTGCCGCCCGGCAGCACATGTGTTTCTGTTTTGTGTTGTAGCATTTGTTCTGGAAGCCCGTATTTACATTTTAAGTGTATCTGGTGAGTGGGCTGGAGCCCTTGTCTGGGCCGGGAAAAAAAAAAAGCCCTCCGGTTCGTCTTTTAGTTGCTTCTCTTCTTTTTTTTCTCCGGATTCTCATCACTCCAACCAGGTAGGGGCTGAAAATCAAAACCGACAATGATCAGTTTGCGGGATCTGGGAAAGTTTTTTTTTTTTCTCTTTTTATTTCAAGGAGAAAAGGTAAAAGAACCTGAAGAAGGGGGGGGGTGGGAACTGAATGAATAAAAAGGGGAAGGAAGGCGGATCCACGTGGTTTAATCGGAGACAGACAGAGATCCCATTGTTCAAAATCAATAAAAAAAAAAAAAAAAAGCAGACAGGGCGAAAGCGCAGGGACGCTGGGGGAAAGTAGCCGCGGAGCGGGGCACTTTGCAGCCCGAACCAGAGATCCTCCGGGCCGCACTTTCGGGGAGGGGCCAGGAGAGTTGGGCACCATTAAAGTTTTTATTTTTCGTGTCTGTGCGAGCAGGTGTTTGGGGCTGGGGGCCAGCTTTATTCGACACCCTCCCCCCGCCCGTCGCGGCAGCCCACCCAAAGAGATTCGGCTAATTAGAGCCTGAGGTCGGAACCCCCAGGCTGGGCGGAATTGGGGGCTTGGGCGAGGAGCGGGGAGGTCGGAGAGAATTGCATTTAATTGAGCGGGCTTGGGGAGGGGGACGCGGAGACAAAAGCAGCAGGTGGGGCGGCAGGGGAGCGGGGAGTCCTTTCACCACCGGAGGTGCCAAAGGAGGATCTTTGAAGTGTCCCGAAGCTTTCTCTAATTAGAACCTAGGGGATCGGAGGCTCTTTTTCCTTCCCCTTTACTTTTTTGGGGAGTAGGCTGTAATTGTGATGCGATGTAGGTAAACCTAACTTGAAGATGGGCCGGGGTCTCCATTTTTTTTTTCTTTCCTTAAGCGGATTGCAGTCAGCGGCCTGGGCTCCCTTGCGGGATTCCCCGGGGAAGGCGCGCTGGGCCCCGGGAGGGGCGCGATTTCCTCCCGGCTCACCCCCTCTCCGCCCACCCCGCGGCCGCCACTTTGGGGAGGGCAGGGGAGGAAGTGGAGGCCGGTGGCTCTGCTGCGCTCCCCTCCCCCCGCGCAGTTTATAACCCGTCCATTGTGCGCCGCTGCCCCGTGTCTCCTCCAGCGCGACCATGCCCAGGAAGAAGGCGGCGGCGGCGGCCTGGGAGGAGCCGAGCTCGGGCAACGGCACGGCCCGCG
>NW_011888867.1:514140-540889 GCF_000151845.1 Pteropus vampyrus
TGGCCCCGCCCCCGGCGCCGCTCGAGCTGCCTGCCTCCGCCTCCCCTCCCCCTTCCGCCCCGGGAAGGGAGACTTTTGCAAGTTGTCTCCGGTCGGAGCAGGGAATTCGCGCGCAGGGCGCGAGACCCCGTGCCTTCGGCCACCCTGGGCCTCCTGCGGCTGCCGGTCCGCCCGGGCGTCGCGAGTGAGGGGGTCGCCAGCTCGCTGCGGGGAGCGGCGGTTTGTGCCGGGGCTTTGAGGTTCCCGCCGCCTCGGCTCCGGCGCTCCGGGGGGGCGGGGCCTGGCGGCCGCCGCGCATGCCTCTCACTGCCCTGCGCCGTCTCGCGCCGCCGGGGAGGCGGGGGCGGCCGGGGCGGGGTGCGAGGGCGCATGCTCGGGAGAGCCCTCCCCCTGGAGGTCGGGAAGCCCCCCCTTCGGCTGAGAAGTGTTTTAGGCTTTGTTCACCGCTTGGGGTCCGAAGGCACGAGTGCAGGGTGCTGGCTCAGTGCATCCCCCCAGGGCAAGAAGCATCTTCTGTGGTCTGAGTGGGTTTGAATTTGCTCATTAGAGTTGGGCCTTCAAATCTTAATTTAAGATCGTGACCATCTCAACTTACGTATCTGCAAAAACCTTGCAGTCAGAGATCTCAATCTGGGGTCTGCGAGCCTCAAAACCGACAAGTTTAGTAGTGTGGGCCGAGTGCTTGGTAGACACTCAGAGCTTTCGCCAGATGCTCAGATAACCCCCAAAAAGTAAGAACTTCCACTTAGGGTCTAGAGTCAGACATCTAGAGAGGGCCTTTGCTCTCCCCAGACGGTGTATAAGGGTTAACAGCACCAGAGTGCTCTTCAGAGGAGCAATGGCAGTGTTTAACTGGTTGAAAATAATGCATTTCTACATCTACTTTATAGATGAGGAAACTGGGGCACAGAGTTTAAGGACCCAGTCCCAGCCCACTTGGGGCCGGATTTCCACACTGCCTAGGTGTTTTCTGATGTCATCCTTATGCCTCTGCACATTGCTGGTGTGAAAGGGCTTGATAACTGCCCCCCCCACACACACCCCCGCAGTGAAACGTGAAACGGTCAACATGTTAGATAGTGGAGGATCATGAAGTGAAAGGCAACGTCACTGAAATGTCTTATCTAGGTTTGGGGGCCAGGCCAGTGCCAGTGAAAATGGCCACAGTCTTGAGAAACTGAAGCACAGGAGCTGTTCCTTTGACCAGTCCAGTTCCTCTGTGGGACATTTGCTCTCCTGTCAGTGTGCTACAGAGCCGAAAAGAAAGGGCAGGTGGGCTCTGCCTCTGCTGTGTTCATTCTCCACTGAGTTGACAGCCAGCCCATTAGAGCAGTGAGTTTTGTCAGGAAGTGCTGGGATTCACCCAAGATGGTAGTCACAGAGTGTGCAAAGGGACACCAGGCTTCCCACCAGCTTGGTACAGCTGCTTGTCTGATGGGAATGGCCCTGTTCTTAGTCTTAACTGGGAGATCAGGCAGGCGTCAGTTTACTGTTTTACATCTCACATATGTTTTAAAGTTCCCGAGAGAAATGTGTATATGTACATATTCGTATCTCTACATCCCTTCTCCCACCTCCTTAAAAAACAAAGCTGTTTCCTTTGCACTGGTCAGCCCACCATTCTAGGCTCAGGAGACAGGGTTCGAAAATGATGCTCTTTTATGCCTCGTGGGAAGCGCACATCTCAAGTTGTAGGTTTTTATTAGCACTTGTTGAGTTCGGTCCAGGGTCAAGGCCAGGCCCATGCTGCCCTATTGCCTTCCCACAGGTCTTGGTCGGCACTGTCCCAGTCCTGTGTGGGCCTCCTGCCCAGTATCCTTGGCCCCAGGATCCTGGGCTCCAAGGGAAACACAAGATCTCTGCCTGTTAAGCGTCCTGGGAATCCAGGCTGTTGCCACCGGCCGACAGCAGTCCTTTGCCTGTGTCAAAGAGGCTGTTACTTGAGCGTTTTGCAAGCCTCGCCACTGTTCTGAGCTTCTTGTATGAAAGCGGTGGCCAGGAGTTTGTCTGAAACCGTGTTGCCTTCAGTTAACTTAAAACTGCAGACGTTGGGCTTGTGAAAGAGGAACCTCAGAGACTTGTATGGTTAAGGGGCAAAGCCGCCTCAAGTAAAAGATGTTTTATAACTCTTCTTCTACACCATTCTTAAAAACGTGCTTATGATTTCAGTCTTGGAAAATGCTCTCTCCAAGGACCTCAAGTTCATATATAGTTCTGTCAGATGAGCATGTTGTGATGGTCTAGGGTTGATGCAGCCTGAATTCCCTGTAACTTCGTAACCCTGTAGGTAAAGCAAGCAGCCTGGGCACAATCCTAGAGAACACACTGACTGTCACAAGCTATCCAGGTCTTTATAGTTTTTCCAGTGATGTGTTGCTGAAGTTTTGTAGACCCATAGACAAATCTGTCCCATCCGAAGGGACCAAGTAAATACAACTGGAAACCAAGCTTGAAGTCTGAGTTGAAAGCTCATTAGGGAATTTTTGTTTGCTGGCGTTCTTCTGAACGGTCTTCCCTCCGCCAAGAGCAGCAGTCTTCCAAATGGATGTGTGTTAAAGGTTGACTCTCGGCCTCATAAACATGCTCCTTGCACTTAGGCAATAATTCAAAACTTGCTTTGGACCAGAAATCCCATTTTGTTGATTGAAGAAGCTCAGTGCATCTTTCTGCCGGGGCGGTTCATCTCAGCTTACATGACCGGGTTGTCAGGAAGGAGCAAGGTGAAGTGAAATCCATTCATTCTGTTGGGGAGACTTTTTCCAGCGTCTCTAGCTTTAGACAGGCAGTATTGCCGACACTGAGCTCATCTAAAAAACAATCTCTTGGGCCATCACTGGGGGCTGGATTCTACCTGGGAGAGTCTCACAGCCCCCACAGCCATCACTGGAGAGCCTCTGCATGGAGCCTCCAGGCATCTGTGGTCTCTCCCACGTTGGGGCCTGGTCAGCTATCTGACAGGGACATGCCTGTGACTTAAGTAGTGTTAAGTAGTTTCACTCCTTATTTTAATTTTTTTATTTCATTGACAATAGAGGGAAGAATTAAATTATAGAAAAATAAAGGTCAAGAACCCACAGCATACATTTGTATAGTTAATAGCACTAAAAGAATCAACTACCTCCATCTGACGTATGAGGAACTAAGGCCCGTGACGTTAAAAAACCTGAATTAAGATAACACTTAATGCCCTTCGGTGAGACTCAGTCTGCTGTCACAGCAGCAGACTCAATTTACCAAGGTTCTTTACACCTTGTGTCAGAAAGGTTGGATTTTTGTGTAAATGCTTAGCTGGCTTGATGGGCCAGTGTCCACAAGCCTTTGACCGTTCATGCAGATGCTGACATCTCCAGGTCACAGAAGAGACCCCTCCCTACCCAGGGTGCTTGCAACAACTTACGGCAGAGTCCGGTGGAGCTGCAGGTCCTGCAGTGGCCAGTCAGGCTGGTGAACTGCTGCTGTGGTGACTGCACCTCTGTGTTGAGTGCTTAACAGTGACTGTGACACATGGTTCCCTGGAGCCTTCTGTCCACCGGGCAGAGCCGAGACTGCCAGGCCTGAAGTGGTGTCATTCCAGAGCACCACCCCCTGGCCCCCCCCCTTTTTTTTTTTTTTTTTTTTTGCCGTTCTCTGGCCTGGCAGCTCATCCCACGGTGTCTTAGTTCTTTCCTATGTCTGCTGCTCCTTCCACAGGGAACTTGACAGAACCCACTGGCCGCCATTCATTTGTCTTCGGCAGTAGACCTGTAGAATGTTCTAGCAAGGCCTGCCAGTTAAACAAAGAAGGGGAGATAACCAGGGGAAACTCGGCTTCCATTCAAGTAATCTGAGTCTGGGTGCCGCAGGGGTGGACTACCCTCCAATTAAGGTCGTTCTCTAAATAATTTAAGTGCAGCCAAGTCATTCTCCATTCCTGGCTGTTCATTTCCGCTTCACACACTGACTGCCGGAGGTGTCCTGTAGACCAGCGGTCTCCAACCTTTTTGGTATCAGGGACTGGTGCTCCTACGAGAAATCCGATGCCTGATGATCTCAGGTGGAGCTGAGGGGGTGATGCTAGTGCTAGGGAGTGGCTTCCCTCAATCACCACTCACTTCCTGCTGTGCAGCCCAGTTCCTAACATGCCACGGACTAGTATTGGTCCAGGGCACAGGGTTTGGGGACCTCTGCTATAGACAGACCATCTTCCTCCAGCCATGTAAATGTGATCAAGCAGCAGCCAGCATGACAGCATCTGTACTGTGGGGTGCCCATGACGTCAGATTTGGGTCACACAGAGGTCCCTAAGAGGAAGTTGATTCATTCATAGTGAAGATGTGTTCATCTTACAAATGATGCACGATGTTGCCAAGTGTCCCGCCGGGGCAGTCACTGCGTAGAGGTTAGAATGACTGGACCCAAAGCCGTTTGGCATTTTTTCCTTTGAGCCTTCCAAGAACAATTCTGTAAACAGAAAGAAACTTCTTTCCTTCTACTGTCCTGGGAGGAGGATGCAGAGGACGAGAGCAGAAGGGAGCTTACTGCCTCCCTTGCCAGTGTGACTGGATAGTTCAGAGGTGAATCTTTGACAATCTATTTTAAAAGTATATTTGGGCATTTCAGAAATGAAGCAAAGTGCCAAGGTATTACAGTGAGTGCCACCCAGAATTGGACAGTGACCTCGAAAATGGCTTATATTCCATTGACAGCCTGAGAGTGTGTGGCTGTAATGACTGTGTTGTGAGGAGGAGGACTGAATCGGTTGCCTGGGAACCACAGCCCCACCGCCCCCCACCGTGTGGCCCAGCCCCAGGTGGTCCCTTGTTCCAGTCACCACTGTTCCCCATCTCATGGGCCAGCAATGAGGATGAGCCCATCCAAGGCCACTGGGGTCAGATCTGCCCCGCCCATGCTGTCCAGTGTCTTCATCCAGTGGAGAAGTTGATCATGGTGCTGGGATGTCTGCCGCACAGAGGCTCTTGGCACAGTGGGTGGCACCTGGAGGAACAGTGGGAAAGTACTGGAGTAATTACTGGGCAGAGGCGACAGGCTCCTAAAGGCTGAAGTCTCTGGAGCGCCATGCTTGTGGGAAAACGTAGACTTGACCCCAAAGGACATCCGGGTGATATGACAGGCCTCTTGAAAATACCTGTGGATGGGAGGAATGTCATTTGGCTTGTTTATGTACGTATGTTTTGCAAAACATGTTTTAAAGAGAAAGGATAAAAATGAGCCTGAGCATAACAAGTGAGTGGCTGGGGCAGGGCTGGGATTAGCACACTGAAGTGGTGAGTACCTCGGGCCTTTGCCCACTGGCTAACAGTGAATCATTTTTGTTTCCCGCTGTTGTTGGACAGACTTAGAAAGCTGGACACAGCATTTCAAGCTAATTCTTCTTTTTCCCTCTTTCTCTCTGTAGAAACTTGAAGGGTCTAAGTGCAAAGGGCAGCTTTTGATTTTTGGGGCAACCAACTGGGACTTGATTGGTCGAAAAGAAGTGCCTAAACAACAAGGTATGAGAAACAGTTTCTAAAAATATAAAAGCTACTATTTATTGAGTGCTTCCTATATATTGGGTATCCTATGTAATTCTGGTGACCATCCACCAGGTAGGTATTCTTGTCATTTACAAGAATGTTTAGAGAGGCCAGGTAACTTGCCCAAAGTCACACAGCCTCTCTAATGATGGAACCGGATTTGAACCCTGGTCTTTTATGAGTCTCTCACTTCACAATTCTGCTTTGAAAAAACCAATTCCATTAAGATCGGAACAATTGAAATAGTAGCCTCAGTCGACGCCTTTTCTCCATCTTCCTTTCTCATGTCACTTATATTCATTAAAACGAAGAGGCTGGTCCTGTGGGATGTCAGAATGTCCTAGACATTTGTCACACGTCACATGTCAAACTGTTAGACATTTCAGAAGAGTCCACATTCTTTTGCAAGCTGCCAAATTGTTGCAGGAGCCGGTTTGACAGCGCAAGTAACAGTCTGGAGAGTGGGGGTAGCAGAGAAGTTCTAAGAAGTAACTTTAGTCCCCAAATGCTTTTAGAAAATTGATGTCGTTCCTCTAGAGAATACCGCCCGTCCCGGAGAAGGGAGGCTGGCACAGCGCCACACTTTATGGTTTCTTGATTTCATTTGGAAAGATTCCCAAAGTGCTTTCCAGCATTGCCCTGTGAGCAAATATTTGCGCCCTGACACTCCCGGGGGCCTCGAGAAGGCCAGTGGAGATCATCCTTTTCCATAAAAACGGCAGGAGTTGCAGCAGCGCCCGCTTGGGGTCCAGCTGAGTTAGAATTGGGTCCGAGCCATTTCCTCCCACTGTGGAAAAAGGGCCCAGACTTAGGGCCCGAGTCTGCCTGGCAGCTGCCGTCTCCAGGAAACCCCTCCTGGCATGTGATGACCTAAGTCTGCCAGCCCTGTGGCATCTCCTCTCAAAGCTGCTCTTCACATGAGTGGCCCACTCCCGGTCACAGACACCCGGCCTCGGAAAGGGGAAGTAAATTCTAGTGGAAAGTGGCAGCAGAGGCTGAGTTGACTCCCGTGGGTGTAGGGTGAGGCTCAGAAGGTAGCGAAGCCTCCTTGTGAGTTAAAGATGGCTCCCATGCTGCAGTCGAAGAAATTCTGCCCTTATCGGGCCCATTTTTAGAGTGCCTTTTGGTCTTCTCTCATTCCTACCTTTGCTTCCCTGATTTTTCTCCCTCTGAATGAAATTTTACGTGTGCGTGTATATATATGTAATACATATACACACGTATATATGTACACACACACACATACTTATTTTTTTTAATATTAACGGTATTTTTAAATATCTCTCGGCCCTTCGTGACCTAGCCAGTACACGTTAAGGGAAGGGAGGCAGGATTTGTTTTTCCGCTTGTGCCAAACGTGAAGGGAAGGACGACTTCCCCTCCCACCCTAATCTCCCCCAATTTCTGGCCATCTTTGAAGCGTACCTTCTCTCAGCGAGGGCTGGGAGAGCCCTTGCGTGCACATCGCCATGGATCTTATAAAACTGGCAGCATGACAGGACGCCTTGCTTGTTTGCAGGATACCACAGGGGTTCACGCTCCCTCTCTGATTAGACCAGGCCGCGGGAGTTCACGACTGCAGCCTGGCCGAGGGACCGGGGAATGTTGCCGGCCTTTTGATTTGACTTGGATCACTCTGCCAGGGTTCCTCAGGAGGCCAGGAAAAAGCCTGCCTCTCCCGGGCTGAGGACATCATGAGCACTGGTGTTCATAAGCTTCTAGAAGGAAGATGCTTCGGCAAATTAGCATCCCCCTACCCATGAGACGGGTCCACTTAGCCAAGCTGGGTCAACCATAGGATCTGTACCTCCACGGTGTCCATGTTCTTCACACAGATAACACACGTCACTCATGCTAGCATTCGTTTGGATTTTGTGATAACAAGCAGGCCTTGGGTTTTTCTTAAAGAAGTTAATAAAACCTATGAAGGCTGTCATTTTTGGTTTCCCTATTCCCAAGAAGTTGTTGGTTTTTTTGTCCACCTCCTGGTAGTAGACAAGTGTCCTCAGGTGGAGAAGCTCAGGGCTGTTGCTGTGTGTAATATTGACTTGTAGTCCTGAATCCGGGCTGCCCTCCTTTGCCTGATGGGCCCCTTGTCACTAAGTGAGAGGACAAGGTTGGCGTCCTTCGTTGATGGGGCATGGGCATGGGCATGGGCAGGGTGGGGGTGATCCTGAACAATTTTATAGATTCTTCTCCATGGAGCCAGGAAATTGATGGAGAAGTCAGCCTTTCAATCAGTTCCCACATCTAAATCAACCTGACACAATTGAGTTGGCAGTGGCTAGCATTTCATAGCAGTCACCAGAAGCCTAGAAACATGCTCATATTTCTGTCCTCGAGAGCCCCAAGTTAAAAATATTAAGCAAAAAATTGGCCATGCCCCATCCACTAATAGGACAAAGTGGGGATTTTGGAGAAGGCAGCTCTTTCTTCCTCCCGTGCTCCTAGTGATGTTACTGAGTGCTCACCATGCACCAGGCATGGGTGAGGCCCCAGATGGTCAGTGCGGAGGCATGCGAATTCAGTAGGGCATGTGCTGCGACAGATTTGTGGGGTGCCGGGGTATGGCGAGCAAAGAGTTAAAAGGGGGACATGACAGGGAGGGCTTCCTGGAGGAGGAGTGCTTGACCTGAGGTTTTAAGAACAAGCAGGTCAGGGAGGGGCATTCTGGGGCAGTGAATACATGGGCAAAGGCAAGAGATCATGACCTGACCAACACGGGGGGAACCATGAGAAAAGAGCAAACCAAATGGTGGGAGATTGGTTGGGGAAGGGGCAGAGGTGCCACGTGGGGCCCTCACGCCAAGGCCCTGAAGAACTGCAGGGCAGGCAGTGTCTAGTGGATGGGGGCACATGGAGCCCGCACCAAGGGAGCCTGGCAGCAGGGGAGAGGGCGAGGGAGACTCAAGTCCGCTGCCGGCTTTTCTGGGTTAGACCCCGACCCCGACAGGGCTGCAGGAGAGGCACCCAGCCTCTTAGCCACCTGGAGGTGGACATGCTCAGTAGCCGTTAAGCGTGGGTCCGAGGTCCACATGGGTTGGGGCCAGAGAAGGAGGTGGAACATCAGCGCCTGCGTGGCCACTGCCTGCGTGTGCACCAGCTGGGGTGGTCCGCTGGGGATGCTCCATCATGTTGAGGGTGCAACATAGCACAGTGGATCCTTTGGTCTAGTGACTTTTTCGGAGTGCTCTTCACCCACCCATCACTGCGGCCATCTGATTTGCATATTTCTCTTTGCAGCTGCCTACCGCAATCTTGGTCAGAATTTGTGGGGGCCCCACAGATATGGGTGCCTGTCGGGGGTCCGGGTGCGGACGGTGGTTTCGGGGTCGTGTGCAGCCCACAGCCTTCTCATCACCACTGAAGGGAAGCTGTGGAGCTGGGGTAAGTACCGAGCTTGGGCTGAGAGCTCAGGCTGAGTTCTGGGGTGACCCATGGAGCCATTCCCCCATGGGGCTGACTTCTTTCTCACGTGCCTTCCCTCTAAGGCAGGGCTCCCTTATTCGCAGCCCACATTTCCTCTCCCCAATTCCCACTAGAGTCTCATCTGTACCCTACAGATACATCACCTTCCTCCACTTTCCTGCCATTTTTTGTCTCTACACAGCCCCCTAATTCTTTGCATCCTCCTCTTTAAGCGACTTTTCCCCGCACATTCTGCTAGAATCTGTTTTTTCCTGATATCACGGTGCCTAGAACTAAATTCCCTGTTTTAGGCCCGCCGCCTTGTTCCGCAGCGCGGCGCGATGTGAGCCCCCTGTTCTCGCCACTTTAAATGCCCCTGGCTTTTATGGAGGCCACATCGTGACATCAGCCCCTGGGTCTCCGCAGTCCCGTTCCTCTGTTTGTGGGATCACACAGATCTGCAGGTTCCGTAGCTCGTTGTCTGTTCTGTTTGTTTCTTCATATCGTTCCCCAGTTTACTTTTTCCGAATTTGCATTCCCTGCTGCTGGATGTCCTCACTTGGGTACTTGGCAGGTCCCTGTCCTTACCCTTTAGCTCCCTTCCATTTCAGTGTCCCCTGCAGAGGGCTTCCGTGCATTGCTGCCCGTTTCCCTTCCAGATCATTAATCCAGGTATCAGCTAAGGCTCAGTTTAGCCCCACACCCTCCTGGGAGCTATCGGCCGCTTCCTACAGCTGGATGTGTTGGCATTTGTCCCTGCCCTTTGTTTCTGGTCCTTTGGCTAGCTTTTAGCCCATATGACTGCATTTTTATTTCGGTCTGTTTGAACCATTTTTTTTTTTTGCAATTTCATGAGCTGCTGTACCAAAGTCCAAATATATTAACATCTGTTGTCTTCCCTGCACTCTGCTAATTTTGTAATTCAGTTGAAAAAAAAAAAGCTAACAAGTGTGTCTGGCCCAAATTTATACTTCATAGTCTCTTGATGACATGCTGACATTGCCTCGATTTTCACTTTCTCCTGATTGGCACAGAGCTGTGTCCCTCCCCGCCGGCACCCCTCCCACTTAGCGTTCCAGCGCCGAACACAGCAGCCTCTGTCAGAGTGCCGAACTTGAAATGCCTTATTTCCGGTCTCTACTGAATCTCACTTCCGTGGTGCTTCTAAAAATGTCCCCTGTGCTGACCCTGTGGGCAGGGGATGGTTCTAAAGGCTGTCCTTCTAACATGGCCCCGTGAGCAGACTTGGTGCTGCAGGGGTGGCCGGCCAGTGGGAATGTCACGGGTCCACTGTTAGTAGTCACTCTGATGAAAGCTGAGGGGCCTTGTCCAGAGTCCGGAAGCATTAGCGCTACAGCACATCACTCACGAGAGTCTGTACCTGCCAGCCGCTCAGGTGCCGAAAAACTGCACCCAGCACTTCTGTGTTTAAAGTGACTTTCGCAGTGAACTTGGGTATCTAGCGTCTGCCTCTACTGCCAGAGGACTGAAATCAAAGTACACGTCCAGGTGTGGTTTTCCTCAGGCGACCAGAGGCCATTCGCTTCTCAGGCCGTCTCCAGGACGATGGGTGCTCGTCTTTGTGGTTCTGCTCGCCAGGTTTCCCATGATCTAATGATCAAAGTTTTGTTGTTGGAGAAGGGTACAGCGACTCTCTCCTTGAATCGCCCTGACTTTCCGGCCTTGTAAAATTTTCCCAAAATGCTCAGTAGCGAGTATGGTTTTTTTGTCAGCTAGAGGGACTTGCAAGCGGCCCGTTGACTTATTTTGCTTTGGAACTATTGTAGCCTGTGTTGAAACTAGGGAAGGCTTCGGGGCATCCAGGCTCCTTCTGGCCCCGCAACTCGCCATGCCCGCTCTAGAGCTGAGGGGCTTTGCCAGAGGGCCTCTGTGTTGCAGGGGACTCGGCGGCCGGGGTCACCACCTCAGGCCTCACTGCCACCTGACCCCACAGCCAGTGCAGCTCCAGAGGGAGGGCTTGTGTTTGGAGCATGTCTGGCGTTTGTCTGTCCCTCGGGTTGCTAAGGGCTCTGTGAAGGGTGGTCCGTTGGAGGTGGGCTTGGCACTGTTTAGTGAGCATTGTTTATAGGGCAGTAAAAGGAAGAGGAATGACAGGCAAAAACCAAATGGTCCACAGCAGGTGCCCAGAGCACTGAGGTAATTAAATTCTTGTGAGGCAGGTGTTGAAACGGTTGCTGTCTTAAAATACATCTCGTAGTGAAGGGAATGAGGGAATCGTGGTCTGGCAGGTACCGCGAGAAGTGAGAACTGAGTTTCCATGAGCCCTTCTGCTTGTGTCTGACGTCCAGGCCGAACGGAGCGTTTTGGCCACTCCCCTTGGTCGTAGAGAGCTGCGGGACATCCCTACGGCGGGTCCCAGCCGGTGACCCAGAAAAGAGGGTCAGAGAAGTTGACGTAGGCGGCTGGAGGCTGGCTGCCGGTGGAGACGGACATCTCTGGGGACAGTGCCGTGTATCTTATCCTGGTCACCCGACCCAGTGAGGCAGGCCTCAGAAAGCCAGCCATTGCCTGAAAAGCCAGAGCTTTCACCTTGTTCTCTTGTTTTAGAGGGTACCTTCTAGGAGACCCAGATTTGTCTGCATTTGAAAGGGATCCCACTTGCTCCGTGAGGCTGCCCTGGCCGCCCTCTCTGCCTCCCACTTTATCTTGCTCTTGGTCTGCAGGTCGAAATGAGAAGGGACAGCTGGGACATGGCGACACCAAGAGAGTTGAAGCCCCCAGGCTCATCGAGGGTCTCAGCCACGAAGTGATTGTGTCAGCAGCCTGTGGGCGGAACCACACCCTGGCCTTGACAGGTGAGGAGTGGCTGGTTTCTTAACGTGGCAAGAGGCCAATTGGTCCACTTTGGGTGGTGGGTTAGTCTTGGCCCTGTGACTCGGTTACAATCAGAAAGATGCCCCAGTGAGCCTGGGTGGGTGCTTCTGGAAGGCCTTGAGAGCCTCATAGGCCGGGGAGGCTGTGAGGAGGGGAGGGCAGGGCAGGGCGTTGGGCCTCTCTGCTGGGAAGTGGTTTTGCTCCGAGCCATGAGGCATCCGCTCCAGCACCTTTTGGAACACTGTCTTATTTACATTCTTTTTGGCAAAGGAGCTGTTTGTATCATTTTGGAGCCTTTGGTTCCAAATCTGGTTCAAAACCCTCAGTATTATTTTTCCTTTTGTGATATCGTTCTTTCCTTCCAGAAACAGGCTCCGTGTTTGCATTTGGAGAGAACAAGATGGGGCAGCTGGGCCTCGGCAACCAGACAGACGCGGTCCCCAGTCCTGCACAGGTACCACGCTCCCTGCTCGGCCTTGGCAGCCTTTTGTTTCTCTTTGCGTTTGTGCTCGATTTCCTAGGTTGAGATTGTACGTCTCTCTTGATCCCTTGTAAAAATGGAGTCTAGCTGGTTTGGGTGGAATTCACATGCTATAGTCTTTAAAACAGGTTTCACAGTTGAAAAATATCCTGAAAGCAGTTTTACTTTCTGAATTAAATAATTTGTCACAGAGGCCTTGTTTTAAGCCAATTCTATCCCAAAGAAAGTGAGGAATGTTATATGGATGTGATTTGTCATTATCTGCAAATACTTTGAGATTCGACCTTGTATGAAGGTAAAAGTCGCCTGCCAGGTACTTAGAACACAAATAGGAGCTTGGTGGTTTCTTCATCCTAAAAAACCTACAATAAGTTTGAGGGTGGGATTTATACCTAAAAAGTGAACTAATACAAGGCAGCAAAATGCTAATAAGTGTGTGTGATGAGTGGTTTCATGATGGAGGGAATCAGATTTCTTCATCTTAAAAGAGATTGGCCAAGCCGATCTGTGGTTTGAGGATTTTTGAAGTATTCTCGTTTTGTCAGCCATTTGTCCTACAGTGGAATGTCAGGTTTCTAGAGAAGCAAGGACCAGTGGACAGGGTCTGGGATTCCCTCCCCATCTCCAGTTCCATCGCTGATTTCCACGGTGCTGCTACTTCGTACCCTCTGCTGCTTGTCGGGGCCTTTCCCAGGCTGAGCAGTGTGCAATAAATAGCACATTTTCTAATTGCTCAAATTTGTTTCCAGATCCCATGTTAAGTTATTCAGGGCCTTTGCTGTCTTCTAACTTACCGATTTTGAAACGTTTTATTTTTTGTTCACATCTACAGTTAACACCATGGGTCAAGTATCTCTATAGACATAATGGAGAACGTATGACAGTTCATTTTATTGGTCCACAGTAACACTTATAAAAACTTTTATAAGTTGACGCTGAACCTAGTAACTAAACCGAGATTTGAGGATTGTTAGTTTGTTTTCTTTAACCCTCCTGCCCACACCGGTCAGCATAATTCAACGCTCACTGGGCACCAGGACTTGCGAGGCACAGTGTCAGGCATTGTGATTTAGGTTTACAAAGACCTGGGATACAGTTTACCTGTCTTTGATCCTGACTCTACTGGGAAGTTATGGGGGTCAACAGAGTGTTTCTTTATATTCTAAGCTTTTGCCTTCAGAATTATTGAGTCCATTAAATTTCTTTTGTAGCCTAGTAATTGTTTCAACACTAACCTACAGAGAGGTAGAGACGTTTTAATCATTGTTTTAAAAAAAAAAATGTCTGAAAGTCTCCCGTCTTGTCTTTTCAGATAATGTACAATGGCCAGCCAATTACCAAAGTGGCCTGTGGGGCTGAATTCAGTATGATAATGGACTGCAAAGGAAACCTCTATTCCTTTGGGTGCCCTGAATATGGTCAGCTGGGTATGGAAGTATATTTTTTAAAAGCTCTGTAATCTAACTGTATATTTAGAACCAGAAGTCAGTACTGGGCTGACATGTGTTAGAAGTGTGAGTAATTGATCACAGATAATAGCCTTGGGCCATTAAGTAGGTCTTACGTTTGGTGGAACAGCATGTCACAACTCACAGGGTCGTGGATTTGCCTTAAAGAAAAAGTCGGGGCTCCAGTGTGACAAAAGATTCTTTTCTGCTTTGGGAGTTTGTTCATACATAAAAGGATTCGAAGTGGAAAAAAGAAATCAAACCACCTTCATTTAATCTCATATTTAAAGATTCACCTTTATCAAAAGTGAGGAGATTACACGAGATTAAGTTTGTTCTAGAAACTCTGGTCTGGCAGTTATTTTCAGTACATACGTGAGGAGAACCACATGTAAAAAACAAAAACAAAAAACGCCACATTTAAAAGTGACTGGGATCCCTTCCCGTTTTCATCCCTAAACAGAATGTGCTCATCCAAAAACGTACCTCACTGAATAGAAAAGAAAAACTCAGAAAGTTATTCTCCGTAAGTGGAAAATGTCTCTCGATCTTGCATTTGTGCAAGGTCTCCATTTTCTTTTCCCATCTGACACCAAAGTGTTTTTCCCCTTCCTGGCGCCTTCCCGCCCGCCACCCCATCCCCTTCCGAGTAGGAGGTGAGGTGTGGGCGCCCTCTGCTGGCTCCTCGCTGCATGCCACTCCGGATCCGTGGCTGCCCCCGGATCTGGGTTGCCGGGGCTCCGCGTCATTGGAAGCCGGCAGATGGAAGACGATATAAATAGAACGAGGAGCATCTCGCTGGCCTTAGACTTTAGGGAACAGTGACTTTATGAAACTAAATATACCTCAAGTCAGAAGTGAATAAGAAAGAACAGCTCCTTACGCACATTCAGTGCTGGTTGCCAAGGAGTTGCCAGAGACTGTTGGAGAAACGGTTTCCATAGTCACAGGCCCTCATGCTGTCCGCGGCCCCGTGCAAAACATGGGAAGTGCGTTTCTGGTCTACTTCCGGAAACGCGTGGCTCCCCTGCTGCCTGTGGCTGCCCCAGATCTACCAACAAGCACCTCGTCCTAGCAAGTTGAAAATCAGATGACCTTGGTAACAATAATGGCTGACACCCAGCAGTTACTGTATACCAGTCACCATTTAAGTACTTTGCATGGAGTCTTACTGCTTAGTTTATACTCATTGAAGGTATTGAGACATTGGCTTTTGGTTTATATCGGTAGGATCCATTATTATTCACTCGCCAGCTTACTTTCAAACCTGTTTTCAATCTCTGCTCAAATCCAGAGATCCCTTTCAGAACTGGAACATGCGTGTGACGTTGGAGAAATGACTCGCCAGCACACACACTCACCCCTACTCTTCCTCACGCTGCATTTACTGGGTCAGGCAAGGCAAGGAGAGAAAGTGCCACTGAACTCTCATGTTCTCCCAACCGTAATGATATATTTAGGTTACTGGTAATGCATAAAAACACAAGTCTGAGGTTGTATGTTGCACTTTCGTCCATTGTTGGCCCATCCAGGGCTCTTCATAGAGGCCCCCAAATAGGGTGCAGACCATTCCTTTGGACTAGTAGCTTTCAGCTTCGTTGCGTGCAGCCCACAGTAAGAAGTACATTCTACAATGCAACCCAATCTGAACGTAGAACTGCAAAGAATTCTCACAAAATAACGTTCTTATAAGCAGCATCCTTTGGCGTTTTTTATTCTATTCATTTTTTAAAAACAACTGGTTTCAACCCACAAATTCGATTTCATGATCCACTAATTGGGTTGTGCCTCAGATGGGAGAACACTGCCTTGGTTGACAAAGGGGCCTGTTGAGGCCCGGCCACCCAGGTCGGGGCAGGTGCTTGGCCTGTCACCGTAATGAGTGGTGCTCCGCCGCGGCCGCTGTTGACCGCTGGCTCTGGTCGCTGCAGGACACAACTCAGATGGGAAGTTCATCGCCCGGGCACAGCGGATAGAGTACGACTGCGAGCTGGTGCCCCGGCGAGTGGCCATCTTCATCGAGAAGACGAAAGACGGACAGATCTTGCCAGTCCCAAACGTGGTCGTGCGCGACGTGGCCTGCGGCGCTAACCACACGGTGAGCTCGAGTGTTTTTCTTGCTGCGTGTGCAGGGTGTGGATGTGTCAATAGCTGTCTTCATGTCTTGCACAGACATTTTGGGTTGGGATCATATAGTAAGCAGTTTTCCACTTTTTTATGGCTTTTGTCTAATGGAACAACATGGGTGTCCTTCTAGCTGGATAGATAACATCCTGGACTAGAGGTGTCGAATGGTTTTTAATCGTCAAGGTGCATGGATCTCTCTGCATCTTAGTTGTCTCCTCGCAGTCATTTCGCTGAGACCGCCTGTGAGTCAAACGTGATTCTCTTCTCTGTTGAAAGAGCATGGTCCTGGGAGTCCAGAGACCAAGCTGGTCTCCTGGTGGCGGCTGACTGGCTGAGTGACCTCGGCACGGCTCCTTCCCCTGGGGTCATCTTCTCCGTCGGTTGCACAGTGACTCAGGCTAGCAAGTCTAAAAGCTGATTTTCATTTCTATAGTCTTGTCAGGGGAGGTGAAGTCAGATTTTGTTGAGGGTTCTTAGGTCAAGTTGTAATAGGTTGAACCTTCACGTGATCCAAACAGTAAGCATCAAAGATGCTGAGAAGAAAAGAAGATGGGTTTTAAATTGTTGAAACGTCAGTGCTCTGTGCGTCAGGGACCAGGTGGCGACCACCTGCATGTTCGTGGGGGCGTCTAAAGACAAGGCAGGCAGGCTTTGTCTCGGCTCTCTGCAGTTCAGCCAGTATTATCACAGGAAGTGGAAGCATCGGCTTGCTCTGCAGACAACTCTCGTGCTTCCGATGAGGGAGGTACTTGTGACTTTAATAATTAAGAACAGAAAAGAGTGTCCGTGGCAGAGAAAACAACACGTGTCTTCGGGTTGCTGCACCTGCTGCTGTCACCTCGCCCCTTAGGTGGTAGGACAGATCCCTACAGTGTTTCAGCCCCTTGGCCGTTAGCTGCTGCACCAGGTCCCCTCCTGTTGGCAGGCCTGTCCCCACCCTGTGTTTTCTTTCCCGCAGCTGGTCCTGGACTCCCAGAAGCGCGTCTTCTCCTGGGGCTTCGGCGGCTACGGCCGGCTGGGCCACGCTGAGCAGAAGGACGAGATGGTCCCCCGCCTGGTGAAGCTGTTTGACTTTCCCGGGCGCGGGGCGTCCCAGATCTACGCCGGCTATACCTGCTCCTTCGCCGTCAGTGAAGTGGGTCAGTGGTTTCTCCATCTGGGTCTCAGGAGGAAGGTGTCCAGAACCATGTGTGGTTTTCCCTCCCTGGCAGTGTTCCGGTGGGAGCCACGTAGCCATTGTCAATGTTCCCAAGACCAAGAGCCTTGATTTCATTGGCTTCTTCCCAGTGTTCTTTCCAACAGAACACCCCTTCGTTGTCACCGGTGCTGAGCATCTTGCATGATGGTCCCTATCCACCTGCCTTTCTCGTTGATGGTACTGAAGATGAGACTTTAGTTCTTGAGATGGCAGCTCACGGAAGGACCATGTTTGTCTTTCTCTAGGTGGTCTGTTTTTCTGGGGGGCCACCAACACGTCCCGTGAATCTACCATGTACCCAAAGGCCGTGCAGGACCTCTGTGGCTGGAGAATCCGGAGCCTGGCTTGTGGGTACGTGACTGTTTCCTGGTGAGCCGGATGGTGAGGTGTCTCTCCCCGCCCAAGGAGTATGGGACACACATGGGAGGTGCCTCTCCCTTGAGGGTTCTGTCCCCTTCAGGGCATCGGACGCACCAAATCCCAGAGAGGGACTTGTCAAGAGGGTTGACAGGTCTTAGAACAGATGACTCTCGTTCCATTGCCTTCACGGAAAGAAAGTCATTTTGAAGGTTTGGTGTGCTTCGCTCATATTATAGGCTCAAAATTATATTTAGTTGGAACTATGGTGGGATTTGTTACTCAGATGCTGGAATGGAGAAATGACCTCTGAGTCACTGACTTTTCATTTTACTTTGAGGACACTTGGTAAGCTCTCTGGAGTTTGAGGAGTTAACGGCTAGATTGTGGGGTTAACGGTTGTGGGGCGGGTGGCTTTATAATCTTTTGAAATCTCCAGCCTCGCCTGAGTGGTTATCAAGTTCCACCCCCTTCAGAACGAGCTCCCACTTCACCCTGATTCAGTCGCTCCTTTTCCCAATGTGTGTGTTCACCCAAAAGTGATCCCCCCGCTCCCCAAGAGCCCTGGAACCTGGAGTGATGAGGAGACGGGAAAGTCCGGGCCCTGTGGTTCCTGGGTCTGGGGCTCGGGCTGCCGGACCTGGTGGTGACCGCCTCTGCCTGTTTGCAGGAAGAGCAGCATCATCGTGGCTGCGGACGAGAGCACGATCAGCTGGGGCCCGTCACCCACCTTTGGGGAGCTGGTAAGCTGGTGTGGCAGGGGGCGGGACCCAGCTCGTGCTCGCTGAAACTGAGCCTGAAAAGCTCATAGACCGTAGAAAGTGTCTTTTATCCTTGTTGTGTTAAGATCCATAACATTCCCCAGTCTTTGGGTACGTGAGCTTCTAAGACTATTCTGTGCCCACAAATTCAGTTGACCTCCGAATGACACAAGTTTGAACTGCGTGGGCCCACTTAGACACAGGTTTTTTTCAATTTCCTGTAGATCTATTGACCCACACAGTTCAATCCTGTGTACATGGGTTAATCCCACAGTTGAGAAGCTGCATACGCAGAGGGCCGACTGGTTACACGCAGACTTTCAGCTGCAGGTGGATCAGTGCCCCCGACCCTGCGTCGTTCCCGGGTCCCCTGTAACTGCGCGTCCTTTCTGTCCACATTGTAACATGGAAATCGAGAAGTTCCAGATCTCGTTTCCTCCCCTTGCATTCTGTAAGCCACGGTCGTGGAGCGAGGGTGATGGGAACGGGCACGGTCACTCCTCCATCTCCAGGTTTGCAGACGCCGTGCCCAGTGGTGAGCATGCTTCGAATCTGCTTTTCCCCCCGGGTCCTCGAAGCGTTTCTAAAAGCTCAATAAGCAGCCTCTGCTGCTCCACGTAGCAGTGTGCCATCAGGCCAGCCCCAGGTCATTTGGGGACATTCTTTTCTCATTTTCCTAAATAAATTTAAGTCTGTGTTCCCTGCTTTTTATCTCAGTCACATGAGTGATTACAGCCGATGGCCCTCGGTTTCTCACGCATACTTGGCCTTCCCCAACCAAATGTCTCTGATTCTCGGGTTCTGGTGCTGGGTGAGTCCTTAACTTTTAATTTCTTCGTCAAGAAGAACAGCTTGGCAGTGGCGCCCGTCCTGACGGTCCGCCCGTTCTGGTTGCGATTTGATCCTCACCTTGGCTCTTGTGTTTCCTGCTGGGAAGGCGGTCTGTCTCCCTTTCCTCCTGTCGCGGGCGGGACCCGGCGGGGTGCCAAGGCGAGGGAAGGGCGGGCTTGATCCCGCGAGCAGTCTCGAGGACAGCTGGGCCGAACGTATCTTTTCCTGGGTGCTCTGCACCCGCTTCCGGTCCGGCAGCTTCTGAGGGGGATCCACGTGCAGCAGACGCTGAGGGCGGCCCCTTTGGAGGCGGGCCCGTGCAGAACCTTGAGAGACCTGAGGATCGGGCCGTTTTGATGGACTGTTCTTAGAGGGTGTTTTGGGGGCCTATCAGAACTAGATTCTGAATATCAACTTTAAAAAAAGAAGGGAATCAAGAACTTTTGGGGCCACCTCTCGGGAATGAGAAGATGGCGTGGCCGTCGGGGGAACCACTCGCTGTAGGGGAAGGAGTAATGCTTCCGTACCCACCCTGTAGGCCCCTCTGAGCCGAGCCGAGGGGTCTGCTGGCCTGGCAATCGCCCGTTCCCACGCCTTTGCATGTGACTCCCCCAGGCAGCCCTTGACCAGTCCCTTTTATCTCTGGTGTCATTACCGTAACAGATGATGGCTATTCGGTCTCCAGACCACAGGGTAGGAAGGTAGATGGCCACCGTTCTTTGTGACCTTGTAACCCTGAAGGGCTGCAGTTGCCATTTCTTCCTGGGCTCGTGATGGTGTCACCTCACCAGTGCCACTCCCCAGAAGGTACCCGTCATCACATAAATCCTCATAGGTTATAATTTAGCATCTTGGTCTTGCTCGCGTTACGAACTGGTCACTTGTGGGCAGCAGCTTTGGTGGGTGAATACTCTGACCTGGCCCGCCTCAGTGTCTGAGCGGGAGCTCGGTCACGGAGGGCCCCACAGCCTCTGGCTGTGGCTCCAGTTAGCGGGTTGCCTTTGTCCTGTTTCGGATCGTGCCGTAGCGACCTCAGTTCCCTGAGCATCTCCTTGCTTGCCTCTTCAGGGCTATGGGGACCACAAGCCCAAGTCTTCCACCGCAGCTCAGGAGGTGAAGACATTGGACGGCGTTTTCACAGAGCAGGTGAGCGAGGACCTGTGCCAGTGAGAAGCAGAAGGCGCTGGTAGCAGAGAGAAAATGTGATTTGTACCTCACTTTGCCTGTTTGTGGTCTTTGCATGCTGCCTGTGCTAAGAGTCTTCTGATGACCCCCAGCCATGAGCAGGAGAACGCACAGGGGCACACGGGCCGGGCTCTAGAGCAAGTGGCTCTCCTGCCTGCCTTGTACCTGCCCTTAAGACTACATACACACCCTTGGGGAAGTGGGGCCGGTGACGAGGTGTGAGCTCCGCTATTACGTCCAGTAGGCTGCCACCCGTGTCTGCCAAGATGGGATTGTGGTCCAGAGAGGCACAGGGAATGGGAAGCATGACCCGCATGTCCCCCACCAGCCCCTGCTGACAGTGGCGGCGAAGCCCTGCTCAGTGGCCTCCTTCCATCTCTCCCCGTGGCAGCCCGGAAGGCTTTGGTTGGCACGGTGTTGGGGACGGGTCACACTGAGACTACTGGCCTTAAGTACAGCGGTTTTATGTACTTTTCAGGAGTCTTCCATTTCTCTCCATATGGACCCAGTTTGCCAGCCTAGCTGACTCACGTCCTGTTGTCTGCCTTGTGCTTGTCTGCTGCGCACTAAGTGACACGCCTGTGCGCTGAAGTGCCCTCGCACACCCAACGCTGATTTGTTCCCCCAGGTTGCCATGGGCTACTCACACTCCTTGGTCATCGCGAGAGATGAAAGTGAGACCGAGAAAGAGAAGATCAAGAAACTGCCAGAGTACAACCCCCGCACCCTCTGACCGTCCCGGAGTCTCCACTCCACCTTTCGTGGCAGCTGTCATTTCCATGTGCACTGGGACGGGAAGTCAGAACGAGGAATTTAAACGAGCAGAAGTCGACCGAAGGTGCATTTTTGTTAGGCTCCCTGAGGTTCCGTTTTATAAGTGATCCAACGTCAACTACCTTTTCTGTACGCTTTCCAAAGTGTTTTTTCTCTCTAAATGTTTAATTAAAATATTTGCTCATAGTTGACTTAACCATTCCTACAAAAGAGGCAGAAACTTTGAGCAATCTAGGTTTTTTTAAGTTTTCCTCCCCCCCCCCCCCCCAAATCTACTTCTCAAAACTCCACTTTACAGTCATAATTAGCATTGTGATCCGGGTGGGTGCTACCTGGGAGAGGAGTCCCCATTTACTCAAAAAAAAAAAAAAAAAAAAAAAAACGTTCCTTACGGGAACCGGCAGCGTCTAGGTAAAGAGCGTCCCTAGGGGTGGATCTCCAACCAGAATCACGCCCGCGTGCTTTGGAAGCATTTGGGTCGTTGCTTCCCGCTTTTTCTTGTAGACTGGCTGAGCCCAGCCTTTGGTCTGTAAGCCCTACTGCCTTTTGGCTGTGACATTATCAGAATCTGCCGTTTCCCCCCTGGTGGGGGCTCTGGGGTCCGCATTTAGCCATTTATATCCATTTTAGCTGTAAAGAAGTCCAGGTGAAAATCAGGTGGTCGTGGACTCGGTGGGGACTTGAGGGATGGGCAGCTGTGGGGACAGTGTATGTGGTTTGAGAACCGGCTCTAAGGCTCCTGCGGAGCCGGGGGCCACCTCGCCAGCACTCGCCATTAGAGATTGATCAGCCAGCAGCAGGAAGTGCATTCTGGTGTCCTTGCAAGGAAGGACCAGCTCTCATGTACCAGCCTTCATCACCTCCGTGCTTCCGTCCTTCTCTCCCCTCCACCCCGGCTGGATCCTGCTGGAATGACCCAGTGTCTCTGAGACCCGGGTTCCAGTTCTGCTAAGTCTTCTAGTCACATTTGCTTGGCTGTGGTACCAAATAGTTGGGATTATGAAGAAGTCCCTCTTCCCCGCGTGTCAGCACAGATGCTGTGACTGCCACCCAACTCCCTGCCAAGTGCCCTCTGCCCGAGCTCGTCCCCAGCACCGCACTGCTCTGCATGAGTTACGAGGTGCCTTTCCCGGAACCCTCCCCTCACTTGGACCCAAGAGAGGCGACAGCTTTAGGCTGGGGCTCTTGGTTTTGAGAGGGTCTGGACTGGTTTGGGTGCTTTAAAATAGATTTTGTAGTTCAGTGGTGCTTATGGGGGAGATGGGTTAGAACTTCAGAGTGAGACTTGGGTGGATGAGAAAGTTGAATATTGAGTTGGGTTGTTTTGTTTTGTTTTGTTTTTTTGCTTTTCTATTGTTACCACTTGTCATTGTCTTGATGTTAAAATGCCAAAAATGATCCAGTTGTTGCTTTTTCCCCTACTCCTCTCCCGTTCCTTCTTACAGTGGCTTCTGCCTTTGCAGGGCATGTAACAGTCTATCCTGGCCAGTCCCAAGGCCTGTGTGAGGAGACCGGCCTGCATCCTTCTAAGGTTTAGTCTGACTTCATGCTCATCTCTGCTGTCCTGTGTTCAATCAGTAGTCCAGGGGAGAAGCTTCTGCTACTTCAGAGCTTCTGCTATACTAACCTGATTTGTCCAAATCACCCCAAAACCACCATCTCTCACTCGAGCTTCCGTATGTGCAGCCCATCAGTTTTCCTGGTCAAGTCTTTTTCCTGTAATGGGGTTAGGCACGTATGTATATGCTCCTTGAACCCAAACAGCCTCCCTTGGGTCGTGCAGTCACAAAGAGGGTGCAGGGAGCAGTCGCCTGGGTCCTGGCCTTTGCAGGAGCTGCCCTTGGCGAAGCAGGGCCTCGATCTTCCAACGGACTAATCTGAAACCCACCGCCAGCCTTTTCTAGAACCCCTCGCCAGGGACCGGAGCAGGAAAGGGGGTGTACCTTGGGGTGTACCTTACGAGCGAAGACTGCTCTCTCGTCTCCCACAATCACTCCTTTTGGCTTAGAGTTTTAAAATGAACTTCCTAATGGGGAAAACCCTTCAGAACAAGGAGTCGAGGGTGGTGGTCCCGCACCCTGAGAGAAAGGGGCAGAGTGACCTGAGCTGGGAGTGCTGTGCACTGGGCCCTTGGGGCATCTGCTGTGCCTTCCAGCTCAGGAAGGAGAGTTTGGAAGAAGAGGCGTAGGGTGAAGGGGATCCAAGAAGAGGTTGTGATTTGGTGAAGGTGCCTGGTTTAGTGCTGTAATTGTCTTATTTTTTTTATATATATATTTCTTGGAGTAAACATTTTAAATAAACGACATCATTGTTTACTCTGTTTTGGCTTTTGCGCTTCCTTTGCAGAACTTAGCACCTCCGTTTTTCCCAGCTCTCTGCTCATGTGCATCCTGCCTGCCGCCCAGGCCGAGGCTCCCACTAAAGGGGGCTGTCCCAGGATGAGCCCCAGGGGTGGGGATCCGTCCTTTCAGCTTCTCGGCTTAAGCCATACTGGGGCTGGGAGGTGAGTGGAGCTCCCAATTCTGTCCCTTGAAGAATTGTGACCCCTGGGCAGGGTCAGCACCTCACTTGCCCCAAAGTTTTTTATACACATCACACTGAGGCTTTGAGGATGAGGTCAGGCGTGGAAGGCCCCAGAACAGTGATAGGCTTTGTGTGCCCAGAAACATCTGTTGTCGTTCTCCACCTTCCCCCAACTTCGAAAGGGAGCCCTGTGGTCAATAGAGCATGGTCACAAATGTGACCTTCAGTCTGCACTGGCCTATCATGGGCAGTGTGCTGAGCTCCCACCAGGGGGCGCCAAGAAGCCAGTTGTGTGTTTATTAGAGGCCCCGTGCATTTTCCATCCTGCCCAGGCTGAGCTACACTGCACAGGCCACCAGCATTTAAACACTGGTGACCTCTTTCTGGAGTCTCAGATGCTGGCTGCTTTGTGTCATCAGACCCGCCCCTCGCATTGTCCCTATTCCAAGCACCTTGACTGCTTGGAGCCTCCCGCTGGTGCCAAGGGGACTGGAGGAGGGCGGCAGCGGTTATGAGGGCTTCTCAGAATCATTTGGTTTAATAGCATCTCTGTGCCATTAACGCTGGGGGGCGGGGGGGGTACGCAGACATGGAAATAAGTCGTTTTAGGTCTCAGTGGGCATTTCTTCTTAGATACCAGGCTTGACAAGTCTACCCGAGCCTACCCCAGCTGTGCCTTGCCCCTCAGAGGCTATACCTGCAGACCCCAAGGGGACCAGAGCCTCTACCTGCTGAAGCCAGCTGCTCATGAGGCACCTACCACCCCTCCTTGGGCAGGCCCAAAGGGGAGCCCTCTTCATTACCCCATTCTGGACTATCGCATGCTGCTCAAACGTCTAGACCCAGTTTCAGGTGCTCTAAGGAATTTGAATAATTTCGCACTACAAAGACATTAAAAGATGAGAACAACTCGGCACAAGCCAGGTCCCCTGTCTGCACACGTGAGGCAGCCTGACCTCGGCTGTCCCAGCAGCTCAGCTCTTCGTCCTTAGCTGCCACCCCTTTCCCCCAAATGAGGCGGCCACTGCCCAGATGCATTCACAACCGCTAGAGCTTTAATGGGTAGCTGGTAACCACCTCTCAGCTGTAGACAATTTCCGTCTTTTTTCAAGAGTTTCAAGCTGGTAGCATTTGCCACCCCTCTAGGTACTGAGGATGGGGGAACAGGGTAAGGAAGGGGCATGGTGTCTCGACTCCAGCCCCCCAAATAGGGCAAAGAACGCTGTCGCGTGGTGGGTGGCGACAGGCCATTCGTGCTGGGGCAGGGCTGGCGGTGCTAGGCCTGAGTCTGAGGCACCATCCTCCACCATTTAAAGGCAAAGGGCACCCGGCGGATGTTGGCACAGGCGCAGAAGTCTCCAATTTCAGTCAGGTAGCAGTCAAAGTCATTAATGAAGGTGCACTTGAAGCCCAGGGGCTCCAGCAACCGGCTGATCTCTTCTTCCAGGCAGCAGGTGCCTTTGATCTGGGGCCCAAAAGGCTTGGGGATGCCCAAGTTCTTGCCCATCACAATCACCCGCAGCTGTCGGAGAGACAGATGGGCAAGGCCTGGACAGGCTGGAGCCAAGGAAGAGTGTCCCATCCCTCTAAGAAGTGCTGTCAGGTTCAATGCAAGGGAAAACCCAGTTGCCTCTGGTTGGACTAGACCAGGAATAGCAAGCACACACCAGCAACCTTCTCCAGGCCTGTGCTTCAACCATCACTAAGCAGCCTTGGCCAGTCCAACTCCCGCTTGACCCTCCAGTGGCCCCCACGTGATTCTTAATGGCAAAACCGAAATCCCGCCTGGCCAAGGTCTGGCTTTGCCAACTTCCCCGGTTCCTTCCTCTACTGTATTTCTCATTCTGGCCTTGAGTCTTGTGCCATCATCTTGCTTTCCTCTCTTGGAGAGCTCTTCCTTCCATCCCTAGCTTTGTCAGTTGACTGCTGTCCATTTTTCATTTTTCAACTCTAGTGTTTCTTTCTCCAAGGAGCTTCTACCACCATTGCCCTGACCTATTCCCAGGGCTGAGGACAGAGTCCTGCTTCATGCCCAGAGGGCCACACAGGTCTTGTCAAATTAAAAGATGCCCATGTGTCAATGGTGAAAGGGCCTGTGTCTTTGGGCCTCAGAGAAGAAGTCTGCAAGTGTTTGAAGGAACTGATGAGCTCAAATGTCTCAATTCATTCTTAGGGCCCACGTGGTGGGTCACGGTTACGTGAGAAAAGTCAGGTATAGGCCTAGCAGGAGTCTCCTATATACACGCACACACCCCAATTTCTCACCTATGCTACATAGGAAGAGTGTTAACTGTGAGAACTTCTGTGGCCCAGATGCTACTGCCCTGGTCATGGGCTCCCTGGACAGGAAGACCCCATCTCAGAGAGCTTCCCCGTGGCCTCAGCCAACAGAGGCCTTGGCCTTCTCCACTCTGCCGGTAGCACAGCATCGCTGTCTGTGAGGTGGGCCATGTAGTGATGACCCCTGAGGTTGGGGATTAGCCCCAGGGCCCAGCCCATGGTCTCTACTTGGCAAGTCGCCCATCCTGGGCCCCACCCACTGTTCCCCCAAGGGGTCCTCCCACCACCTCACTTCCTCTCGGACATCCTCGCAGGCTATGCCCCCACTTCTCGTCCAGCACCATGTATATCAAGGGACCAGCCAGAGCTGGCTAAACAGCCCTACCCAGGGGGACATCCAGCCCGTCCCTGTGCTCCTCACCAGGTTGGGGAAATACGGCCTCGCGTAGAGTTTCTTGGTCTGCTGGCTGGAGGGGACGTTCGTCAGCTGCTCCAAGCAGAAGAGCTGTGGGACGTCAATGATGTCCCTCTCCACCAGGCCCAGCTCCCTCCTCAGGACGTCACGGTTCAGGTTAATGCACTTCTATGGGATGGGAAGAGCCAGGAGAGCGAGTTTATTAGGAACCGAGGGTAATGGCCGGAAGCCACTCCCATCTCTCCATCACTCGCTGTGTGCTGGAGCCTTACGTAGCATACCAGCCCTCAGAGTGGGCACAAGTCCCTTTTTCTGAGGGAAAGTCGGGGGGACTCAGAGCAAAGGCCTAGTCTCAAGAGGCCAGAATCTCATGGCCAGTCAATGGCTGGAGCAGCTACTAGGCCTGATTCTACTGTAGCATGTTTCCCCTTTGGCCCTCATTCCTGGCCGGAGTGGGAGGCCTGGCCAAGGGCAGGGGACTGGCAAGGATAAGTTCTCAGACCCAGGCACTCTGCTTCCTCCCTTAGGGACAGGAGCAGTGGTCCCCACTCACCCCTTCCCTGCTCAGACCGGCTAATAATGCAGGTGCCCAAGCACTTCCCTGGTCTGACAC